>NW_020209263.1:556814-962280 GCF_003025095.1 Trichoderma harzianum CBS 226.95
GCTTTCTCGTTTTCTCTTCTTGCCTCTGATGCCTGACAACCTAAACATTCGGCCCCTCAACGGTTTCCATGTCCACTTTGGGTGTTCGTTGTTCGATGGTCGAGGTTTAACGGTGGTATTCTTCAAATCCGGAGGGTTCTGGCGGTAGTAAGAGAGTAATTTGCGAGCCTCTTCAATGAAGCCCATGTTTTGCGCATAAAAGCGTCCAAGCTGCTGATATTTCTTCAAGTCGCTCAATACCAGGCCGCCGGGAATATAAGGGCGACTGGCGATAGGCTTGCTGGATGTCATATTGGCTTCTTTGGTCGATGCTATACGTGTGAAATATATGATTGAAGAGAGTTGAAGGCATCATCATTCTCAACAGTCGGTTCGAATAATTTACTCGAGTGCGCGCTGCTGCTTTCAGCGCTTTTGACATGCTCGTCACTTTTCAATCACTCAAGCATGCTATGCATTGACCCGCCCAAAAATAAAAACTGAAATAACAGTCCCATAGACAATTCAATGAGCAATAATGCCACTCTATTGTCCAAAGGCTCAATTACTTTTTTTTTGGAATTACAATGGGCCAAGTGAGGGCGACGGTGTATTATCTTGATTCACCTACTACTCAGCAACTACCTTTCATTTAGCTACGTCGGCATTATGCGACTGGCTTCCTCAAGGTATACATCGGCGGACAGCTGCCAAGGTCTTCTTTCATATTTTGGACGTATGCAGATCATTTTCAAAATCTTTGGACTCTACTGGCAGCCGATCGGCCCAAAAGAAGAGGAGATTGTATCTTCATGACCCAGGGTGCATCACTTTTGGCCCACCTCACATTGCAGTTCCAATGCTCGAAATGCAAAATGCATCCATTCTAGTTTTGCTATGTTCCAACAGAAGCCGAATTAAGTTTTGATTGCGCTATGTAGCCCTATCTACTGTTTTACAAAGTACGCCTAGTGAAGTCATGAGATTCTTCCAGCTTTCCAGCATAATGGAGCAGCTACCCAAAAGCCACGCCCAGCCAGTAGTATGTCTTTAGGGAGAGAAGAATTGAGCACATCGTCACGCATATACTCGCAATAATAGTTCTACCCAAATCATTTCAACAGTAAACTTTCTCGAAACAATATATTCCACGGAGCTCCGACCATTCATCAGACAAATACACCCCTCCAAGATCAATACCTGTCTTGCCCATGTGGCGCAAGACAGCGCGTAAAACACAACGAGTGTCAATGCAACCAACTCTACAAGTAAACTCCTCCCCCAGACCACATCTTCATGAATATCCCAGAAATGTGTCATCAAATACTACTAGGTAGGAGAAGGTGTCAGATATCCACTGAGACGGCAATGCACGATTGCGGCAGCTTCTGAGTCTGCACATCCAATAGAAAGGTGACCGCTCTCACGGATGCCATCTCAGGGGAAATGTCATCCCCCAGGCCTTTCGCAGTCAATCATCAAATCGCCAGGTCTCGCCGACTCTTGTAGCCGATTCCCGGGCTCCCACTAGCGTTGGTTGCACCAAGGTCTGGTGATCAAATGTAAGAGAAGCGCGATGACCAAAACACAAAGCCGCATTAACAACAGCCGTGTCTCGTCTATATAAGACCAAAGCACCCAAAACATTTCAAGCCACACTAAGGGATTCAAAGTACAATCACTACAAAAAATAATATTCATTTTCAAGTCTTGAATTGTCTTTATATTCATCCATCTTCAGCGCTGAGCACTGATCATGTCGTACATATCTGCGTGTCTGACCTTGGGTCTCCGTATCTCATCCCCTGCACTTTCCCCTGTGACACTGCGTAAATGAAAACAACCCTCTAGAGCCCCATCACTAAAACAAAAATATAAAACAAGAGTAACATGGAAGAGAAGAGTGTGGTCCTGGGTAATACACCATGAGTAACCGCAATTAGATACAACTTTTATAAAACAAAATATGGATTCGTCCTCTCCCTAGATGAAAGGCTGTGTGTAATGCATGCACTTTCTTCAGTCTATGTCACCAATCAACGCCAATAGATGGATAGGGCAGCTTTTTGCTGTCCGGATATCTCATGCGCAAAAAAAAAATAAAAAGCAAAAAAGAGAGGAGAAAGATTCTAGTTGTTCTTGGCCAGACTCTGAAGCTTGACAAGCTCCGCATAGTGGCCGTCCTTCTTCATCAACTCGGCATGAGTACCAGCTTCGACTATGCGGCCCTGGTTGAAGACGTAGATGACATCTGCCTTTTGGATTGTGCTGAGACGGTGAGCCACGGCAATGGTGGTACGGCCCTTGGCAGCCTTGTCCAAGGCGGCCTGCACAACGTGCTCAGATTCAGAATCCAAAGCAGAAGTCGCTTCATCAAGAAGAAGGATCTTGGGGTGACGAATAAGAGCTCGGGCAATGGCAATACGTTGTTTCTGACCACCAGACAACAGAGCTCCCTTGCTACCGACAATGGTGTTAAATCCTTCGGGCAAGGACATGATGAATTCATAGATGTTAGCCTCGCGACAAGCCAATTCCACGGCTTCGTCTGTGACATCTGGGTCCGCAGTTCCAAGCAGGATGTTCTCCTTGATAGTTCCCTGATATAACGTCGGCTCTTGGCTAACCAGAGCAATGTGTGACCGGTATTCGTTCAGGTTGAGCGTGCTGATTTCTTTGCCATCAATGTATACACCGCCAGTCAATGGGTCGTAGAATCGTTCCAAGAGGGCAATTGTAGTACTCTTGCCGCAGCCAGAGGCACCAACCAGGGCAACATACTGTCCAGGCTGGACGGTCAAGTTCAATCCTCGCAGAACTGGCTGCTCCGGGCGAGTTGGGTAACGGAAGTGAACATCGCGGAATTCAAGGCTTCCCTCGACCTCGGGCAACGGCTGGCCTTGCTCTGACCAGGTGTCAATAGTGGGCTGACGATCGAACAAGACCTTCAGCTCCCTAGCGGCGTGATGAGCCTTGCCCATGTCGGGGGCGAAGGAGAAAATAGAACCAGCCGACTGGGCACCGAAAACGACAGCCATGAAGCAGAGGAAGAACTGGAAAAGGTTGTATTCGCCCTTTCCAATCAGTGTACCACCATACCAGAAGCCCAATGCAAAGACCAAAAAGTTCAACGATTGCGAGGCAGCATACAACAAACTGGATTTCAGCACCGACCTGAGACTGCGTCGTTGCTGCTCAACGAGTGAATCGTGGTACAGCTTCAAGACGTCTTCTTCACGAGTAAGGGCAGCAACAGTCCGAATAGCAGAGATAGCCTCAGAAGCAAAAGTGGCCGAGGCAGCATAAGCAGCCTTGGAGCGACGCTGGAAGTGAGCAAGCAGCCAGAAGCGGAAAAATCCGCATCCCAGCAAGATGGGAATACAGGCAGTGCAAACGAGCGAGAGCTTCCATCCGATCGAAACCGACAGAACGATAGCAACGATGAGAGTTGTAGACATCATGAGCAACGTACCGAGAGTGGCACCGCTAAGGCCAGCAACATGGGTTGTTTCGGTGGAGAGGAATGACGTCAAAGCACCAGCGGTATTCTCATCCCTGTCAAAGAAAGCAACATCCTGGCGCAGCATGGCGCGGAAAGCACGGTCTCGGACGCGGTGGACAAGGCGTTCGGAGCAGATGGCGAATAGGACACCCTGGGTTGCAAAGGCAAAGAACTGAACAAAGGCGAGCATCAAGTACATGGCGCTCCAAAAGTCGGAGTCTTTCTTGATGTGGTGGGCGTTCGCTGGGGTGACGGGCTGCGAGAGAGTGACGATTTGCTTGGCGAAGAAGACTGCAGAGGTTGGGTTACCGCCACCGCAAATGGTAGAGAAGAAGAGGCCGACCAGCATCAGCTTCCACTCGGGGGCGTTGAAGGCAGCGATGACCTTGATAAGAGTCCACAGGCTGTACTTCTGTTCCTCCTCTTGCTTGCGCTTCTGAAGGGCAATACTCGAGGCCGACTTTTGTGTAGCAGATCGATCCAGTTTAGCGGCGATGTCATCATCAGGGTCAACTGTGTACTCCTCCTTGTTGGTGGTCATCTTGCGGATAAGCATCTCCTCCTTCTCGGAGATCTCCTCTTCCTCTTCGGTGTTTTCCTGAGTGACAGCAATCTTCTGGGCCGAAACAAGGTTGTAGTAGGCACCTTGCTTCTCAAGGAGCTCATCGTGGGTACCTTGCTCAACAATGCTACCTTGGGACATGACAACGATGTTGTGGGCATCCTTGATAGTGGACAACCTGTGGGCAATGGTAATTGTGGTTCGGCCCTGAGAGGCAGCTTCCAAGGCAGCTTGGACAACGCCTTCAGACTTGGTATCGAGAGCAGATGTAGCTTCGTCCAGCAGTAGAATCTTTGGGTTTGACACGACGGCACGAGCAATTGCGATACGTTGTTTCTGGCCACCAGACAAAAGGAAGCCGCGTTCACCAACGTTGGTCCCGTAACCTTCAGGGAGGGCAGAAATGAAGTCGTGAGCGTTGGCCTTGGCAGCCGCGGCCATGACGAGCTCGCGCTGCTTCTCCTCAGTCGCATGTTCGTGCTCCGTTCCGATCAAGCCATGGCGAATATTGTGATAGATGGTCGTTCCGAAGAGAGTGGGTTCCTGGCTAACAAGGGCCATTTGCTGACGCAGCCATTTCAGGTTGAGGGTGCTAATGTCATGGCCGTCCAAGTAAACGGTTCCTCCGACAGGATCGTAAAATCGTTCAACGAGACCAACAATAGTACTCTTACCAGATCCGGAAGCACCAACCAAAGCAGTAGTTTTGCCAGCAGGGATCTCGAGCGACACGCCATTCATAACCTTGACTTCGGGTCGAGAGGGATAAATATGCTCGACGTTTTCCAAACGAATGTTGCCCTTGAAGTCAGCGAGCTTCTCACCCTTGTCATCTGAAGGATCGAGCGGAGAGATTCGATCGATGGTGTTGAAGATCTTGGCAGCTGCAGCAAGAGCAGTGGTGAAAGCCTGGATGTTGGGGGTGACGTTGCCGAGTTGGAAAGCACCAATCATGACGGACATCATAATGGTCAGGATCTTGGACAGTGGGACAATTCCTTCAATGATGAATTTGCTGCCCTGCCAGAAGGCCAGACCGTAATTCAGAAACAGAATAAGCATCATACCGGCGATCATGACGCCCATAGCAGACTTGACCCGAACTCCGTAGTACTGAGCCTTTCCGAGGTGCTTATCATACTGCTTGGCAAGGCGATCTTGGGTTCCAAAGGCAATAGCATTCCGAACTGAGCTGAGAACTTCATCAGCCAAGCTGCCGCCCTGAGCGAACGCTTCGAGGGAAGCCTTGTTGTTCTTGAGCATAAGACGGCCACCAGTGCCAACATTAAGAAGTAATGCGAACACAGTGGATGAGAGAATAAGAGTCAACTTCCAGTAATTGACAAAGCCGATGATGAATGCAGTGAAGAAAGTAGCCAGAGCCGCGAGGGTAAGGGAAACCTTTTCCGAAATACCATCCTGGATGAGGTTGGTATCAGCCGTAATACGTGTGGTGACTTCACCGGCACCGATCTTATCGAAATAACCAATGTTTTGGCGCATGCAACTCTGTAGGTAGTGTTCGCGGATCTTGGCAGCGATATGCTCACCAGTGTAAATGAAACCAACGGTGCAGATGTAGGTGACGACGAAGTCTCCAATGGCCAGGTAGACGAAGTAGAGGACGAAGTGGCTCATTTCATTGATGAACTGGTCGTAGGTCATGCTACCGCCGCTGTAAAAGTATGACTGGAAGGTATTTTGGAGTCTACCAAAGATGATGGTCATCATGGGAATGGCAGCACCAGAAGCAATGGCACAGAAGGATGACACGAAGATGATGGCAAGATCAGTGCGGGAGGCATATCGATAGACGGCCTTGATTCCGGCCTTGATCTCCGGGGTATAGACCTGACGCTTCAGGATCTCAGCCTGGTTGGCGGGCAGATGAGCGTAAAGCTCATCGATGTCGTCCGACTTGGGAGGGGGAGGAGCAGGCGGCTTGGAGTCGACCTTTGTCAGGTCGATGTCCGCCTCCTTGCCATGTCTCGATGAAAGCGTGGCATCGACATCTGAAGAAGCGCTGTGGCTAGAGGTCGGGACTGATTGCGCGCCCATGGGCGACTTTTCCGATATGTCGGCGGTCATCGTCTCAATTGCCGCGCCTGCCACAGGCGGGTAGACGGAGAAATGGCGGCTATTCGAAGGAGAGGCCAATTATGCCAGTTCGAGATATGCAGTTCGATGCAGTCGAGGATCGGGACCTCGCTCTACCGACCGGGGGGGACGAGATGAGCAGCGCGTCACTCCAGCAAACGAGAGTGAGTCGATGTTGCGCTACAAGATCAAACGAGATGCGAAAAAAGGAAACAAGACAAAACAGCTGCGCCCCTGCGGTTGCTGCAAGGGTGATGCCTTGATTTATAGACGAAAGCCTTTGGAAATAGAAAAGATGAAAGCAAAGGCCAACGTGGCGAGGCGCCTAAAGATATAGCGAAGCTCGGATCCAGAAAGCACGGAGGCAGCAACGACCTAGCATATAAGAAGGCATCGATTCGGCACGGCCCCACCCAGCAAGTGAATAATGAAGCAGAGCCGGAAAGAGCCAAAGCCGGTGCCTGCTGCACTACAACGACATGCACGTTTCCTGGCCGCGACTTGCAGTTGCGTTTACTGCCCAAACAGCCTTAGCGCCTTCGCACAGAGTACGAAATTCCTGGTCCGTTTTCCCTGGTGCGTGCATCGATGCTCGTACAGATAAGGTAGGTACACGTACAAACCCCGTAACTGGGAGAGAATGCCACGCATTCCAGGATGCATGCGCTCGGGGATGAGAAGAAAAAAGTCCTTAGGCTACTCCGAGCTGGGATACGGGATTGGGCTGGACCCGACGAACCTAGCGCTGGCGAGATTGAAGGCCGCTATTTCGCACTAGAGGCTGGAAATAGGAGGGAAACATGCAACTCCACCGCGCTGGTACGATACGATACGATCCATTGCAGGTATGGATGTTTCTCGCTTATTGAGGGGAACAGCACCAGGCATACCACTGTAGGCGCCGCATCACGGAGGAGAGTCGTTCAACCTGTTTCTCCTTTGCGCAACAGTCTCTTTTCTCTGTCCGCCTTTTGCCTATCTGCAGGGCCTCGTGGCCAGGGCTGGACAAGGGATTCGGAGTTGTTTGAATGCCCTTGCGTGTACGAAGTACGAAGTGCGTACTAGGTATGTACCGGTACAGAACAAAAGTACGAGTACTTCTGGTAATACGTGTAATTCATTTGCCCAGGCAGCTTCATTGAAATCAGCGGTTGTCTCCCCGGCCAATTAATTGAACGACTAGGCCGAGTCCACCAACGCAACCCGGCTAGCTGTTGCGGGCGACAGTGGGGGAGAGGCGCCATGAGGACTAGAGAGGCCTTGTACAGCTTCAGATGAAGATGAGACGAAACCTGGCGAAAGAGATTAATGTTGTAGAGTGAATACATACGGCATTCGTAGGCGGCTCTTCGACCACGTCATGTCTCATGCTACTGGGCCATGTTTGAGAGTACTACGCACTCTCAACGGCGATCGACTGCAAATGCAAGTAAGACACCATACAGATTACTTGTATTCGTAGCGACGGCGCCTGCTGTGGCCCGTATCTTGTCTCCAGTTCTCGCCGCGCGAGTGCGAGTACGCGTATCTCGCTCACCACTTGCGAGATTCGAGGCATCTTGCCGACACAAGTACAGCAACGTTGATACGTGCTTAGAACAAAAGGTAGCACCCGTGAAACCAGTGTCTTGCCATGATTGATTAGATTTTGCGAAGTACAACATGTCGCTGTATGTTTCTTACTCGCTAGGTCCATACATTCACCTCTTCACCTATCCTCTTACCACCACATACCTACCTGAACACCTTGTATGTAGATACGATTACCTTATCTCCGCCGGGGTCGGCAAGTCTACTTTTATGCAGTAATATTACGCATCTCATGCTGTTTGCACAAATCGCCCCGGCACAGCCCGCATCCGTCCCTGCGGTTGTGCGCAAAGAGGTACTGGTACATAGATACCTCGAACACAAACAAAGCACCAACCGCGAGGACGTCATCCCCCTGGCGACGATCAATTCAATCTCACGTCAACCCATTTCTTCTAGATGTGTAGAAAATCAACAAAAATAATAATAGGATACCATTATTTTCTCATTATCAATTTTCCTTGAATTCTGTCCCCCTTATTAGTTGACTCATCACTCTAGTGTGCCACCAACGTTTGCTCCTGCTACTAACAACTATGGAGCAATGTTTGCGGCAATGACTCCTCGCTTTGTTTTGCGCATCCTTCGAGCTTTCACCGGGACGCTACCCGACTCCGAATCCCGTAGACGCCACGGTTTAACGTGGTGGCGCTTCTCGAAGGGCTTTTCTCCGTAGCTGAAGCAGGGGCCCTTGCCAACATTGAAAACATATCCATTGGTATCCCCGCGCCGCCACTTTAACTAGCAGAGCCCCTACTTTGCGGTAAGGCTTGCGGTAAGGCGTAAGCTTTGAAACCCGACCCGACGGCGGGCTGGTACATGCTTACTGATGCCATGTGCTTTTTAGACGCTGCAAAACACGTTTTTGACGTTCCATCTAGATGTGGCCAAGAGGACATGCATAATATAGCTCTTTCTATTGTCTGCCCTTCAGAAAGTGAAAAAGACATGTTTATCCGCTGCATCTGCCCTTTATGAGGAATTGTCAGCTGACGTCAGTACTCAAAGGTAGATTTGCGACGTCTCGCACTCCAGAACATGGCCGAAATCCAGACCGCCAGCACGAATAGGAGGGGCGCCATCCCTTACTTCAAGGTTACTATGCGGTGGATGATAGGGGAGTCAAACTGGCAAAAAGCTTGTTTATGTGCGGCGCCCGGGGAGCGAAATATGATATATATTCTCCGACCACCGAGTATTGTTTACGTTGGTCTCGCATTTATTTCCCGTTGCAAGGAACTATTGACTTCTATGGAGCAGAGCACAATATTTGATACAATGTATAGATGAATAATTCCTGTGAAGAAATTAAATAACATTGATCATTAAAGAAGAACTACCGTTTACTTCGTGCTTCATTTGCTTCGCTTTGATCAACTAAGTTTAATTTCTCCCGAGATATAATCAATCATTGCTTTGCAGGTGCTAATAATACCTTCAGCTTCGTTTGCTTTTCGTTTTCAGCAAACAGCTTAGTGCCATGGCCCCTGCCATGCGAACCCGAATCCCGACGGCATAACCCCGTTACTCATCTAAACTGCTGAATCCCGACATTACCAAACAGCTAGCAGCAGAAAGCCAATCTAGCGATAGCCATGCGCGCTGCAAGGATGGTGTGAAAATTATGTTTAAACTGCTGTATCATCAGCGTGGATCAATCCTTCGGTCGGGGTGCTTGTACAGTCCGGCTGTCGCGCGGATTGGTGTAACGGCAGCATATCGTACTTCGTACTTCGTAAGTGGCAATAGCTTGTCATCCTTCTCCTCAGGATGACTCAACATAGCTGTAAAGGTAATCCCCCCAAAATGTGCTTCTCTTTTATCTGTCCGTTCGTATTCCCCTCTTGAGTTTGTTTACATATTCAGACGGACAACTTGTGCTGGATGAGTAGAACGCAGAATAGGCATCAACTCATGATTTAGAAGACGGTCCATGTAATAATACCCGATGTCTCAACCTCGCCGCTAGCTCAGGGTGAATACGACCGAATACGCCCCTTGCTCTCTGTATATTGATTGGCGGCGGTCGTCCCGTTTACGGCCCCATCCGGGCTCTTAGCATTACCGACATCCGGAACACCTACCCGAAGTTCACAGCAGCGAGGTAAGTGTGCTTCAGCAGCCATCTCAGGATGGGACGGTTCGTCAGTCGTAGTTTGAATCTTTCAAGAATGCTGGAGACACCAATACCCGGCATCCAAATTGGAATCAATGGTTTCGTGGTCTAGTTGGTCATGACATTTCGTTAACAACATCTGTTGACACCACCGAAAAGGTCCCCGGTTCGAGCCCGGGCGAGATCATTCTTTTTTTCTCAACGTAGAATCTGAAACACTTTTTACATAATAAATCACATTCTCTGCTTTTTTATTTTATTTTTGATATTATTTTCATCACGGGAATTCGGAGATCACGCGTGGGGTACAGTCAAGACTGCTTCGTAAAACTGCTCGACTCGTTGGCCGACGTCAGATTACTCAAACAGCATACCTAAGGTAGGTACTTTTCGGTCTCTGCAGGCACTTGAAGGAGTGCAAAACTACCTAGAATGAGAATATAGGGGTCAGTGAATTTTGTCGTTAGGCAAAAGGCGTAAACAAGGCGTTTGAAATCTATCATATCTGATGAAGAAGCATCACGCCCCCCTGAGTCGGACGAGATTACACTGTCACCAACACTTTGAATTCGCCGCTCGAGTAGAAACACGGAGTTCGGGGAGTTGAAAGATGCCTGACTAGTCTACGATGACGGTGGAAAGAATTCGGCGTCTGAGGGATGTTGTTACGTGGGATATTCCATTCGTTACATTGTTGCCTGACCCCCCTTTATTTCCGGCACTCGCAAATTTTGATGCCTGAAATTGTGTTCCTCTGGTACCAATATCGAAAATGCTACCTAATTCGTTTTACTAGCAAAAACAGAGGAAGACAAATCAAGTATCGGAGTTATGTTAACAACCGAGTGCGTATTGCCGAGCAAATCACAGCTACATAAAGTATGCTTACGGTCTTACCTCCAGGACTTCCAATAATCGCGGTCGATTCACCCAGTTTGTGAAGAGGGGGCACATCCCACTCGCTCGGCATGTAGAGGGATTACATCATGATATTTTAGATCAGAACAAGAGAGCCTAAATTCGAGTGCATATCAAAGGACAGATGTAAAAGCAGAGTGCAGTGTCATCTCACTCAATGCGGCCGATCTGACCACAATGCCATCACTGAGTCATAGGCCGAGGCAGGAGTATGACAATGGCCTGTCAAGCTACGTGGGATGACATAAGTCTTTGACTCGAAGGTTCAAGTCGAGGCCTTGCATCCCACCCTCATGCTCTCGTCCCTCATGTTGATATCTAGTGATAGTCTGTACAAGTTCCCGTAATCAGATCCTCATCTCTTATACTTGCCGTCAAATGACCTCCATCAGCTGTGACTGAAGCTCCCCGCCAACAGATATCCAAAAATACATGTACCTGCCTGCACCGAAAAGACTTCTACCTCTCTAGTATCTATGAAATTGTCGGCACATTATTTTGTTCCGTGTGGATATACACCTACTTTCCTATATGATGTATTCGCTGACAACGTGGTACGATGAGTAGTGTCGCCATCCGTCGCAGATGCTGCAGGCTGACGTACGCCTTTCTATAAAGCAATAGATCTCAAATTTGATATACACGACTTAGCTCATCATGAGTCGTCATTTTTCAATTATTTGAGAACTACAAAAGTATGCTGGGCCGACAGATATAAGGATGTTCATGACGCATCAGACTGTTCAGCGTAAAGGAGCAAACAGATAGATATAAACCGCAGTTAGCCATAGAAACGCATGCGCCAAAAATACAATCCTGCTGGTAAAAGAAAAAGGACAATATGATGTGATCTTTCGGTGTGTGTTGCTGTAAATATATACCTATATTTCCAAAGAAGCACTGTCGCGTAGTAGAGTCCGTAGATCCTAGGGTAGCAATTTACTCAGGCGAAGCGACAACAAGAAAACTTGACCGAAGGCAATCTAAATACCTTGGCGTAAAGTACAATGAATAGATAGACAAAGAATAAGATGAGCTTTTTGAGATGATATGGTTAATTTATTATGCATTGTGAGATTCGGTATTGGCTAGAGTTGCATTCTTTGCGCATAACATTTCACGCGGCCATAAAGAGCTATAAAACGATAACGAGGGGTTATAAGTGAAGTTGCTGCAGTGCGAATGTTCATTTTGTTCAGAATGGTCAAGGCCCAAAAATTAACTTCTGAACAAGTTTATACTAATGGCTGAATAGTATAGTGTAGTGTTTACCGTCCTGATGCGCGGCGATGCGGCGGTGCCATGATTGATGGATCAGCCCTACGGTGCCTGGAGATCTTGGAGATGGCTTCAGTCCTATATTTCCCAATTGGGATGTCGGACCAATGACCGGGGCCAAAAGCGGCGTTGGACGAGGGGGCCGCAGCTACTGGCTGCTGGGTGACACAGCCTGATGCCACAATGGAGGATTTCAGCTGGGCTCATCTGGCTACATGTGTCTTTACTAGACTATAATCTCACTCTGTCCATCACCTAGTTCGCATAGTTGAGTTGCTTTCTATGTATTTTCTTCGGAGCGCGTGAGCTTTAAAAGCTAAGCATCAATATGACTGACCTTTGCGATTCGACGTCATTTTTGCCATCTCCGCAGTTGCTCTTGATAAGCTCGCCCGCCCTTGCAAAGCATACGCCCCACCCCACTAAAATTCTCGCCCTTGGGAACTAGCCATAGCGCAATTCTTTCCTCGTGAACGTGAACGGCCATTGCCATGAACTTCACTTTTTAGGATCCTCATTTTCTTCTGCCCTATTCATCGCGATAAGATCAAACTACCTGGCGCTCTGTCGCCTATCTTTAATGTCGCCCCAACGCGTATGAGAGCACTCTACTCTGCCGCTGGCAAGCTCCGGCGAGCTCCAGTAGCGAGCTTCGTTCGGCTTGCTCGCCACCGAGGACGTCGCATTGCGTGGGAAGCGCAGTCGCGATGGCTCGCTGATGTTGTACAAAGGGATGAAGCCAAGGATGCCAAGTCTCTAGCTTGTAAGATGCTTGCGACACTCCCTGCGTATGAGATTTTGATATCGGTAGCTGATATTGCAATAACAGTGTCTTCCTCTTCGCGATACAATGAAGTTGGTGTGCAGCAACTCAGCGACCACATCTTCCCTCAGATATTTCCTGGGGGTTCCAGACCACCGCCTGAGGAGCTAGTAAGGCTGTCAAGAGATCATTTGAAACGACACGACCTTTATGGAAAGAACACGGATACCTCTGAACCTGTCGCTTTCGACTTGCCTGAACTCAAGGGCAAGACCCTCGACGAACATTTTCACAAGCTTGGAATCGATTGCGCCGAACCATACTTGCGGTTTGCCAAAGAATTCGCGTGTGCGAATGTTCCTCTCAAGCCGAAACAATGGGTGCACCAAAGCGGGTGGACCAAATATCACTCTGATGGGACACCACCGGAGTCGGTAGAATCCCCCGATGAAGAGATGCTGTGCTTTGACACAGAAGTCATGTATAAAAATCACCACTTTGCAGTAATGGCTTGCGCAGTCAGCCCCACGGCCTGGTACTCTTGGCTATCTCCTTGGCTACTCGGCGAGACAGACAACGAGCGACAGCTAATACCGATAGGCGACCCAGCTAAGGACCGTATCATCGTGGGACACAATGTTGGTTATGACAGAGCAAGAATATTGGAAGAGTACAATCTCAAGCAAACTAGAACTGGATTCCTAGATACCATGTCACTGCACGTTGCTGTTAACGGTATGTGCTCACGACAACGCCCGACCTGGCAGAGGTTCAAGAAAAATCGAGAGATGCGAGAAAGAGTGGCTAGCCAAGATCCCGATCACGGCATGGTCGAGCTTTTGAGCAATCCTAGCATACACGAAGAAGAGGAGCTGTGGGTCGAAAGAAGCTCAGTCAACTCACTGCGGGATGTCGCCAAATTCCATCTCAACGTCACCATCGACAAAAGCAAACGGGATGACTTTGCTGAGACTGACCGCGAGGTCATACTGAAACAGTTGGACCAACTTTTGGAATACTGCGCTGCAGATGTGTCTACCACTCACAGAGTATATCAAATCGTTCTTCCCAGCTTCTTGAACGTTTGCCCACATCCGGTTAGTTTCGCTGCCCTGAGGCACTTGTCATCCGTTATTCTGCCGGTTAACGAGACTTGGGAGCAATACATCGCTAATGCCGATGCGCTATACAATAACCTCCTTGAATCGGTCCAGAAGAGATTGGAGGATTTGGCAAAGAAAGCCAAGGAACTGAAGGACAGCCCCGAGATTTGGGGAAACGATCCCTGGATGATGCAACTGGACTGGTCGGTACAGGAGGCTAGAATGGTCAAAGGCAAACGCAAGGGTGATCCACCAGTACGCGATGCAAGACAAAAGATGGCGGGGGAGCCGAAATGGTATAGGGATCTCTATCCCAGTAAAAACGCCCCTATAAACCTGACGGTGCGAAGTCGCATCGCCCCTTTGCTATTGAAGCTGGCTTGGGATGGGCATCCGTTATTCTGGTCTAACAAATATGGCTGGGTGTTTCGAGTCAGCCCAACCGATGTACCCGGTTACATCGCAAAGAAGATGCCAGAGTGTGTCTTTGATGACTCTGACCCTGCCTTGCGCGCCGATTGGGGGCACTCATACTTTAAGCTCCCTCATAAAGATGGTCCCACCGCTCGCTGCTCGAATCCTATGGCAAAAGGATATCTCAACTATTTTGAAAACGGAACCTTATCATCAGAGTACGAGTATGCTAAAGAGGCACTGGAAATGAACGCCTCTTGTTCCTACTGGATAAGCGCGCGCGATAGGATAAGGTCCCAAATGGTTGTCTACGAAAACGACATACTCGCCACTGAAGAGGGTAAAGCCATGGAGGCTGGAGAAAAGCGCCAGGGCTTTATTTTACCCCAAGTTATTCCCATGGGTACAATCACTCGGCGAGCAGTTGAGAAAACCTGGCTCACGGCAAGCAATGCCAAGAAGAACCGTGTTGGGTCTGAGTTAAAGTCGATGGTTAAAGCTCCCGATGGCTACTGCTTTGTGGGTGCCGATGTAGACTCGGAGGAACTGTGGATTGCTAGCTTGATGGGCGATGCGACATTCAAAATCCACGGCGGAAATGCAATCGGTTTCATGACGCTTGAGGGGACAAAAGCTGCAGGCACTGACCTGCATTCGCGGACAGCGGCGATCTTGGGTATCACTAGAAATGACGCGAAGGTCTTCAACTACGGGCGTATTTACGGAGCTGGGCTGAACTTTGCTGCTACTCTCCTACGACAATTTAATCCTGCGCTCAGTGAAAGCGAGACAATGACGATTGCTCAGAGACTGTATGCCAACACGAAAGGCACCAAGACGATCCGCAGGGTCATAAACCAGCACAAATTCTGGAGAGGTGGAACGGAGTCGTTTGTATTCAATAAACTGGAAGAGTTTGCGGAACAGGATTGGGCCCGAACACCGGTGTTGGGAGCCGGTATCACACAAGCACTTATGAGCCGCTTTGTGAGCAAGGGTGGCTACCTGCCTTCCCGCATCAACTGGGCCATTCAATCCTCGGGCGTTGATTATCTCCACCTGTTAATTGTGTCCATGGATTACTTGATTCGCCGGTTCAACCTCGATGCCCGATTGGCCATCACAGTCCATGATGAAATTCGGTATCTGGTAAAGAACGAGGATAAATACCGGGCTGCACTTGCACTCCAGGTAGCGAATATCTGGACGCGCGCCATGTTCGCGCAACAAGTGGGAATAAACGACCTTCCCCAGTCCTGCGCTTTCTTCTCTGCAGTTGACATTGATCACGTTTTGCGCAAAGAAGTCAACATGGACTGCGTCACTCCAAGCCACAAAACTCCGATTCCTCATGGTGAAAGCTTGGATATCCAGACTCTCCTGGACAAGGGCGCTGAGGCGATGCTCGACCCGTCCGTCGTTCCGGATCCCAAGTTTGCTCCAAAGTTGGATGGTATAGCGTATACGCCGCGTACTCCGATAATGCAAACGCTTCAAGAATCGGGGCAGAATAACATTTCGTTTATCAAAGCTCAGATTGTAAACGATGATCAGGAGTTGCAGGATATTGTCAATAATTTGCGCAAGGCTACAACGCCGAAGTCTACGACGCCGAAGTCTACAACATCAAGATCTACAACACCAAAGTATAAAGCGCAAATGCCTCGAGCACCGCGGCCTGAGGATGTGCCTCGTCATAACGCAACCGATGCAGAAATTGCAGAAATGTGGTGCACATGGGTGAATGAGCCCGTCACGGGCTCGTACAGAAGAAGCTACAATCATCAGAACGGGGGTCACGGTATTAAGAGTGGCATGCCTTTGCATTAAGTTCCGAAGCACATCACCCAAATGTTAACCGTCACACCTGGGCCATTCCAGTAAAGTACAAGATGAGTTTGTTCGGCGATGTACAACAGTATGGGGCTACACATGGAGTTCTTTTCTGTTTTTATTGGATTATATGAATAAGAGTTATGGATATTGTGGCTTGGAGTTGGTTATGTATGAGCAACGATATAATCTTTCGGGAGGCGCGCGGTCATGGATTTATGGTAAAAGGCTGTTCATGTATTATATATCTGCGGTTACGAATGTACGAGTAGAAGATGAGAGTATATGCGCACATGTATTGTCAAGGATGCACTGCACCAGTTCTGATGGACTTTATCTACTTTGTTCTGCCAAATGAATTGATAAGAGGATAATACTTGCACGGTCGTTTACTGAGACATTGTCTAGAGAGTTACATCGAAGCAAGTTGTACAGTAGATCCCTTGTGCAGCTGTATTCCAAGATCTGACGTGCATAGGTGGATTTGTATGTAGTTCATCGGGCAGCTTAGTAGATTGTATGGGGCTGTCAAATCTAGCAGCTTAAGCCCCACTACTAGAACTCACGCGAGCCATAATGGCTTTCGACATCTCTAGCCAATCACAGCCGGTGTATTTTTTTTTTCTTTTCCATTTGCTTGTGACGTAGCTCCGAGGCCGGGGCTCTGTGCAGTGAGTCGAATTGAAGCCATCGCCAGCATCAGCGTGCACTCTTGCCTTTTCGCTGTTGACGCTCAATCGCCTGCGACGGCCTCCTTGGAATCATCAATTCCATTCCAAGGCTACAGCTATCGATCATGACTGCACTTGTGAGTTTTTCTACCAATCATTGGCGCTTTATCCCATACAGACGTCTCGTCAAAGTCTCGAAGAAATTTGACTGACTCTGGAGTTTCTTCAGCGGAGAGCCATCGCTTTCAATGCCTCCGCCCTTGCGGTGCGGCAGGCTCGAACCTCAATCACACGCTCACGATTGCTGTTGGCATCTGGCGCCCAGTTCCGTAACTACACTTTATCCAGTCCCCGACGGCAACAGGCCTTCCAGTCGCAAATCGATAGCACTCCCAGATCATCTGTCCTCCAGTCCTCTCTGGGCGCCGCCCCGGCCAATCCACAGACACTTACCGAGAAGATTGTGCAACTTCACGCAGATGGCCTTCTCGAAGGGAAAAAAGTCAGGGCTGG
Organism: Trichoderma harzianum CBS 226.95; assembly: GCF_003025095.1. Taxonomy (NCBI): domain Eukaryota; kingdom Fungi; phylum Ascomycota; class Sordariomycetes; order Hypocreales; family Hypocreaceae; genus Trichoderma; species Trichoderma harzianum. The sequence goes on from NW_020209263.1 coordinate 574,154, forward strand.
AGATTATATCACGTTGCGGTTGGTCGATACCTTGTCAGGATACCAAGAAGTCAAGCTAAACACTCTGCAAAAGGCCTCATAAGAGCATGACACACGACAATTCTTGGCCTGTGATTACCAAGTAAGAACACTTGAATGAGTCGTTGTAATGGTATGATAACTAAGCTGTGTAGGTATATGGAAATGGGTGCCACCTCGGTCAAGGATAATCGCCAGGTCGTCATGACGTACGCTGTCTTGCCTCCAATTGAACCCGTATTCATCGTCTAATCGCTCGCAGGCTTGATCACGACGTGCAGAACACCTCTGAACAAAATCTACGCAAATACCGCCTGATCGAAGAGTTTGCCAACACACATGGCATCGACTTTTGTATGCTAGCACTACCGGGGCTTTTTCCCATCCCAAAGATATTTGAAGCGTATGGAACTGACTTGATAGATCCCGCAAAACACGGTATTGGGCACCAAATTATGATTGAAGAAGGCTATGCCTGGCCAGGAACCGTCAGTGGTCAGTTAACTCAAAATCCGGATCGTCCTCTGCCTATTTCTAATACCATTTTTAGTTGCTAGTGATAGTCACTCGAACATGTACGGTGGTGTAGGATGTCTTGGCACAGCCATCGTCCGCTCAGACGCTGCCAGTGTCCTGGCAACCTCGACGGTGTTCTGGCAGATTCCCCCAACTGTGAAGATAACTTTCACGGGTGTCCTGCCTCCGGGAGTCACAGGCAAAGACACGATTATAGCCCTATGCGGTTTGCTTAATAAAGATGACGTGCTCAACATGTGCGTCGAGTTCACTGGGTCTGAGCAGACGCTGGCAAGCATTCCGATTTCCGAACGCTTGACAATCGCCAACATGACTACTGAATGGGGAGCGCTATCAGGTCCGACTCTCTTCTCCCGCAACTTTTGCCGAGTTACTAACATGTATGCGTAGGACTATTCCCTGTTGATGACAAGCTCATCTCATGGTACCGCGCCAGGGCAACACTCGCAGCCATGTCTAACAGTCCTACCAAGGACCGGATCAATCACGAGCGGATTGATAAGCTCTTGGAGAACCCTATGGTTGCTGATCCGGGTGCTAAATATGCCAAGGAATTCTATTTCAACCTGTAAGAACCCTTGTTTCATCCAAAGTGGTCACTCTAACAAGGCCACAGATCCACCCTCTCGCCCTTTGTTGCTGGTCCCAACTCTGTCAAGGTTGCCAACCCTGTTAAGAATCTCGAGGCTCAGGATATAGCTGTAGACAAGGCGTATCTTCTGAGTTGCACCAACGGTCGAAGTGAGGATTTCGCTGCTGCTGCTCGTGTATTCAGGGAGGCTGGTAAGGACGGCAAGCCTGCCAAGGTTCATCCTCGCGTCAAGTTCTATCTTGCGCCTGCATCTGTGGCTGAACAGAAGATGGCGGAAGATGCGGGAGACTGGCAGATTCTCGAACAATCTGGGGCCCAGCTACTCCCGGCTGGGTGTGGTCCTTGCATAGGCCTAGTAAGTTACATTCGTGGCAGGTGCTATATGTTCTAGGGTTCAGTGCTAATACAAATTACAGGGCACCGTATGTGACAGATACTACATGTTCTAGAGATTTGTGTTCAGCGCTGATCATTGATATAGGGCTTACTTGAGGAAGGCCAAGTGGGCATTTCCGCGAGCAACAGAAACTATAAAGGGCGCATGGGTAATTCGAGTCTGTGGATCCAACTTTTTATACGATGCTAATTGTGTTGTCTCCAGGAAGTCCCAAGGCGCTGTGTTATCTCGCCAGCCCCGAGGTCGTCGCAGCCAGTGCTATTCAGGGTAAGATTGCCAGCCCTGGCTGGTACCAAAAGCCCGAGGGCGTGGAGAAAGTAGTCTTTGGTGAGGGCAGCGGTGACTTTGCTGCCGACAAAGCTCGCGCCGTTGGAGATGCCTTTGACAAGATCCTTGGTGAGATGGAGAGCTTGATTGGCGCTGCTGAAGGCGCTGCTGAAGGCGCTGCTGAAGGCGCTGCTGAAGGCGCTGCTGAAGGCGCTGCTGAAGGCGCTGCTGAAGAATCGGCAAGCTTAGCGGCTACTGAAGAAGAGACGTTGACTACTGTCGTCCCGGGCTTCCCCGAGAAGATTGAAGGCGAAATTGTTTTCTGTGAGTGATCTTTCCATGCGTTAACGGAATTACTTACTAACTGAAGTAGGTGATAATGACAACATCAACACTGATGGCATCTACCCCGGGAAATACACCTACCAGGATGGCTTGACCCCAGAGCAAATGGCCAAGGTGTGCATGGAGAACTACGATACCGAGTTTGGCAACATTATTAAGCCAAATGATGTTCTTGTCACCGGATTTAACTTTGGCTGTGGAAGCTCCCGAGAGCAAGCAGCAACATCTATCCTAGCCAAGCAGATTCCTCTCGTGGTTGCAGGTAGCTTCGGAAACATTTTCAGCCGCAATAGTGAGTTTTCCATGAGGCTCTCTAGCCTTTCCTCGTAATGTCAAATAACTAATGGAAAAACTTCCAGGCATCAACAACGCTCTTCTTGGAATTGAAATCCCGAAGCTGATTGAGAGGCTCCGTGAAGCGTACAAGGATGACGCGGCGAAGCCCCTGACTCGCCGTACGGGCTGGAAGCTGCTGTGGGACGTCCGCCGATCCAAAGTCACCATTACGGAGCAAGATGGCTCCTCCTGGGAGCAAAAAGTTGGAGAGATGCCTCCTAGCGTTCAGGAAATCGTTGCCAAGGGAGGTGTGGTGAAGTGGGTGCAGTCAAAGATGCAGGCTTAAAGTGTGTGGCTGGTGTTGAGGAGAGTTATGTGTAGTTTATATCCCTGTGTATTATTTCATGTTGACGGATAAAAACGGCGCTTGGCATTTTCATGACGACGTTTGGCTAGATATGTAGTTTGCATACCAGATACCTAAAGATGCAGAACGGCATGTAGGTAGAAACATGTACTTGCATATAGAGCGAACAGTTCATGCAGTAGATTATCCATGACTTTCACTGCACCATGCTCCCTACGGCGCGACTGATACTATGACTGGAAAATGTATCCATGATAGAAACCGCGAAGTGGGAGGAGCCAAGCCTGAATGCTGTGGGGGATGCTTTTTAGACTTTGTCATCTCAACAATGGCATTTTACCCGAGATGCGGCTCAACTACGCATCCCGCACTCCAAATTAGGAAAATGACAAAAACTGTGACAGGGGTTGATTCGCCGCTCACCGTTCACCGAAAATCCAATATAGAGCTGCTGCTGATGCCACATAAAAAAAGAGAAAAGCAAAAAGAAACACCAAAAACATACAACAGCCGGTGTTCGCTGATGGTCACCCACTCAACTACTAATCTGCCGGTTAGTGGCTTGTCTATGGGGGAGCAGACGGGACCCCGAATTTTCCACTACCTATGGTCGTATGTGCTGGATATTCTACTGCGACAACTTATAACCATTAGGAGCAGCGTGTGGGCATGCGGTTGGAGCTTTATACAGTGTGATGTTAAGATGAACCTACAAAGGATTGTAAGAGGAAGCCTGTTATAAGAGAATTGAGCATACAAACTTATAACTGCGAGCTGAGTAAGGTGATCCCTACCCATCTACCTGAGAAATTACAGCCCGGCTAGAGAGTTGATTGTGAGAACGGCTGCACGTTAGATGAGGAGAGCACATAGCGGTGCAGTGTCTATTTTGTTCCTTTACTCCTACAGAAGGAGACAGGTGCTTTAGTACCACCCAAAGAGATATCCATTCATGCTCGTTGCGGAGTGTTGGCTGGGAATACTGGTGTATGTCACGGCGTTATCGAGAAACTTCTATAAGAGTGAACGCTACTCGTGGCGCCTGGCTAATAGTATGTGTGTGAAATTGCGCAAGCAGTTTCTTGCAGATGCTATTTGCCCAAGACGCCCGGTATGTAAAGGGAGTGCAGAGCGGATAGTGGGTGGGAGGCAGGGAGGTTAAGACGATATCATCGACGACGAAGATTTAGCACCACGCGATTGGAGAAGCTGTACAATGGCCTCATTCCGTTTCACGCTCGCGGCATACGATAGCGGCGTTCGGCCATCTTTATCAGCCGCCTCAATCTGTGCGCCCCGGTCAAGCAGCAGCCGTACAACGTCCTTATCCCCAGACTCCGCGGCATATGATAGCAGCGTCCGGCCATCTTTATCAGCTGCCTCAGTTTGCGCGCCCCGGTTAAGCAGCAGCCGCACAATAGCCTCACTCCCCTTCCCTTCCACGGCGTACGATAACGGCGTACGGCCGTATTTATCGGCCGTCTCAACCTGCGCGCCCCAGTTAAGCAGCAGCCGCACAATAGCCTCACTCTCGCCCAACCACGCGGCATATAATAGCGGCGTTCGGCCATCTTTATCAGCCGCCTCAGTTTGCGCGCCCCGGTCAAGCAGCAGCCGTACAACGTCCTTATCCCCAGACTCCGCGGCATATGATAGCGGCGTTCGGCCATCTTTATCAGCCGCCTTAATCTGTGTGCCCCAGTCAAGCAGCAGCCGTACAATAGCCTCATTTCCCTTCCCTTCCACGGCGTACGATAACGGCGTACGGCCGTTTTTATCGGCTGCGTCAATCTGCGCGCCTCGGTCAAGCAGCAGCCGCACAATAGGTACACTCTCGCCTAACCACGCGGCATATAATAGCGGCGTCCAGCCGTATTTATCGGCTGCCTCAGTTTGCGCGTCCCGGTCAAGCAGCAGCCGTACAATAGCCTCATTTCTATTCCCTTCCACGGCGTACGATAACGGCGTCCGGCCGTCTTTATCGGCTGCCTCAGTTTGCGCGCCTCGGTCAAGCAGCAGCCGTACAATGGCCTCATTCTTGCCATTTGCGGCATATAATAGCGGCGTCCGGCCGTCTTTATCGGCTGCCTCGATATGTGAACCGCAGGAGAGCAGCGCCCGTAAACAAGCTTCACTACCACTAGACGCCGCATAACTCAAAGGAGTACGGCCCCTCCGCTCATCTGGTGCATCACTTGCTGGTGTCATGAACCCGAGCAAGTGTGTTAAGAGTAATAGATTGCCGTGCTCTGCGGCGTAATGAAGCACAGTCGTAATTTTTGGAATCGAGAACCCTTTATGGTAATCGTTTTGATCAATGATCTTGTCCAAAGCATTGCAATGAGGCTGGAGTGCCTTGTATACCTCTTCATGGCCATTTCTCAAAGCAGCCAAAAGAGGGTATCCGTACCTCTCTCCTTTCGGATGAGCATCAAATCCGTTGTTAACTGCAGATCGGACAAGAGACGGTAGGTTGTGCTCAGCCAGGATGTAAACTAAAGAAGCCTTGGCTGTGTAACGTTGAACTTCATACCGTTGAAACAAGTTGTACAAATGGAGCCAGCGCTTTAATGCGAAGTTCTTCAGGAATGTAAGCTGAGAAATATCATCCTCGGCAGCATTGGCATGATGAAGAACATGTCGTGTCGCGTAATCAAGAAATGGGAACTCTTTTGAAACCCGAGTACGTAACTCTTTTGCCTGCTCTGACGATGCGTTAGGCAGAGGCTCGCCCTGGGGTACTCTTTCGGAAATGTCAATGTTGCAATAAGTATCACAGCATTGTTTCAATCGATCGTGGCTGTAGCTTTTAAAGCTCGCTGCGTGATTGGGCCATAACTGGCGAATCCCGTTGTCCTTGATGAGAAAATCGCGAACCGATTCATGAATAAATTGTACAGTTCGCGCCTTCGACTTGACAAGTTCGGCAAGGCCTTTCGAAGAGCTAAGAAGATACAACTCCATGGCTGCAGGGGTAGTCGATTCTCGATCGTACCTAACCAAGTTCTCAGGGCTTGGGTCTAGTCCTGATACGAGGGCAAAGTAGTACTCCTCACACGTCAAGGGTCTTGCTGCATATAAGATCCACTGGATGCAAAGTAACAGATCGTCCATATTATGATTGTCACGGCAAAGTATATCCTTGAAAAGGTTACTAAGCCCATCGGGCAGCTCCTTTAGTCGCTGCTTTACTGCAAATATGCGACCATCGCGGAACTCTCTGTTAAGTATGTCAACGACGAGCACCACCCACAGGAAAACTCCTGATGCTCTCTCTAAGATTTCGGCAGAGACCTCCTGAGACGCCTTGCTGTTGCCGGCTCGTAACTTGCTTCGGACATATTTCTCAAGGTCTTCGCCATGGCCTGGCTGGTCCTCTAAGGTGAGCTTCAATCCGTTGCGTATGTCGATATGAGGATAGTGGCGACTGGAAAAACAGATGTACATTTTCGTTTGGCTTTCGGCAGCTTGGTCTCCAAGGTTTTCGAAATACTCGACCATATTCTCAACCTCAGATATATCACATTCATCAAGAGCATCGATGAAGCAGATGATCTGTCGCTGGCCAAGTTTGGTAGCCGCATGGGTGAAAAGAGCCTGGAGCGTTTCGATATCCCAGGTAGCCTGGTTGTGCCTGGCTTGGAAGATGTGGTCTGAATCGTGTAGGACGTCCGGGAATTTTTGAATGACTTGAAAAAGCAGAGATCGATACATTCCTTCTGTTGACTTTTCCAGCTGAACGCCTCGGGCGTTGAAGAAAAAAGAAATGACGTTTGCGTCGGCTGTTGCTTTCCACTTGTTCTTCGCGTAGGTGTAGGAAAACTTCATCAATGTTGACTTCCCAGCGCCGGGCTTTCCATTGATCCACAGGAATCCATGATGACTGGCAAAATGGATGGGTTCGAGCCACTCGACGTACTTTGAGTGGCCGAGCAGCCATTGGCAAGTTTTGGAATGTTGAGTCTTGATTGTTGCATGGCGCGAGTCGATTTGCTCAAACGTTAATGAGTTCAACACTGCCTCCACTCGACTCTGGAGTAATGTTGGGTCTGCAAGGAGATCAGCTAAAAGTCGAACATTAGAAGTTCCAGTACGTACTTGTTGTAGGATATGTCGTTTCAGTATCCCTTCGTTGCTGTGTAGGTATGACAGATAGGAGTTCCTTGGCGTATGCAGCAGCGACAGCAGCGGAATACCTCTGCCAGGCCTTGTTCTTGTGAGAATCTGAGTAGTCGCAAATGCCGCGAACCACAAGGCAAGAAAAATCATGCAGCCCTGCAGCCTCCATCTCAAAGCAGATGATGCCAAGTTCCTCCGCCATCTTAGCACGAGTTTCGCCATCCTTGACGACCTGGTTGCCGGATGCAATTTTGCCATAGTGGATTCTGGGTTTCGCGGTCTCCCGATGAGGTCGTTCTAGAACCTCCGATAAGCTACAGCGCTCACAGCTGTCCATCTCTTGTGTATGCTTGTATGCGTGACGGAACAGTCGATCTGGCAAGCTAGGTCGGGCGTATGAGGTCATTTGCTCGTTTCGGTCGAGCATATCCAAGAGGATGCTGGGAATTTTGCTGGGCGCGCTTTCGTAATCTGCTTGTAGTTTGGACACAGCCGTCATGATCGTGTGAGGCGGTGTCGTGGTGCGGCCTGTTCGCTGAAACTGGCCGTCGGGCAAGACCTTGCCTAAGTCATACTGAATCACTTCATTCCCGACTACAACATCTCCTAATCGTATGTCGATCCCGCTGTCGGGCACTCCACCACCAATTCCAACCATCAATCGAATGGTGATGGAGGAGTAGCTTCGACTCATATTGCTGGCCACTGTAGCGGCGTTGTTTGTGCCGTATTGGCTCGCTGGAAGGCATGCGATAACAACATTATGCTCACCAACGCGGCCAAAAGTGTAAGTATTGGGATCGCCTTCCTTGCGGGGCAAGGGGGCGTGAATGCTGTCTAGTATGGCTTCTGCCGCTGCCATCTCGATGGGGAGAGCGCAAACCCAGCCAACGGTGTAGTCGCAATAGCCAAGGCTTTGCCAGTCGCCATTGTTCGATTGGTGTCGTTTCGAGCGGATCGACAATGCACCATCATCTTCTCGAGTTCTCTTTCTGCTCTCGGGAGCCTCCATGATCCGCCGCTTTCATCAGGCAGGGCAAACTCAGGTCTCAGCTTATAAAGTATGTGCAGCAGAAGAGGTGAACTTCGGAGCAAGGGGCGAGAAAAATTAAGAACGATTTTGAGTCGCAAGTCAGGCTGGCGGCTGGAGCCTGGTATTTGAGACATCGTGATTCGTTGTTTTGCCGCCGCAGGCGTTCAGCTGCTTGCAGGCTGTGCTGAAATTATGCCTTGCTAGATGCAACATGTCTACCCGATAGAAAACACGCTGGGCCTTCTGACGCTTGGATTTATTTGCGGCTTGAGAAGACCGTTGCTCGGCCCGCTAATGACAGTATCCTCAGATGCGAATATTCACCAAACTCCACCGCGCTTTTTGTTCCCATTGCGAAAAGAGGATCCCATGCCAACAAGGCCCGCAGATTTTAGATCAGATGCAGGGGCTTCCCAGCGCTTAGAGAGATCGTTCTGGCTCCTTACTCTGAAAAGCTGGAGGGCAGAATGCGAACAGCGATCGCTATTGTCAGGGCGGCAAGTGGATTAAGTTGTTGAGAAATAGAAATCTATTTCTTCTGGTCCAGAGGAAGCTATCTAGAAAAAAGGAAAAAGAAGGAAACAAACACGAAGACACCGTCTTCAGTGACAGACGGCCAACGGGGCAGTCGCGGCTTGCATTAGCAGGAGGATCACGCGCGTCCACGTGATTCTCACCATAAGGTAAACTTAGACTATGCTAGCGCGCTGGCTGGATCAATTTACTCCCACCTCAGCCCACATAGTTGGAGATAATCTATCCACAGCATATCAACTCTTGTTGTGTTAATATATCCCACATGCATGTTGCGGGAGCCTTTGAGTCCTCTTGCTATTTCCCCCTCACTTCTGGATTGGATGAGAGGGCGCCTCTTTTATGATTAAGCCCTTGTTAAGAGCTGGTATGCTGGGTTCCAGGTCAATATTGGCTCACTCCTCGTTCATAAGTCTCAAGAAATAGCGACCTTGATCTCTAATTCCAGAGGCATCAGTTGCTGAAAATGGCCACCCATAAACACGAAGCATGCACTTAACGTGATCTCGTATAGAGATAGTCGTGTGTGCTCAACCTGAGCGGTGGTTGGCCTGATTTCCATGGAAGACACCTATAACAAAAAAAGCAAAACATACAACAGCCGGTGTTCGCTGATGGTCACCCACTCAACTACTAATCTGCCTCTCATTAGCTTGACTCTGGGAGAGCGGACGGGATCCCGTATATTCTAATGGATATGGTCGTATGTGCTTGATCTCAGGGGTAGTTGGCCTCAAGTTAGTTGCCACAGAAGGCATCCACAATAAAAAAATAAAAACATACAACAGCCGGTGTTCGCTAATGGTCACCCACTTAACTACTAATCTGCCGGTTAGAGGCTTGTCTATGGGGGAGCAGACGGGACCCCGAATTCTCCTCTACCTATGGTCGTATGTGCTAGTGGAAGCTTAGTCCAGGATCATATGCGTATACTTCGACAAGGCTGTCACTATTGGGCATGATACAGATTGACTTGAGCTCGAGACGACATCGAGATGTTTAATGCGTCGATGACTTAACAGTGGAGAGGGCTGCCCAAAGTCAGGGTCGTATATTCGTGGTGGTGGCTGCTGAAGTTAGTTTTTAGCCCAAAGAAGCCACCGGGCCTAATTGTTCAAAATGCTTCGTGATACTTTCTTTTTAATTGGGGCAAGAGAGTGATGCTTTGAGCAATTCAAAACTATTTAATCTCTCAGTTCGTTCTTTCTTCCCTTGAATTCTGGTATGCCAGAGAATATCATCTCTAGTCTGTCAAAGTTGGATTTTCCCTCTATATCTTGTGAATCTTGTCGCTCGGCACGATGGAACAGGTGATCAACACCATGCAAGTCGAGTCGCCAACCTCCACCGCCAGGGGCTTTTCGTGGGACTCGCTACCAGTTGAAGTACGCCAACAAACACTAAGCCGGGTAATTTTACCCAGCTCCGGGAAACGGTGTAACGGCCTAAAGGTGGCTCGATATGCAACAGTGTGCCGCGAATGGCAGGAGATTGTTGAGACTTACACATTCCGGCGTCTTGTCCTCGATCCTAGCTCTCTCAGCGAATTAGCAGCAATAGTCAGACGGAACGACTCTCGTTTAGGATATATCTGAAAACTCTGGCTTTAAGTTAAGCTCGCAAGATATAGGTGTCCTGCTTGCGATAAACCAGAAGATAAAGCAACACAGTATTGGTGAGTGAGATTTCCATCTCCATCTTCATTTAATACAATATACTTTTCTATTAGAGGTGGGCTAATCTAAGTCGTATAGCAACAATATGATCTTCACAAAGTGTATTCAGTCCCTACTGGAGACTCATAAACTCTGGGATCCTGCAAGGCATGGCGTATGGGGAATAACGCTAACGCTATCTATTTCCTCGCCCAGTGATACAGAGCATCGACTAAACCGATTCGAAATGAAGGATGATTATCCATTTCTTTACGTCGAGGACTTAGATCTTGAACCCAGCATATTTGACTTCCACAAGATGAACGCTGTTAATCCATTTACCATTTACCTTCACGGCGATGGCCTTCCGCCGTTATATAATGAGCATGTCAAAAGGATACAGGGAACTCCGCTTCGCTTACAAGCGCAGAGGAATGACCGAGGCCGTTTTGTAAATCAACACAAGACTAGCCTTCCTGCTGTACCTATGATCAAAGGGCTGGTCATCCGCAGACAATTTCGTAGGGAAATTCATGTGGGATCCTTGTCCCAGCTCCTTGGCCAAAGTTTTATAGCACTTAAGTGGTTTCGCTTCGAGAGAACAATCTCTTTAAATCCTTGTCGGCAAATGTCTTTTGATCGAGGTATGTAAGACGCTGGTTAGGGCTTGTGGGCAAGCATTCAATGACCACTAACATTACCTCTCTTATCCAGGCTTCCAGTCACAATTACTCCCATCTCTGCCGACAACCTTGCGTCAATTGTCCCTGACGCAGTGGGAAATCCCCAGAACCGAACTTCTTGATTATGTCTACGATAAGTCAGGATTTCAGATATCTCTGCATGCTGAAGAATACCTGCCTCAGGAGATGGCAAGGCTTTCTAAAAGATTGGAGTATTTCTGCCCACCATGGCAGATGGATACAGCAGCTTTTCTTCAGTTTATGATTAAACCAGGCAAACCATCCAATATGGCCGAAAGAAAAGGCTCTCTAAAACGCGTCATCTTGCGCTGTCCACTCCCAAACTCAGAACACAGCGGACGCGATTTCGTGCGGCTGGTGATTCTCGCAGCGAAAGCGGCCCTGCACTCTCTTCCACAACTTGAAGTCATGGACCTTTGGGGCACATGTGTTGACGGAGAAGAAAGCTCTGCCTATATATTCCGCTATATGTACGAAATGAGTCGAGCCAGAATCGTCTGGAGGAGCCTCGGAAACACCATGATTGCCCAAACGCGAGTTCTTGCCCAGTGGGGAGAGGTAGCACGGGAACATCATCAGATAATTCTCACGAGCGACGTCGCCCCCTTTCTGGAGACGAAGAAGGATGTGGCCAAATCCAAGGGGGCTTGCATATTCCAGCATTTGCTGCTAAAAGATTTGGTGTTTGATCCTATCACGCAGAAACATCTGGAGATTGAAGCACACCTTTTCCCATCGCAGCTGAGTGATACTCTGAATGCAAATGATTCATCTCCAGAATTGTTGCCCATAGACCTAGAAGAAGTGAATGGTGCTGAAATGGATGATGACCTGGAGTCGCTGGAAGCAGAAATGGCGGATTTCGAGGCAAGACGCACTGCTTTGATTCGGAAGCTTTATGGTTAATATTTGGCCCTTGGGTGGGTGACTTTCAGCGAACACTGGTCCCCCCCTTTCTTTGATATATATATTTCTATATGAGTCGAGGAATATTCACTGGAACGACCTCATGAGCCATTACATATGACTATATCTATTAAAGAATACATGTGCTCTTTCCCATGCCTTTCGTCTTGGAATACCAGGAATGGTGGTACACCATTATAAATGATATTTGACCCACCAGTCTATAGACCCATTTCTAACAGAAACACACCCTTTAACATGAACAATCTTCCCGTATTTATATTTCTTATTGCTTTCTGCAAGTCCTCAGATATACCGTCGAAATTCAGTATCCTCCTGAAACAGTTTCATCAATTGGCTTATACGTCACCGTGGAGGGTATGTTTGTTATTCCTCTCCGCGCAGCTTCCTCCATAATAGCGACTGTCGCCGTGGCCCCGATTCGCGTCACCCCTAGTGACATCACATGCAGAAGGTCGTCCAGTGTCCTTACACCTCCAGCAGCCTTGATTTGCACTTTTAGGCTTGAGTGCTGTCGCATAAGCTTTAGATGAGGCACCGTTGCCCCATCGTAAGTGTACGTGCCATTTGCTTGCTTTACAAAACCGTATCCAGTAGATGTTTTGACAAAAGCGACGCCGATGTTAGAGCAGAGTTGGCAGAGTTTGATGATATGCTCCTCTCGCAAGAAGTCGTTCTCAAAAATCACCTTGAGAATAGCGCCATGCTTTGTGACGGCCTCATTGACCCGTCTGATCTCATCTGACACATATTCCCAATCACTACCTAGCGCTTTGCCGATATTAATCACCATATCAATTTCTTCCCCGCCCGCCAAAGCTGCGGCCTCAGCTTCGAAAACCTTCACTTCCGTGGTGCTGTTTCCATGGGGGAAGCCAATTACCGGACAAACGAGTACGGTGGAGCCTTCCAGCTCCTTTTTTGCCATCGGAATAAGGTACGGTTTAACACAAGCGGTTGCAACATTGTAATGTTTAGCGATAGCGAGACCCTCGCGGATCTGATCGTCAGTCATGGTCGGGTGCAGCAACGAATGGTCGATCATCTTGGCAATCTGGTTCAAGGTCACAGTGACCGAATAAGGGTGTTGCTCAGCCATGACTTTTGGACGAGCTGGTGTACTTGGGGAACAGGCGACTGTAGTCACGTCTGGCGATGAGGCATGAACTTATTGTCGAATGATAGATAATAGTGTAATAAAGTGTATTGCCAAGGTCAATTAATATCTACTGGAACGGGGGCAGGACCTCTCTCTTATATGTACTTAGGTAGATCCCCGACACATATCAGACTAATACCTACTCTGTAGGTTCACACTTATTGTGTTGTTGGGAGTTGTTCGACGCGGAACTCTCTAGGTGTTAAATGCCTAATATGGGCATCGTTCCGATGGAAGGATTTCCTAGCCTGGCCTAGTTTCGGATCGGAGCAGCTACTCTAACAGTGTTTGTTCGCCATCTTGTAGGGTCATATTGGACTACCACCTCTGCCGGAATGAAGGTTTCTCGTAGTATGGCTTTTCACGGCCGGAAAGATGTTCTAATGAGACAGACTCGCAGCAAAGTCTCCAGTGCTTGCCAGCGATGCCGGAAGCAAAAACTCAAGGCAAGTCTGCGTACGCATTGAGCCTTAGTTCCGAGAGCTAATGAGATGCGATCAGTGCGATGTCCAACGCCCCTGCACAATGTGTGCCAGGGCAAATGCGGACTGCCTCGGTTCACAAGCATCACAATGGATCATTGAGACGGGCGCCCCAAAGCGAGGCTCCGGTCGGGTGCGTGTGAGAAAGGAAAGCATTGACGACGTGCGGCCTGCCAAAAGATCGCGGCCTGTACGGGGGGATACAGACGGTATACTTGACCGAGATCCCAACGAGAGAGAGGCGCCAGCTGATCTGGACAATGTCACTTATTGCCCGATTCAAGCCGGTGCAGCCCAGACCAAATCCGCACCATGGAACTCTAGCTCGACCATTGGGTTAGTTGAAGAGGTGAATTGTGTTCATTTCATGATCTGTTTGACGAAGCGGCTTATAACGTCCGATCAGGCTTTCCATCACCACCACGCGAGTTCTCCCCAAGATTCTGCGACGTCAGCTTTTTCAGCCAGCCAATGGATGCACCCAAGGACGCTGATCACCGATACAAAGCGAAGAATCGGTTACCAAGACCCGGTACAGAGGGTGCTATCTCGACATGCCAGGAGTAATACGAAGCTAATGCTTGAGCGGTCCAAAATCACAAGCTCGGCAGAAAGGGAGCTTTTGTCTTTGCTTCCATCCCATGACGCCGCTTTGTTGCTTGTCAACAACTACTTTGATCGCATTCACTGGTTCATGTTGCTGTTCCACCAACGCGACTTTAGGGACAGCTTCGAACGAATTTACTCGCCAAATCGTGAGCAGTGTCCACCGAAAGGTACCGGTAGTCAGGTTGGGTATATTGCTGTGCTCCTGGCTGTATGCGCAACCAGCCTCCAGTATACTACTGCTTCTCAAAGGCATACTCTAGCTAGTGAAGGAATTGAGGCAGATGCCTTGAAGGACCGAATCCTTACGACGCTAAGGCTGAGACTGCTGGATGTTTTGTCACTGGGTTCCTTGGAGGCGGTACAGATGTGTGTTCTCTTAGGAAGTTACTATCTGTATCACGGACAGCCCGAGTTAGCCTGGCCTCTCTGTGGGTGCGGACTGCGTATCGCGCAAGCCTTGAATCTTCACCGAAAGGTCCCACTCGATTGCTCGAACCAGGAGGGCCATAATCAACCCAAGATTTCCGCTAGACAGCGTTGCTGGTGGGCGGTGTATGAAATCGAAACTTTCTGCTCTATGATGTATGGCTTTCCTCTGAGTATATCGGATAGCGATTGTGACATCGAAGAACTGGATCCCCACGACGATTGTTCAGCCTCAGCTACTCAGAATCAATCTCCTGACCAACCAACCCTTCTTTTCTTCAAGTGCGCAATGTCAAGACTGTCAAAAATTGTCAAATGTGCATTGACGGAACTTTACGGCACGCACAGAGACCTGGACAAGCAAAATAGGCCAATCGTTGGCGATGTGTCTCGCCTCCAAAGCCTCATAGAAAAAGTGGCCGGTCTTGAGATGAGAATCTTGCAGTGGCAAGAAAGTCTTCCAACCAAATTGCGGCTCGTCCCTTCTAGCAACCCTAGTACCGGACTTGCTCCTCTAATCGGGTTTGTGGGACAGGAACACGATGCTTGCTTCACAGAACAGCTTTTCCAGCTTCAGGCTCTCGTCCTTAAACTAGCCTATGAAAACGCCAGGATCCTAATACATCGGCCACTGCTATCATACAAACTGGTAGCTGTAAAAGGAGCCCCTAAGGACGACAGCGGTACACGCTTAGATCCCTTTCAGCGCTCGATAAGGGCGTGCCGAGAGGCTGCTTTACAAATATCGAGAGTTGGCTCAGCTCCGATATTCAGACACATATCTGACACGTATGCTACTACATTTACCTCTGTACATTTGTTTACCGCAGGTATTACTCTTTGTATCATGACCAGCCTTGATCCGCTCAGTCGCGAATCTCACGAGTCCAAAATGGGAATCCATGGATTGATAGAAATGCAGACCATTCTACAGCCACAGTCAATTGCTGCTGCACAGGGCCTTGAAATTCTGAGAAATCTTATGTCGTTGGTCATGGCCAAAGAAATCAACAGCATGTTTGAAGTCCGGCCCCCTGCCATAGTTGATGAGCAGCAGATATCTGGAGATCCTCCGATCTCCAGTAATCAAGACTTATCCTTTGATCCTGATCAACGACAAAGAGATCCCTTGAACTCACAGCCAGCCACAAGCTCTTCGGAAGTGCAGCTGCAACGCCACACAGTTTTGCCAGAAGGCGATCAAGAGCCGATGAGAGTGGCGTCAGATTTTCTAATGGGCAACACAGAGTTTAGTTTCTGCGAGAACCCCTCAATGACCGAGGCTCTCCTTGACTTTGAACAAGGTAAGCGACAGCAGTATTCCACATGCGCTTGAAGTTCCATGCCAATAACGTGAAACAGTGATCAGCTACCCGCCAAGCGACGTTGCAGATGAAGATCCTCCGAGTCTGACCGAGGATTACCTTTCCCGGAATTATTTTGTCGGACAAGATCAGGCATGGATATGGGGCTGGCACGGCAATATTTAGCCCCGTCTGGGAAGCAATCGAGACAGGTAATGTAGCTTCTCGAATATAAGTGTGCCTCGCCTAAGGATGCCGTGAGTGGACTCGGCTAAGTTACAGGATTCAGTTTCATGTTTAGCCATATCACTCTAGAAACCGTATGTCGTGCTTTTTTACATTAACTAAGAAGAGCCCTGTTTTCGGAGATATTTGAGAGGCCGAAGAATAAAACAGATGCTGTAGTGTCTGCTCGGGGGCTTTGTCCATTCAGAGTGGTAGAAGGCTCTTATAGTACACATGAAGTATCTCGAACACACGGGGCAAATACTGATAAATGCATAGAAACTGCCCGAGGTTTGAATAGTCTACAAAAGCTATAAGCCATAGCGTATATAGGAGCTCCTCTTGCTCATGCTTCAAGGACCTTTCGAGGAAACCTCACTAACTGTGGGAATGAGCGAACTGGTATATAGTTGAACAGAAAGATAATCAGTGGTCGCACGTAGCACAGATGAATTTATGGAAAGAACTCAATTCGCTAGACGAATGACCTGGTGCTCTCAAATACATTTACTGCAAAATACTAGAGGCAGATCATTATAGCATTGCTAATGCCACCGGCCGCTGACCG
This sequence comes from Trichoderma harzianum CBS 226.95, assembly GCF_003025095.1. NCBI lineage: Eukaryota > Fungi > Ascomycota > Sordariomycetes > Hypocreales > Hypocreaceae > Trichoderma > Trichoderma harzianum. The sequence continues at coordinate 590,698 of NW_020209263.1, forward strand.
ACCCCCTACTCTTCTCTATCAAAACTCTCTTCAAAAATGTGTCTTATTCCGAATTCGACGAAGGGATTGATATCGTGATTATCTAAGCCAAGCTCAATGTTGGCGCCAAAAAAAAAAAAAAAAAAAAAAAAAAAAAATGGCATTAAACTCAAGAATGGAGCTTGACGGGACCCCGATCTCTTCTACCCATGGTCGTATGTGCTCGTGTCAGTAGCGATCTGACTTCATATGCATCTGGAACGGTTTCGCGTCTCTCCTTGTCTCGTTTCGCCCAAGTCCCACAAGAAATAGACCAATTGCTATGTCCCAGATGGCATAGTAGCATAAGATGAGTACCATAGTTCAACAAAAAGCTCTAGCTGTGGGGTGAAGAGCATTCGCCGGGAGCGCCGGCAGCCACGTCAGCCACGACACATCTGGAGGAGTTGCAAAGCCAGAGTCTCTCCTTGGCTATAATTAGGCTCTAGTTGGATGAGTAAAACCGGGCGTATTCAAGCTCAGTATTGACCGTGATGAATGACCTAATTCGGCCCAGTGTTGTAACAAGGTGGAAAATTGGCCCAGCTTCCCACATAAGTTCCATCGCCGAGGAGGGGATGGAGGCAGAGCAACACAATATCCTCGTTCTGGCTCGTGAAGCTCTCTTTTTCATTCCTAGGCTGTCCTCTTCATGGGGGACCCAGTACAATCATGTCCACAGAGACACCAGCTATGGTCTCAGGCAACCGAAATACATCCACGTCAGAAGCAACGCTACTATCGAGATCTGGAACCTTAGCAAGGACCGAAACTACCGCCTTTCAAAATGATATCACGCGGCGGCTGCAGCTCAAGTCGGTGCTGTTCCAGCAGAAGTTGGACTGGTATACAGTTAAGATGGCCATCAAAACGTCGATACCGCCAGCTGTGCTTGTGTGTGCTATTCAATCGGATAGTTGGACCAACCACTTCAAGACCAATGCTTATTTAGCTCCCATTATATCTGCTTGTGTTCTGCCAGCTCTCCCCCGGGCGATGTTAATTCGACACAATATTCGACTCACATTCGCAATTGTTCTGGCTTACTGTTGGGCACTGCTTGCTGGCTGGTGTGGTGTTCAAGCCAGACAACATACTACAAACAATGTTGACGAACTAAATGCATACAATTCCTCGGCGGAGGCGGTTGTCGCCATCTTTTTAATATTCTTCATTTGGTCTTCGTGCACATTGAAATCTGCATTCCCTGACTGGGGCCTCCAATGTACCATCGCCGGCATCCTTGCTGTCGCGACAATGCCAGGCATAGCTCGAGCCCCTAATACGAAGCAAGTCATTGATCAGACTAACATTATTTTGGAGGCTTTTCTAGTCGGACAAGCTGTTGGCCTTGCCAATGCCCTGATATTATTCCCACAAAGCTGCAGAGACGTCTTCAAAAAGGATATGGGAGCCTGTCTTGATGGGTTGGCAGGCGTCACGCGGACTCAGAGGAAATGCATGCAGGCTATTTTATTAAGGACGATCACTGGCACAGGAGAAATGGACAGCAACCCATGTGCCAGTCAACTTGAGGCCGCTGTGCAACATTTTGTCAACGAGGTCTCCAAGACTCGCCAAAACAGCGAGTATGCAGCACGGGAGATATCTTGGGGTGTTTTTGATCATTCACAGCTTGAGGATATCTCTTCACTGTTGGTAGACCTCATACCACCGGCCTCTGGCCTAAGCTCAGTGGCAGACATGCTGCAACTATCCGCTGCTGCTGGATACAATCTCTCCAACGACGTTTGTGAGATAAACCGTCATTCTGAGACAGACAACGATTCGTCATATGATGATGACTGGCAACATCTCGAAACAGCAATGCATCAGCATTCACAAAAAATGACTGAGGCAATTCTTGAGGGAATTGAGCACGCCAAAGTTCGGCTAGAACTGATAAAGGGACGCTCTCTGTTTAGCAGGTCTCGTGTGAGAAAGGTCGACGTGGAGCACCGCGCTGTTACCGTGAATCCGGGCGAGGCGGGATTCCTCGAATCATATCGCGACGTTTTCGAGAAGGGTCGTGTTCTCGGCCAAGAGGATGAGGCTATAAGTAACAAGAAGCTGCTTGAGTGTTACATTCAACATCGACCACAAGTCGGAAATCTGAGTGAATATACTTCAGAAATGCACTCCAACACTTTGCGTTACTTTCTATTTCTTCACGTAAGTGATATATTGTTTGTCTCCTTCTTAGGTTACTGGTAGCTAAGCATCACAGTCTCAAACTCTCCTGTCGTCTTTGGGAAATGAACTCCTTAATCTCCTCACATTCCTCGACGACTGCTATTCGCGCCCTAAGCGGTTACTCATCCCACCGGTCCTTCACCCCAGCTATTGGGTTGAAAGGTTTGTTAACTTGGGGGGCATCCGACTAGAGAGTACTTCTCAGGACGCAGAAAAACAGACAAACGTCGAACTTGGTCCCGCATTTTACAGTCCAAAAAACCCCGACCACCTCCCACCTAGCAACCTGATGGAGACTATTGGGGATTATATTCGCAAGATCCCTTCTGTTTTTCGTAGTGATCATGCAGCCTTCGGGCTCCGTGTCGCCTGTGCCATCATGACTATAGCTATTATTGCGTTTCTTCACGATTCGCAGAATTTCTATTTCAGACACCGGTTTCTCTGGTCGTTATTTGCCATATTGCTCTCCATGGCTCGCACTGCTGGATCATCAACCTTTCTTTTACTAGGTCGAGTACTTGGTACTCTAGCTTCAATGATAACAAGCTATATTATCTGGTACGTGGTAGACCAAAAGACTCCTGGTATATTGGTCTTCCTCTGGTTGTGGTTCATAGTGCTTGGCTATCTATGTAAGTTGTCTGGCTTCCACGTATCCATCTATTGACGGCAAACTCGATTTCCTTGCTAACTTGTGTATTTTAGTCGTCAAATTCCCTAGTCTCTTCAGCATATGGTTTGTTGCTCTCATTGCTTCAATCGTAATGATAGCGAATGAACTTCAGGTCCGAAAGTTGGGAGAAGCAGCCGTCTTGGCATCTGGACAGGCCGTGTATGCGCCGTATATAATATTTCCTTACCGGCTTGCTTTCGTCACCCTTGGTGTTGTAACTGGATACTTCTGGACAATCTTCCCATACCCTCTCTCCGAACATTCAGAACTCCGCGAAAATATGGCCAAAACCATGTATGGGTTAGCCGGCTATTACATGTGCATCCAACAAACGGTTCTTGCACATCTTCACGGCAATTTCGGTGACATTAAAGATAAAAGAAGCCCCGGCTTTCACCTCCAAGCCGCTCGCCGCCGCATTTTTCACAAATACCAAGCCCTAAGCACCAGCACCAAAACAGGTTACCAGTTCCTCGACTGGGAATTCGGTCTTGGCGGCCGCTTTCCTAAGCAAACATATGGCGAGATGATCTCCATCCTCGAGCGTCTTGGAAGCTACATGACTCTTATAAGCTATGTGTCCCGGGAATTGAAGGCTTCAAAGGCGACCTCCTCTTGGTGGGCCAACGACCCAACTGGTACAGCTCAAGCTCATTTAATTCCTAAAGGCGTCACAACGAGAATGATCATATTGCATTCTGCGCTGAGTCGGGCGCATCCGCTGCCACCAAAACTGACAGAGTTAGAAATACCGCACATGGGTGAATTCTTAACCAGAGATGTACCTGCAGATGCGGGATTCGCGGCCGCGGCATTAATTCACAGTGTTACTTGGTACTTGATTCGCGATGTCAATCGTTTGACTCAGTAAGTGGCAAGCTCTGTCTTGATATTCATATTCTTATTTCCCATAAGAAGCTCCTCCTTCTTGTGTAATGAAACTTGGTGCTAATATGTCCTTGCGCGAGCAGACTGGCGAGAGAACTCGTTGGAGAACTCAGCTTTTCGTTTAGCATTATTCATGACAGGCATACTGAAAACGGCCTGTAGTGGCGGAGCATGGTTATCAACGCATACCATTTTCTCTATTCAATTTATCAAGTATCTGAACCTCAAGTAACAGATGAGAAGAAACGTGGTGCTCGCCAATGAAAGCATCCTCTAGGGATTATAGAAAGAGGCCCGAATGAAGCATTTATAAGAGAACAATAGCAGTTGCACATAGCTTTCCTCACTCTAATCAATGAGAGCATTTCCAGCAATTTCATCACATCCTAATCCTTTCAATCAGCTCTCTGAACACCACACCAATCCCATGGCCGGGTAGCTGCCTCGAATATTGGGGGCATATTACCCCAATACTCAACCTCTGCAGGCGGGTTGCTATGCGGCCACCAGTCTGTGGTCGCAAAAAGCTCTCTGCGAACAGCTGCCTTAACAACCTTGCCTGAGATATTACGTGGAATCTCCTCTCCGTCTTTCAGTATTCGGAGAATAGCGGGAAGCATATACATGGGCAGGCTCTGCATGAGATCCGACCGGATGCGAGCCAGGCTAATCTCAGGCGCCGGTACACTACTCGTTGCATCAAGGCGAATAGCAGCTGCGCAGAGTTCTTTTGCTTCGTGATCTGGAATCGCAAGGACACATGCTTCTGAGATGTAAGATAGATCTAGTAGGCTTTGTTCCACTTTCTGTAATGGAATGCGAAAGAAACGGAAAAAAGCAACTATGAGCTGGGGTTAGCTGATTCATTCCTACTGAGTAGATGTGATTGCCTCCAAGCCGCCCCTACAAAACAAAACTTACAATCATGGTTTTTTCTACCTGTAAAATAATATTGGCCATCTCTTAGCTCAGCAAGATCGCCGGTTTTATAGTATCCCTCTTCATCAAATGCAGCGCGAGTTAAGTCATCCTCGCCAACGTAGCTATACAGAACCGCAATGTGAGTATTGGTGTTGTCAAAATGAGTTCCTGGGAGTAATACTTACCCAATGAGCATGAATGGGCTCTTCACAAGGATTTCGCCGGTGTTACCCTCTGAAAGTTTCACCTTGATATTGGGAATTGGAGATCCAATGAGAGACTATTGCCACTGTGATTAGTTCTGAACCCGCGACTGTCCATAATCGTGAAAATGCAATAGAACATACAATGGTAGTCACAGGATCTCTCGTAGCAATGGTGAGACCGCCCAATTCCGTTGCACTGTAGCCAATATACATGTGCAAACCAGTTAAATCAGTCCAGAACTTCAAGATTGAGTGATCAATCATCCCTGCGGAGCACTTTAGCCCATCAAGTGCCTTGAACCAGCTGGCATATTCGTCGCGTTTCTCATTGGGAACTTGCCCGTCAGAGTTTATTAACAGCTCCCTCATGTTTCTTAATAACGTTGGTGTGAAAGCGGCTTGTGTAATGCGATGGGTTCTGAACGCGTTTAGAACTTCCTTCGCACTGCCTTTTTCTCCGAGTGTGTAAAGCTCCTTTCCAGATAGCATGGGCATGATCAGAGTTCGCGCCCCACCGATCCAATGCCCTGGACGATAGTTGATGCAGGCTTCTCCTGGCTTCGCAAGACTCACGTTGGTGAAGCAGTTTCTCGGAAGAATCGCACCTTTAGGCAGACCAGTGGTGCCAGACGTGAAGAGAACCATGCCTGGGCCATCTGGTGCAAGTTGAACGCCTTCATCAATATCGACATTGGAGGCCCGGATGGGTTCAGCATCATGAGAGATGGGTAGTGTAAAGGCGGTTCCGCCTTGGCTATTAATAAATGCAGCTATCTTCGCAGCCCTCTCAATACAATCGTTGCTGCCAATCAAGATGCAAGTGGCTTTTGTGATTGACAAGAAATGAGATGCTTCTTCTGGAAGAATACCGGAGCCTTTTTCGTTATGAAGTTAGATAGAAGTCATAAACGTATGCCGTTTTGTCCGGCATTCAGAGCGACTTACCGAACGGAATACATGCACCACCAATGGCCCGGATAGCGAAGAAGGCGACAAGGAATTCATAACCACTGCGTGTAAGAACAGGAATGTATGGGGTTTCCTGATGTAGTATACCATGCTCATCAATTATGGACGATGGTAACTGCATGAGGAGCTCGTTGCGTGTGCGTATAACATCACCAAATAGCTGTGAATAGCTTTTCTCATAGCCACAAACGTCATGAATGACTATAGCTGAGTCGGATCTGTTTGTGCTTGCATGTAGCAATTTCGCCAGAACAGGGTCATGCGGAAATCTATGGAGTTTGCCGATTGTCATTGTATTCGTTTTCCTTCCCTTCTTTTACTTGCTCTCTATTGTTAAAAAAGTCGCTGAAGCAAAAATTAAAGAGAGAGAAGGAGGCAAGGTGGGGAGGAAGATTGCTATACTATTCAGGTTCAGCTCGTCGCAGCTCCAAGGCGAGTAGATCCAATACGAATATTCTGAATCTTACCGTAATACTCTTACTCATATTACTCACCGCCTCAGACATGTTTTGATCATTGGCGTCACCATGCGTAATGTCTCAGTTCTGGGAGCAATGTCTCAGTTCTGGGAGCAATGTCTCAGCTCTGGGAGCAATGTCTCAGTTGTGGAAGCATTGTCTCAGTTATAGATACAGGTACGATCTCGTAGTAGTACAAGAATGTTTCAGTACAGTAATACTAGGACCATGAATCATACTTGCGTGATGCTTTGTTCCATGCCCTCAATAACAGGGAACCCTTGGGACCTATGATGAGCGTTCCCGCTGTGTCGGGGCGTCTAGTGACGCGAGGGGTGTGATGGTGCGATGCATCTACAATATCCAACCACTTGACATATTTTCCTCTCCTGAAAGGCCGTGCTATACCCTATTATCACTAGACCTCTTTCTCCCTTTTTTAACATTTGAATTAGGTCATATAAAGTGCAGCTATTCCGTGTAGATAAAAGCAGTCAGATCTGAATCAACTCGGCACGAGATTATTGATGCCTTTGCCCAGACATTGCGATTAGCTGTCTTGGAACTATCTCTCTTTATGGTCTCTTGGACCCTTGGAAATTCATCAATATCTTCAGTTACCCCTATACTATAAGCAACAGCGAACTTTACTGGACGTATCTTGTTGAGGAAGTACTGTCCGTTGTATCCCGCCATGTTCCCGGAAACGATTGCACCGTCGACGACAGGGCAGATTGCCCTTATTCCAGAGCTTATCCCATCCGACGCTCTGCGAATATTCCTAGATCAACACCCAGGAGTGCAATTTCTTCGCCTCCAATGGCAGGATCATTCAGGCCTCCTGAGGGCCCGCATTGTGCCCATTGAGCATGGACTGACCATCGCCGCCGGAGAGAGAGTCTTTCATGTACCGCCTATTGCGTTCCACTGTATCGTGGATAACAACTTGCTGCCCGAGCTCGACCCAACAGGCAACGACTGGCTGGTGCCTGATTGGAGCTCCCTGCAGACGCGACCGACGTTGGATCCTCTGTATTGCAATGTGATGTGCAAAGTTGTCGAATATGCCCCAGCGCGGCCCGGGCCTAACTGGAACCTTTGCCCTCGCCGTGCTCTGGAGACAGTCGGTAAAAAAGCCGAAGAAATGTTTGGGGTGTATTTTCTTGTTGGGTTTGAAGTGGAATTTGAGGTCATGAAGGCCTCTGCAGAGGGAATCCTGATTCCCTATAGTTCTGGATTTGGACGATTCTCTGTCTGCGGCCTCCGCGATCCATGTTATGAGCATTTTGAAGAGGCGATTCGGGTGCTGTTGGCGGCAGGCGTCAAGATTGATGCCTTTCAGACAGAGGGGCGGCGTGGACAATACGAATTGACCCTCGGATGCCTCCCTCCGCTTGCTGCTGTCGACCAGTTGATACTCGTTCACGATACTCTCAAGCGCATCTTCAACCGCCATGGCTTAATGGTAACTATGTCGCCCCGACCAGTTGAGTCACGACGGCAGTCGACAGGACAGCATACTCACATCTCCATCAACCCACCCCATATGCAAAACCACTTCCTGGCCGGTATGCTACAGCGTCTTCCGCAACTGTGCGCCTTCTGCCTACCTTACGAGATATCTTATGAGCGTGTCCAGCCATATCTTGCTGGTCATTTGGTTGGCTGGGGCACTGAGAACCGTGTAGTGCCGATTCGAAAGATCAAGGCTGGGCATTGGGAGGTCCGTTGCATCGACGCAACGGCCAACATGTACTTGGCCCTGGCAGGAATCTTGAGTGCCGGATTGCTCGGTTGCACCAACAAGGAGCCTCTGTTATGGCCAGATACAGGCATCATGACAGACCCGTGGCCCAAGGATGCAAAATCTCTCCCCAAGAGTATAGGAGAGGCGCTCGATCGTCTGGAAGAAAATCACAAAGATCTTGAGGCTATGATGGAGAGTGGTGTCATTCAGCACTATCTACGCGTAAAGAGAACAGAGGCGGCAAAACTGCGCGAGACAGACGTGGAGGGAACGCGCCAACTGATGAATGAGCTATTTTAGATAATGTTAGTCGGAAGTGCCTGAGTGAGCCTAAAGCTAGAAATGAATTGATGATGGATCATATATCTGTATTTTTGCCGGGTCGCAGAAGAGGCATCGGGGCTCCATTTCAATAACGAGCCAGGAAACCTGAACAATGGCCACCATTTTAGTGCGAGGTTCAACGGTTCTCAAAAGCAGAAGTGCATGATCTCTAAATCCAAGTTTGGAGTCTTCGGACGTGTAAAAATGGAAGATTTTGAACTCAATTCAAGCGCTTGACAGGACCCCGAATTCTCCACTACCTATGGACATATGTCTGATCTTCTACTAATTAGACTTACGGAGCCATCTTGAAACAAGCTAACCTTGAAGTCTAGAAAGAAATATTCCCATACAGAATTTTAAGCAATATGTTCGAAGTAGAGAGTAATGTGATGTATATGTTTTCCAAATGGTCCCATCTTCAGCAATCCAATATACTGGACGTCCAGAGCGTTAACTTCAGTCACCTAAATATATATACCTCCTTTCACAGGACTGATAGAGCTTGCTAGATCAATAACAATGTCTCATTGAGTCACAGCATTTAAGCGAGATAACGTTGCATGAACCGATTCCCTTGGTCGAACTATCACCTGCGATACGAGTCGAGCCCTACCTCATCTCACATAGTAAATCTCCTGTTGAGGTAAACCGACTTGATTGGTAAATTTTTATTAGGCAATTACCAAGCTTTCTAATCGTTACTTTAGCCAACCAGAGTGAAGTGTAATTTCCAAGGTTGTGTTGCTTGATGTGACCAAATGCCAGCGCTAAATGAAGCTTAAACAAAATTTGACCGGCAATTGGTGTTTATTGCTCTAGCACACCGCTGTTTAAAGGATCAAGACTTCATTCTATTATTTTTGTTGTGCTAAATGGATGCCTCGCAATGTCGTGTCTGTGGCGTTGGGAAATCCCTTGGTGTCTACATACTCGACATCCAAACCAAAGCACGCTTCTGTGCATTCACGCTCTACAATAGCCTAGTATTATTAATCAAGAAGAGTTTGACATCTCTACAGCTTTCGAAGGATATAAGTCATGCCGCCTAATAGGCCAAATAGGATGGTCTCGATCGAACGAGATGACTAACTAAGCGGCTTTGACTGCCCTTATGGACGCCTTTAGCGGGCACGAGACTTGTTTAGTTTGATGTGTCTTGTAATAAACCATTGCCCTTTCTAGGCAACCGGACAATTCCTATCTCGGATGCAAGTAAATCATATTGGCTGCCCCGCCCTACGAGTTCTCAAAGCCTGTCAACACATGATATAAGTCGGTTTCTTTGTAAAATGATTGATTGGATAAGAAATCTGTACCAATAATTTCCCTGGAATTGACAAAGTTCAAGGCAACTTTTTCCGAGCTGTGGGGATCTTCGCGATATTGTTGGCCTAATTGGGTTGGATTGACCATGAAGGGATAAGCCACATCCCTAGTATGGGGTACATATACCGGTTTGGGCAATTATTTCTTTCAACTCCTGTATAATTTAGACTTATAATGACACCGATGAATTATAAGACTCGATAATGGGCTTAGTTATTATAAGTAGTCGCTTTTGAGACTGGCTCTTCTACAACCACCAGCCAGGTTGCAAAGACATCTGCGAGCTATTTTGCATGCCTACGCATGGGAATCTTGTCGACAAGTCAATCACCTAATTCTCTGTATCGTGTATACGAGGATACGTGTAACTTCCTGAGCCATGGCGTGGACCGAAGCTTCTATCCCTGATCTCACAGGCAAAGTCATACTAGTGACAGGTGGAAAGTGAGTTGTATACCCATCTTCCAATCACCAACACCCAACTAACGAAAATGAATCAGCTCTAGTCTTGGGCTTGAAACAGTCAAACAACTGGCGTTGCATGGTGCCAAGGTATATGTAGGGGCAAGATCTGAATCTCGAGCGAAACAGGCAATTAATGAGATTCTTTCTCAACACCCATCCATACCCAAAGAGCGGATGGAATGGCTTCCATTGGATCTAGAAAATCTGCAAAATGTCATTGAAGCGGCAAAAATACTTTCTACCACTGAAAGTAGACTTGATGTTTTGGGTAAGTAGCATTCGTCATCTCGATTAACGATAGCATGCTAATATGTTTATTGAAGTCAATAATGCAGGCATTGGACCAGAAACTTTTATAACCACAAAGGAAGGATTGGAACAGACAATCGGGGTGAAGTGAGTACACCGCTTGAAGCTAGCGCTTTCCATTTTCCTCTTTCTACTTTTTCCATTATACTGATATATCTGTCTAGTCATGTCGGCCATTTTTTTCTCACAAGAAGCCTTCTACCGTTGCTCAAGGCTACAGCAAAAGTGCCAGGCTCTGACGTCCGGATCGTTACGGTATGTCCTCTTGACAAAAGAATCTTCCAAGATGGTTTGACTAAGTGACATTTAAGGTGAGCTCTGTGGCTGAGACGTTTGCGCCTAAAAGCAATAACTTTACAAGTATAAAGGACCTTAAGGATCCTGGAGCAGCGAACCCTAATGACTACACCTCTCGCAAAGCGACTTTTAACGCTACGGCGCCAGTAAACTGGCTAATATCCTCTTTACAAAGGAACTACAAAACAAGCTCACTCAAGAAGATGCCAACATCACAGCTTTAACACTTGACCCAGGTCCAGTTTCAACCGAAAGCGGCATGGGAATCTTCCCCGGTGTATTGAAGCCAGTCTTGAAGTTGGTCATGAAAAGTGTCGCAAAAGGCGCTTTAAAGCAACTCTTCTGTGCAACTGCGGTAGAAGTTGCAAAAAACCCTGATCGCTACAAAGGTCAGTTTTTGAATGGCCCCGACAAGATTGACCAACCATCAGATAAGGCTCGCAACAGAGAGTTGGCTCGATCGCTTTGGCGAATTACAGAGGAGGCATTAGCAGAGGCGGGAATCTCAACTTTACCTTAAACTTAATGTTTAGTCCCGATCTTGTATATTTCGTATAGATTAATGGGTGTATCTGATCCATCAGAATTAATTGAAGTGCTGGGTGTTTCATCTCAACTCAATGCAGTCCTGGGTGGATAGAATTTATAGATCAAATGATACACTAACAAAGCGACAGCAGCACACGCATTTGCCAAACGAATCCACTATCCTGTCTCAGCAATCCAATTGATAAGATCGCACCATACAAGCTCATGACATAATATTATTCCCCATAAATCCAAGAAAGTAGACGATGAGATCATGTAGAAGCAGACGCTTACGTTTGAGCAGCTGGGGGGATGATAGCGTCTAGTCTAGGCACCGACACCAGAGCCTCAAGCCTCTCTCGCTTCCTAAGTAAGCCCAAGTTCATAGGATCTACGCCCTGCAAGTTTCCCATGGCCGGTTTGGCAGGGTCGAAGACGATGGGATCATCAATGGCTGTCTTATACAACCAACGGTTCTTGAGCTCCTGAACCTTGTCGCCGAAACCGCCATGGGCTGCAATCCTGAAAACGGCCTGAAACTTGGAATCGCTCTTGCGCTCAACAAGCATAGCGACGCGAAACTTTGGTGTGATAGAAAGCTTCTGGCTCTTGTTGTATACGAGATCCCACCACACCGTATGCGCTCGGCCATTGCTAAAGTGTCGCCCGGCTCTGCCCCGTTCAAAGTACTTTTGTTCGTGGGTAGACTCGCTTTCATGGCCGAAAGTGATGTTTGCTGCACTAATACCATTTACCTGGGGATTGATCTGTAGCTCTTGGCTGTTCTTGTTACGCTCATTTGCCGTCGACTGACGGAGCTCGGCCATGTATTCAAACGGGCCGTAGGCGAGCACAGCCGGGGACGAAGCTGGTTCGCCACCAACTTGATGCGATCCCGTATATTCAGAAAAGGTATAGCTAGTGGTTGCACTTGTGAACATGCTACCCTCGTTCAAGGCTTCGAGTTGGTAATCGACAATAATCAGCGAGGCGGGGGTCTTGGACACTGAGTCCAGCGTTCCATGGATACAAGCACTAAGCAACGCCTGGACTTTGTAGGGGCTGGTAGTGCCCCGATCAGTGATTACACTGCGCTGAACTTCATCGAGGGGGTCGTTTCTCTCTCGAATGATGCCTTCGTCTAATGAAACTTCAAAAAGCTCTCCCGTTAGACCCTTGGCCAGGTCATCCTGAGAAGCCATTTCGTCCTTGTTGCTAGACAACAACCTACTGGGTAGTACACACGTTGATTGTCAGTTACATGTATCTACCACTTTGGGTTTGGCTCGAAGCTAACTCACTGGCGTTGAAGATCAGGTACGAACAGCCGGGCACAGCCGTTCTTTGTTGTAACGGATCGCAGGTGTGGATAGTAGAGATTAGACACAACCCGGCCCGCAAACAGGATGTAGCAACACTTGGGTTCCTCTACTTTGCGAGAGAAGATTTCACATCCCAGCCTCCCAAGCGGTCGAGCGGGGTTAGAAATATACAAATACTCTTCCGGTGTGTGACAACGCTATACTGTTTTGGCGTGTAACTTGCAGGCCATTGCCATTCGGCCATGTCACTCAGTATTATGAGACGGCCTATGTCTCCAAACCTCCTCACTCACCGTTATGTGCCCGACCATGGAGAGGCGAAGGACCCTGTGGCCCAATATCCGGGATGACTTGGCTAAAGGCACAATCTGTACTGTCTCAGACTTAGACGGGGCTTTAATGGCTTTAGCGCGAAACCCGCCACCAACTTCGTGGTTCGACAGCCTCGAAGAGATGTGGAATAAACCAGACAGTACTGAGCTCTTAGACTATCTTCTTGGCTGGGGTACGGTATCGTTCCGATTCTGTGTTATCCGTCAGGCCATAATGAGATTTTCGGAGAGGAAGAGGGAGCATCACATGATTCAATCGGGAGCAGCTCAACTGCTAAGAATTGAAGAACTCGAGGGGAATGACCAACCCTTCGAACTCGCTCCAGAAATTCTTGCAGAACGAATCCTACAAAAGGACCCCCAGGTGCTTAGTGAGTTGGATGGTAGGAACAACGGAGAGGGCAACAGTCTGCTTCACTATGCTATCGAATATGACGTTGAGAAAGTCGTCGACGTTATTCTCAAAATCTTCAAGGACAATAACATCGAAGATCTGGAGAGGCTCCTAGTCGAATCTAGCGAAATTCGAGAATCGCCCTTCATGATACTGATTAAGAAAAATAAGAGCCTGGGACTAGCCCAAAAAATTCTCCAGGCTCTGCCGGCCCTCAAAATAGATAACTCAATCCTCGGGAAGGCTATTGATCTTAAAAGAGATGAATTCCTGCTTTTCCTCACCACAATTCGACCTGATTGCGTTACCATCGAGCTACTAAACTACTGCATTTTGTTCCATCTGAAAGACGTTTTCGACGATATTTTGAAGACCAGAAATGATCTCCTTTATGGCAATGGGCTACTTCAATCTGCTATGCGAAGAGGAGACGCAGTCATTATTGAGATGCTGCTGAAAGCTTGCCCAGGCCTTTCAATCGAGTACGAGGATGGAATGTCGCCCCTGCAGTGCTTTCAGCAGAGAGATGTGGAGGCCGTGCTAGATGAAAGCTCGAGGCAGCATATTCGATCCATAATAGTTTCATACATAGTTCGGACAGCGAAAGGTCAACTGTTAACAGATGGGGCTGGACGAATCTCGCCTACTGAGCAGATCAGAAGGCTATTGAGTCAACCAGAAGGTATGTAGCACATGAAGATATATATCTTCGCTTTCTTAAACTATTTATTTTATTTCCTTGTAATATATGAATTTCTTTGCTAACCCACTCCTCATAGACAAACGTGAGTTATCACAATTATTATGGAGTGACCAACCACTAAATTAAGAAACAGGGAGGGAGATCAGCCTCGATCTCGGCGGGTTCCGCCACTCGAGCAAATTCATTGAACCGTTCTTGGAAATGATCAAGAGCCTTTCTATCACTCCCAACCCCAAGACAACCTCTTTGCTTACCGTCGAATTTGAGACTACTCTACGTTATGTTGATATTCCCGTACCGCCCATCCATCAAATTCATGTTAACCAGCAGTCCATACCGGAACGCCTCGAAGCTAAGCCTGTGCTGAATTGGCTTCGTGAGTCCAAGGTGGTTGCTGGTATCTACGAGCTTCGTGTCCGCGATTTGCTTTACCTGCCTCACAGCGAGGAAGCCATTTTCCAGAGCTCAGACGGGTTTGATATCGAGGTTTTAGACTGGATGAGACCAGATATGTCCGCAAGACCTCTTGTGAAATCCTGTTCTCGGCTAAAGAAGCTCACTTTGTATGTAAGCACCTGGGCAGATAAGCTACTGGGTGTCTGGGGATGGTTATGTGCATCTGAATGAGTTTCATGAGGTCAGAGAGCCCTGCTGTTATCGTTTGGTGTTTCCAATAGAGTCTAAGCTAACCTTGTATCTTTCACAGCTGAGGATTGTTGAGATATTCATCTTGACCGTTAGTAACCACCTTTAATATTCTGCAGTTGAACTTTGAACTGAACGTGCCAAAGGATCTCATTGGCCCCTTATACAGCTCAGCATACAAACAAGATGGCTACACATGCGAGAAGAAGTCTCGCGCCAAATTTGAAGAGAATAACTCGCCGAGAAAGATTCAATTTATCATAAAGTTCTATCTTAAATCCTGGTATTCCCTGACTTCTCGACAACCTGAAACTCCAAAAGTCAAGAAGAGGCAAGTCTTTTCTCCAAGAATGCCATTACCAACGCGATAAAAGGCTAAACAGAAAGCAGTACTGCAGTGGAAGCAACCCGACTAGGGCCTTATATTGAGGCTTATACATTGCTCCAAAAAGAGTTTCAGGACCCAGACTTTCGGGCAGAAACCCACTCAGAGCATGCGATATCCCCTATTATCAATGTCGCCGTTATAGATACTGGAGTGGATCCAGACTCTATACAATGCTTTGAGACTTGCGGTGCTTCTTTTGTCTCATCAGCATCTGGCGAGAGCCCATGGTGGTTCTCATATCATCCCCACGGCACGCAAATGGCGAAGATCATTACGGAATTGAATCCATCTTGTCGGTTACTTGTGGCTAAGGTTGGTGATTCGGTTATGGATATGACTGTAGATCGCGTGATTCAAGTATATTATACTCTGGTTCTAACCATACTTGGAAATCTTCTCATGTGCTAACGTTCATTTCTTTAGGCTCTAGAATGGGCAATCAAATCTGGAGCCGACATCATCTCCATCAGTATCGCATTCTTCAAATGTGACGATAGGCTTCAGCTGGCCGTCCAAGAGGCAATTAGGGCAAATATCGTTGTAATAGCTGCTACGGCAGGAGAAGGCTACAGACAGGAAAAGGCATATCCTGCCAATTTCTCTCATGTTCTAAGCATTGCAGCAACAGATTACTGGGGAAAAGAGACACCTGAAAGCCTTAAAGAGCATGCTGACTTCATGTTCCCAGGAGAAAACATTATTGCAGAGACATTCTCTCTCGGTTCGAGAAGCTCCACAGATAAGGTTTCAGGCACATCAGTGGCGACTGCTATAGCGTCGGGCGTTGCGTCTTTGATCCTAGCAGCCCACAGATTGTCACTGAGCAAGCTTCACAGCCAAGTAGCACGGGAACATCATGAGAGCCTGAAACTACAAATTGTCAAGGATGTCTTCACCAAAATGGTTGACAATAATTCCGCGAAGTTTGTCAAGCCTTGGCTGTTTTTCGGAGACTCAGGAGACCAGACGATCTGGGGGGAAGCCAGGTCAACTATGGATTGGCTATCGAAGAAAAGGTTTTTGAAATGAATAACATTGGGAGAATAGGTAGATAGAAATATTCGCAGTCTTCAGATGCTTATAGAATGATCTGCCATGCCTCCTCAAATCATTGTCTATTAAAATCTTTTGACATAAGTCTGTCTATTCGTATACACCAGTTTGGAAGAGCGCGGATCACATTCCAATGGCAGCAGAACTTGAAGCCTTTTTGTTTGAGTAGACAATTCGACATTAAAAAATTGAAGAACGAGACAAATAGAAAAGTTAGAAGAAGCAGCAAGAACACATTCGCTGTTGCTCATAATAACCTCTCATGAGCTTTGGGGGCAAAATAGTCACCTACAAATACACTGATGACTGCTGTGAAAGTCCCTCGTGCTGCAGCATTGTCTAAAGAGCGACCGGTCCGAATCTTCACAATGCGATAGCTAATGGCGAATATCTTGTCACCAATGTGCCTCATCTAGAACGACTTGGAAGGAGCTGCTCTATTAGAGCTAGGGCTGGCTGTGTCAGTGGCCCAAGATGGCCGCTTTATGATGATAGCAAGGAGACCAATCGCTGTCAACATTCTAGCCTCAATAAAGAGTTTCTTTCGATCCATAATTGTATCTGATAAAATTTTCCTCTTGTATCGTCGAAGTATATAAAACTTGTGAACAAAACTGCCCATGTTTTATCAGCTTAGATGTTACCAGGGCCAAGGCTTCCTACCGGCATGGCCTCTGATAGTAAGGAAATGGGCATAGCGATATTGTTGACGCCTGAACTTTGCACTAATATGGACTGGCCTAGAAGCGGTTGGAGAGAAGATATTAGCGGTAGCCGAATTCCTTTTGTTTCGAGTTCAGATAGCTCGAGAGATTGTTCTGTGCGTCCTCCTCTCGCTCCTATTTATCCTGGGCATGTCTGAGTCCCGATTCCTCCAAGTTCTTATGAGATAACAGGTCTGTTTGATTGTGCTTCGCTGAGTGGAATAGAACTTTCATCCCATGTTTCAGGTTCCTGAAATGATGACTCTGGATCAACTGCAACTGCATACTGAACAGAGTAGACTGGCTGCGGAGAGATGTCCACACCGTGAGATTCCAACATGTCCAAAATCGAGCTCTGGGCTGCTTCTTTTGCCGCTTCCACGAGGCTCTATCTGCCTTTAGAATTTAAACCAGAAAGCAATCTATGTTGAAAAAGTTGCTCCAGAACTTCGGCCCGCCCATTTTTAACTGCAGCAAGTGCTGCTTCGTACGGCTCGCCGCCTGCTTCAAGCAGTAGTTGAACAATTTTCACCCGGCCTTGACTGGCAGCATATACCACGAGCGTGTCGCTGTTGATGGATCGTTCTGGTAGGGCCCCGGCTTGTAATAAGATTCGCACCCCCTCATCGTTGCCCATTTGTACGGCCAAAGCCAGCGCAGTCTGTCCATCCGCATCCATACGCTCAAGATCTTCCCCATTCCAGATCAGGAACTCAAGAATTTTGTTCCACCCCTCTCGCGCCGCAATCAATAGCGCGGAATCCTCGGCAGCATTTGGATTATCAATTCTTGACCCGTACTCTACCAGAAGCTGTACTGCCGCCTCCATCCCGGTCTTTGTTGCCTCTAGGAGATAGTTGTAGTCAATAGCTTCTCCCTGTGATAATAGACATTTCAAAATGTCTATCTTGCCGCAAGCTAAAGCCACCCGGAATGCTCTGCTTCTGAACTCATTGGCAGATTCAGAGGTATAGAATGGAAGAAGCATCATAAATGTGCTTTCATCACCATTGATGGCCGCGTATTCAAGAGGGCTTTTCCCCAGTTTATCTGCTCTCAAGCCGACTAAAGTGTCTGAATGAGTCGAGTCTTGAATAGTAGTGTTAAAATTAACCAAACAGCGTATAGTCTCAAAGTTTCCGCTCATCGCGGCGTGGTGCCACACTGTTCTTCTGTCCAGATCTTGTTGGCTTTGGGACTGTTGTGTTAGAAGAACTGCGACGCAGTCGACAAAGCCTCTCAGGGCTGCTAGGTGAAGCGGTGTTCGACCCCATTCGTCTTGTTCAGCCACTACTGTTTCTTCAACAAGTGGTGGGTTAATAGCCCAATCCAGCCCAAAATATGAGACGAGATGAAGCCAGGAGGACTTGACGAGTTTACCAGTTGGCGCTTTCTCCAACTGGGACATGAATATAATGTGACATAGGCTCGCTACCCTTGGTTTATCATTCAAGAGCATTGAGCACAATCGCCTAAGGCTCTTGTGTTCCTCTTCATCTTTTTCAACCGCGTTGCGTAAGTGGCATCCCCAGTAAGTAGCTGCATAGTCTAAAAATGGATTGCTGCGAAGCTGATTATTGAGGGAGTCGTGAGTCGTTGCTTCGTCAATATTGCTGTCAATTAGATAATGTAAACAATGTGCCGCGATCATCTTTTCATCGTCTAGAGCGGTACGCGTTTGTTGTTCAAGGAATGCCTTAACGGAAATATGTGCAAACGCGACCGTTTCTCTGGACCCTACTAGAGTCATGCATGCTTTTACGATTAAGGGAATATCGATTTCTACCTCACTTCGGGCCGAGGAATGGTGGATTTCGAGAAATTCCGCAGTTCCGAGTGGTCGTTGAGAATAAAATAGCCAGGTGAGGGTTCGTTTTGCCAAGGCTGTCATATTGGGCTCCTGGGTTTGGATTCGATTCAGGCTATCCTGGTAAGCAGAGTATGGACTTCGTTGAAGTTCAGCTGTTGGTACGTTTTTGCAGGACCGCATCAATCTGTAAGGCAATGGGCAAAAACCTAATGCACGGGTCATATCAGAACTATGCACCTTATTAACAGTAGCCAGTAGACAAGAGAATAGCATACATATGATGTCTCTCACTAGCAGCTACAAGAGCAGAAATAACCTCATCCAATAATTCATCGTCGCCCGCAAAGAGTGGTGCATGCTGTAATTTAGTTTTGGCATAATGCTCGATGTCTTCTTTAGGTGGCAAGATTTCAATCTTCGGGCCGACTTCCAAGACGCCGAAAGTCGGATGAGGTCGTGAAGACGCAAGTAGCCGGGCTGGCGAGTCTTTTATTGATGTGAGTAGATGCAGCAAGTCAGGCTTGTAGCCTGGCGCGCATTCATCCAAGGCATCGAGAATTATGTATACTTTTGAGAACTGTCTTGAAACAGTCAGGAGGACTGTAACAACACTTGCGAAAGGAATGTGCTTAGATTTTGCAGCCAGCCTTTCCAGAGCAGTTAGTTCATCAACTGGCGACAAAGATTGCAAATGCAGCTGTTGAAGCAGAGCTAATACGACATGTCGCATCGGAATGGGCCTTCTATAGCTAAAATAGAAGTAGGCGAGTCCAATGTTCGAGCATCTGTTATTCTGTTGCCATTTTTGAACTTCATCGATTGCCAAAGACCTAGATATCCCATTTTCTTAGTAATGGATCGGATATTGAACTTGAGGCCCAGAGATGCTCACGTCAGGATCGTCTTTCCCGAGCCAGGTTCCCCTGGGCAAAAGAGGGTGTTAGCAACACGTTCTCCAATGAGCCATCTCCGGAAATGTGCATGATTAATGAGCCATTGCCCGGTGCCTTCTAGTCGAAACTGGCGCGCCGACTCATGAGCGGTAAAGTAATCAGCACAGTCTCGCCATAAATTTCCGCGCGGGTCTACCATATCCTTTGGAGCGGGTTCTTCAGACTTAAGCGACGTAAAGGTTTCAATACTAAGCCACGTTAGCACTGAGATTTCATGAAGAGACATTTGCTAAAACTACTTGTCCCTCAACCTCGATAGACAAGCTTGAAGATGCTGCGTCTGCTGAAGGCCTTCGGTAGGCGTAAATGAGAGGTGGGTAGCCTGTGACGGCCTGGGGGCATTAAACGAACGCCACCGCAGCTCATAATTTTTGAAGTTAAACACGTCGGGCCCTAGTAGCCCGGATCCCAACGAGACAAGACAGTCTTTCATGTCGTCAAAGCAGATAAGTAGTTTTCTGGAGACAATAACGGCATGTGTTGCAGACAAAGCTGTCAATTCGAGTGGCTGCAGGACATTGCGGAGCTGAGACAGTTCATAGATCAAATGCTCAGCCAGCAGGTTACTTGGGTGGTCCCATTCTCCGTAGAGCGATCCTGAGATGTGGATCGTCATTCCCAACAAGCTACAGGCAGCGGAAGCGATCGAGGACGGGTCCATGGTGTGGTTAAAACGTGGGACTGACGCGTGTACCTGTATCTAGGTATGTATATAATTTATAAGGGGCTCTCGGCGTTTCTGCTCGGCCAGCTGAGCTACCGCTTGGACTTTGAGTAGTATTTGACGGATTCAAGTCAACGAAAGGGGTTTCTATCATATCGAAGTTCACACAAAGTGCGAGAGAAAACTCCAGCCCGGCTGTTTATTATTGTTACACAGACTACCTATGTACATACTTGCCCATACAATAAGTATTTATAGCTATGTGTGATGACAAAAGAAAGCCTGTTTCGAGGAGCTTTGTAGCTGCATATAGGCGGATGTTAGCTCAGCAGCATTGTGTGATATTTTGTAACTGAGCCGGTAAACGGTGAAAAGTCTACGATCGCGGATGAGAGAAGGATAATTGTCGCCTAGTATATTCTCCTCCTTGAGTACATGTATTGATAACTGCCCCGTGGATTCGCCCGTACGAAAATAGTAATAAGGAGCAAAAATTAGAATCCTGAGTAGGCAAAAGCAAGACAATTTGGTCCGAATTGGCATCAATTGGAGAGAAGGTTTTGAAACATGCTGTCTCGTCAATAGTACGCGGACATGGTGTACAAGAAAGCGAGGTTGACATGATTGCACCTTGCATACATTTATATATCACCAATCCTTCGATTACGTCTCAAGATAGCCAAAAGAGTATCACAAGGCCAACATCCATGCTACCGTCTGTTTCACAATCTTACGGTCTGCCTTTCGAGTAACTTGTCTGATTTTCTTTATATATTTAGGGGAAACGTTCCTCTCTTCATATTACGAAGCCAGACTAGCCCCGGCTTGGTCACTGCCCCCAACTTGATCACGAAGCCGGCCAAAAAGTCTCATTTACTAAGGTAAAAGATGTCTAGCCGCAGAGCCACACCCGGTGCGTATCGCAGACGAGGTCAGCCGGCGCATCATAACAGTTGCTATTGTAGGAGCCATCCCCATTGTTCAGCCATAGCGGGCCACCGCAGCCTTGGAGTGTATAACTGTACCCATTGCCCTGGAGCGGGTGGGGGGTAATGTTGCATGGGCTCTCGCCAACGTAGCTGATGAAGGTCGAGGCGCAGGGGTCGGTACCATCAACCCACATTACTAATAGACAGCGGAAGATGTTAGTGCTATTTCCTCAAAAGCGGGGAGGATGTAGAACTGTATGAAGATGAAGGATAGTCAACAACACACTGTTCCAATGGTTGGCTTTGGTCCCGATTGCAATAGCAGCCTTGGTACCTGTTGTGGACAAGGATAAGGCTAGCATGGTAGGAAGGAGGTTCTGAGTGAAAAGCATTGTAGGAGAACTCTTTAATAAATATCTATGTGAGATTGTTTTTGCTTAATTGCTAGAGGAATAGGCTTAATGGTGTTATCATGAAGGAACATTTTGGGGTTGTGGGTAGTTTTTATAAATTTTCCAGGTTAATAGAGACCTTGTGCATATATTGAATCATTCAACATTAGACAATGGTAGATTAGCCTTGCTTGATACAAGCATGTATCGGTTTTCTCCGGCACTATTGACTTAATGTTAAATTAAGCTTGATTAGGTGGGGAGCATCTGTTTACTCTGGCAGAGCTCTGAGTGGATTCTTTGATAGAGCTGAGGAGTTATTATATTTGATGCGGGGTCATCAGTGTCACAAGGGTGAATCCTTTGTGAGTTGCATATGGATGAATGCTATATCAACGAATAGAATCATCGTCTAGAGCCAACCCTAGCCTTCTTTAAACAGGCCTACAGCCCTCTCTTCATCATTCACCTTCCCCTTGCGTCCTGTATATATTTAATTAACTTTAAGGGATGTTATAAGCGCATTAGAGCTGACATATTGGGTTTCTCCGTTAAAAAGTTGGGTGCCCGGTAGCTATTGAGATATATATTGTAACTCCCGCTAGCCATGTATCTCGATAGACTGCATGGGCTCTTCATGCTTCTGGCTCTATCTGGCATTTTAGCTTTCATACTGACTACATACAGGCATGTACCTAGTTTCTTTTCTTGTCGTTTACATGTTCTAGACCTTGACAGTAGTATTTTATTTTGCAAAAAGGTGCGCTACGACAGCGAGTCGAGTTTTCTTCAATTTTCTGTTTCTCATTTAGTCGATTACTCTCGACATTATGCTGTAGGTCTAAATACTGGCATTATGTGCCACCAACACGATGTTTTGGCGGTCTAGATGATTTGCAATCTTGTAGAATAGTACCTGAGCCAGGCATTTAGACCAGGAGTATTAATAAAGTCAATAACCGCTCCAGTTTGATATAAAACATTTTGTACTCACTTTCGTTTTGTAGATATTGGAAGAACAACGTCGTCAAGAGCTGGAAGTCACAATCTCAGAACAAGCAAAGACACGCAATGCCTTTAAGCGACCCCATGCATACAAGAAAGAGTAGGAAGAGAAGATCTCATTCAACGTGGAAAGACCAGCTCCACCACACTCCAACTGCCGTTTGTCCAGGCTAATACACGGCCACACCCGAACGGCAGCGCTTGCGCACCGGCATTCAGCACAGCGTGTTAATCAGCAACATTTTCAACATCTAAATCTGGTATTTAGTTGGTGGTGAAATGTACAGTAGTGGAGATTATCCCAACTAAGAGACGTATATATCGCTAATATCCCGTGGTCGAACTGAGTCGACTGTCCACACCCGAGATAATGCGCGGGGGCCTTACCACGTCCAGTATCTTCAGTTGGCACACTGGAGATTCTGCTGTCTATTTTAATTGTGGGTAAATATCTATGGCCACTCTTTTAGTATAGAGGTTGGTTAACCACCAAAACCGGGATCTTGGGGCTCCAAAAATTTGGAGCCTAGGGCCGCAAGAAAGAGGAAGAGATTAAACGCGAGATGAGCTTGACGGGACCCCAAAGTTTTCACTACCTACGCTCGTACGTATCTAATTTTGCAACGCAGATAGTACATCGTGTTTCTTGAAATGAGGCTTGGGATAGCTATTCTCGTTATTTAACATTGCGTCGGTCTTGTGTATAACTCCTTGCTGTTGCTCTCAGATATGGTGAATGTTTCATTCACAAGCTCTTTCTAATGTTGCTAGCATATTTGTTGTTGGAAAGTCATCCTAAACATCATCGAAGAGCTGCATGATGTTGTAATTGCGCATCGATCATTCCTGCTAGGCAATTGGTAGGTGGTTCAATTTGTTGCAGTGTCTACCTACTTGGTAGGAGTGGTGATAGTTATGTATTCTGTTTAAAGGGCAGCTGTTTTCAACTTCAGTGACCTTCACAGCATGCACAGTGGGATAAATAAATCACTAAATTTCCTCAGGTAGAGTCATTGACTGTTCTTTTTTGTAGATAGGACCGTCAAAACACTGTATCAGCATTGCAAAGCTATTTTATGACAAAGTACTCCGTAGGTGGTGGCGCAAAATAGAAGAATGATCATAGGCTTGCGGACTAGTATCGCAAACATGCCTCAGTCTCTTAGTCAGAACAGAAGATGGTAAAAGCCATTTCCCCACAACTCCGGAAGTGGTTGCCGAACAGCAATTCGGATCGCAGGCTGAGAACATTTGAGCAAGTATGTGAGATTATTATTAGATTTCTGATGAGCGGCTCATAGTTCTCACTTTGCTAATTGGTTCAACTGGAGGTGGCTGCCCGCTGTAATGCGATTCCAAGTGCTGGTGGGATTGGAGAGTAGGAGGCCAGTCCGGAAGTACGGCAACGGACATTTGTTTAGTACGGCATTGCGCAATGAGATTTGTACGCATATAAGCATGCAGTTTTTATCCCCTCATCTTTCATGAGCAAACACCTCGAGCAATGGCCTAAAGGCAGCCGGAAGACGGTTCTTTTATATAACACACGTTCCACGTTACGCTTGTGGGCCATGAGCGACTAGAAAGAGCACATAGCGAGGCCGTCATCCAGAAATCACCCTCAACATGGACATGGGCGGTGACAGACCGTCGTCCTCTGCACCGCTCACTCCAACTGGCGTAGACTTTTCCAACGAGACACAGGCGTTTGACTTCTTGCAAGAGATTCTCGATGACTCGGTTTTGGGCCCAGTCGGTAACCAGTATGCACGATATTTCTGGTATGGAGTTGTTTCAGTCATTGGCATAGCGAGTATCTGCAACTTTGTGCAGAGATGCGTATTACGGATGAGGTGGGTTTCACGATTCCCAGATATTCCCTACTCAAATGCAGATGTCTGGTGCTAACAGCACAAATCAGACTCAGAGCAAGCGCAAGAAACCGCTCAAGGCCTGCAAAGCCCGCGAATCCTTTCACGCAATCCATTGCGACCACAGCAGCCCTCCTTCGAGAACCGAGCTATCCTCAGATCACGCCTCTGGCAGCATCGAGTTGGTTAAAAGTGCCTCCGCTGGGCCATGTCTACATCATTACTGCGTATTTGGCTTTTATCTTGGCTCTGGTGTTTATCAACAATAACATCCCTGGTGCACAACACTTCCAAGCTCTCGGTATACGTGCTGGATGGCTCGGAGCAGCCCAAGTGCCGCTGCTGGTACTAACATCAAGCAAAACAAGCCTCATTGGCTTCCTCGTCAACTCGTCTGTGGAACGACTCAACGTCTACCACCGATGGGTCTCACGTGGCTTGCTACTGCTGGCAACTTTGCACTTTGGACTGCAGAGTCATGCCTGGAACATCTATGGCTTGATGGTCCTCGAATGGAAAACTGACGAGTGCACACCCACAGGCATCTCTGCGTATGCCCTCTTGCTCTGGATGAATCTGACCTCGCTGGCACCGTTGCGCTTCTTCAAGTATAAAATATTTGTCGTGCAGCATTTGCTCACGTATTTTGGCTTCACAGTTGCGCTTGTCTATCACCTGTACGGAACGTCATCGCCCTATTCGACAAATTACATCTACATTAGCATTGCCTTGTATCTGGTCGGTCAGTTGGTTCGCTTTGTGAGGATGGTTATTGTCAACATTCGGCCAAGTAGAGCGGCCCTGACACCCCTAGAGGGCAGCGCAACCAAAATCCGGCTCTCTAGCCCTGGAATCAAGTCATGGCAGCCAGGGTCGTATGTACGCCTGTTCATTCCCCGATTCAACGTTGTGCAGGGGCACCCAGCGACGATATTGTCGACCCCATCGTCGCATGGAGGTGACATGGTGTTTATTCTGCGGTCATGCGGCAGCTTCACCAAACGACTTCTCAAAGCTGCCCAGATTGAGGGGCATCAATCTATGCATCTGACGCTCATTGACGGGCCGTATCCTAGCCCACATGCAGATTTTGCCTGCTTCGATACGCTGGTCCTCATTGCCGGGTCGACTGGAGTAACCTTTACCCTCTCTGTTCTTCAGGATATTGCACAGCGTGCCAAAACGCACAAGATTCTTCCCCTTCGAACCCTCCATTTCACCTGGGTAATTAAACACCAGAGTTGGATATCCTGGGTCTCTGAAGAGCTGCGCACAACGTTTAGCATGCTGCAAGAGGCAGGTGTTGAGACGCTCTGCAATATTCATATCACAGGCGAAGAAAGCATTTCTAGCGACAAAGAGTCTGCTGGAAGAGGTCGACCACGGGAACAAGAAAAAGAACAAGACGGTGAAGTTGATGGACCACTTGTTCTTGACGACGAGCAGACTGAAGTCTCGAAATCGCAGAACCGTCGGACATCAGATGCAGACATCTCGTTCGCGGAGCTGCATGTGGGACGGCCTACGTTCCGAACTATGCTTGAAAGAAGAGTCAACCAGGCGCAAGGCGAGACGGCCGTTGCGGTCTGTGGTCCGTTAGGGCTATCAGTGGCCGTGAGGTCAGCCGTGGTGAGGATAAGTGATGATTTGGCTGTCGACAAAGGGAGCGGACTGGATGGACTATACTTGCATGTCGAGAATTTCGACTAGTTGTGGAGGATTCATATTAACAGCCCGTCTGCCAGATCGTGGCTCACCTCATTCTTCATTTTTTTAATTGAATTGGGGATGGTAAATGAGCGCAAACATAATACGTGTGTATATGCATGCGTGGATGAATTCACTATACTTTGGTAACATCTTTGCAATTCAGTAAAGCCTTCCATATCTGTAAAAACTGATGAGTTTCCTTCAAGCAGTAAAAACAACATCTTTAAGAGCTAGAAGATATTCCACTAAGCAAACATCTATTATTCAGCACATCCCCTCTCTTGAGCCAGATCCATCATCATCAAAATAACGACAGCAGTAACAGCGACTCC
Organism: Trichoderma harzianum CBS 226.95; assembly: GCF_003025095.1. Taxonomy (NCBI): domain Eukaryota; kingdom Fungi; phylum Ascomycota; class Sordariomycetes; order Hypocreales; family Hypocreaceae; genus Trichoderma; species Trichoderma harzianum. The sequence goes on from NW_020209263.1 coordinate 617,233, forward strand.
TACACGCCGTTATAATGGTTAATATTAATGACGTGACTGTCTAGAGATCATGTGTTGACTCATTTGGGAATTGGGGTGAAAGAAAATTAAGTTGAAGCACTCAAGCGCATTGTCTAGAGAGCCGATACAAAAGAGGCTGAGCTATAAATCAGCTTACAGAGATAGAGTTATTTAATCAGTGTCATTGTTTGTAGTAAGATCATGATCATCAGAGTTCAAGCCGATTCTTTGTATCAATAAGAGTAAGTAGCAGTGCATACAAACAATAAAAGGCTAAATCACCGATTCGCTCCCAGGGGGTGGTTATCATCGTAGCATTCTGATTTATGCAGTATGAACCTCCCGAACCTCAACGACTGCTTCCCCCGCTTGATTCTTGATTGTAACATCAATCTGAGAAGAGTTGGGTCCATTATTATGCCCCATCTTACTTATGGATACTTTCTTTCGTATTATCTTCTTCTTGACCAATAAATAATGTCCTTCAGGTGTCGTCTCTCTGGATCGGCTTTCTCGTTCTTCAGATATTTCTTCGTATTCGACCTGACATGTCACCCCTTTATTACTGACATCTGCCAATGGAGGTTCTTTCTGGGGGTGATTGCTCTCAGATGGTTTTGAAGCATGACTGTCATTGACGATAACCCTCGGAATTTCATTCTTAGTGGCGCCAGAAGAGACATCAAATGCGCTTGGTTGTCGAATAGAGGCTGCCGGTTTAGCAGCGGAGAATGTACCGGAATCATTAGCTGATTTGCCGACTTTATTCATCAGGACGTCCATTTTAGATGTTGAGAAGGGAAACATTAGCCGGGATATAGTGTCTCCCTCGGGTGTTAGTTTGTACTGCCCCTCTTGTTGGTGTAGAGTGTAAGCTGGCATCTTGAGCCATCGTTCCGCCAACTTGACGACTTCGATTGCCTCTTGTCTGGATACTAGAAACCATTCTTTATGATATCGTTTGCATTGGGGACATTGGAAAAACAAAATTCTTTTGTGCCGTAGTATTGCATGAGCAATCTTTTCGGCTTGGCGAACACCAATGAATGCTCCACCCTCAGTTTCATGAATAGTCCTCGTCCCATATTTATAGCAATTCTTGGATTGTTTAAGTCTCAACGCGGCAGAAGAACTCGAATATCCGATCTTGAATATACCAGATACCTCGGTATGCTCAAGGACGTAAAGAATACCGCCAGACATTACCTTAGCATCGAGAGGTTTTCGTACCGCGTCGTATATTTTAGAATTGATGTGCTCCTTCCCCTTTTCCGGGAGATGAGCAACCCCGATTCTGTTTAGCTTTTCCATTTGTGCTTCATCTTCATCTGAACAAGGGCGGTCTGCCTCGACGTTGGTGTTTTGGGCAGCATTCTTAATGTTCAAGCCCTTGATTTGTTCTGTAAGCGAGTCCAAGGAAGGGTCGCCATGTCCTGGACTATCAGGAACTGTGCTTAGTAAATTCATGCTGCTTAGATGAGGAAGCGATTCTGAAGAACTAGTGGGCGGTGTCGCGCTTCCCGATGAAGTCATCGGTGGTGAATTTGGAGCAGCTTTCTTCCTTTGTACTTTCCATTCGTTAAAGGCGTCACTGGCATCTTCGCGGTGATATCTGCAGTACATAAGAGTAATAAGGATTTCCATTGTATCGTAGTGGCTATTGGTATCGACACATGTTGCGGTGGGTGGAAACTCAGACAAAAGATCGGCGTGGTCCTTTCGTTCTGAAGCTGTGCAAGCCAAATTTCCGCAGCGATCAGCTGTGCCTTTCTTAAATCCTCGGCATATTAAAAAACTGAATTTGTTTGGATTCGGAAATGGGGTGATGCCTTCCAGCATTGAGGCGAGCTCCTCGAAAACACGATGCTCGATTGAGGCCGCCATATTAGAACGGGTTTAATCCTTGATTACAATTCCACTGAGCTCCTACTTTAAAGATGGCTGGGGGAAGAGTAACTATTAATATGATGGAGTGAGAGGCCGGAGCTGGGCTCTGCTGGTCAAGCAAGGGTTCGTATGCATGTTGGTTGTTAGTTTGCCTAGCGCCGCATCTTGCTCATGTGCCCTGCATTGAAGAAACATTTCACGATAGGCTGATACTATCGCAATGTGTAGCAGTTTTATGTAGCTAGTCAAAAAAGGCAGCTCGTTTTAGAAAGCTGAATGGGTTATCTATTCATAGACTCCTAGTAGAACGGGAACCCCGTGTTGTTTGCGACGGCTTGTCCGTTGTTGGATGCTTAACGTTCTTATGGTGTTAAAAGTAGGTAGGATTGCTAATTTTGAGCCAAAACCCCCATAAGCTATTGCGCCTTGCACTATGGAAACGATGCTTCTTGTTCATAGTGTGTTCGGGATTTGGCATGCCGCCAGATATCCGCCCGTGTAATGTTATTATGTCGATATCGCCGCCATGCGGCTCAAGACACACGTATTATTGTCATTATTATTGGTTCAACTCTCAACATACTTCATATCAGTATCCATTCGTCACAGGTAAGATGGAGTCCTCGAACCGTAACCACGGGAGATGAAAACCTAGAGTTACTTGTGAGTAAAAGGCAGGCTTCTGTTTTTGACAACCCAATCTATAGCTTCAACTGTAATATGTGCCTTACTTATAATTTAAGCCCATAAGCAGCATTTGTCGATTATTCTGGTCTGAAATTGCAACAAATTAGATGATAGCTGGTTCATGTTGATAGGAGCCAACGAAGACAGGCTCTACTCTGAACTCAACGTCAAAAATATCTTCGCAATTTAATCAGGTGTATTTCTCCTTGCCACAGCAGCCCTACGTTATCTTTACATAGCTCTTATCTCGAAGATCTCATTGATCCTCCCCGATTTAATTTTCGATGTTGACGGATACCAAGTTCAACCGCAGAATGAAGACTCGGTTTCAGCCGCAATGACAATGATCCCATGGCACTAGAGAAATTACACTGGAAATGTTCAAAGAACGCTAATACTAATGCAGTGACCACATATTTATTTGACCCAAGCACGCAGCCCCATTACAAATCTTCACATGGGAATGTTCGGGACCAATACCAGCTCCAAACCTGTTTCCGTCTGCAGGATGGACATGGCGGGTTCTTGAGTGCGGCAACCCCTGGATACGCGCTATGGTCAAATAGTCATAGGCGCAGATGTTGGTCCACCCAGCTGTGCGTGCGTCTTTTGTGCAGCTGATCAAATATGAGAGATGAAGGGGCAGTTAATAAAATTGTATATTAAAAGGCGCAACCTATAGGCTCACACTTGGAATCCTTCGAAGTTGCCTGTAGCCGGGGTTTGAGAGCAGACCGGTGTGATCTCAACGTTGTGTTCTGGAGGTGTAAACCGAAGGTATTAAACCATGGTTAGAAACTTGACGGAACCCCAGTTTTCCGCTACCTCTAGTTGTATGTGGCGGAAGTTCCTGCTTGTTTCGCTTATACAGTAATCGTCAAAGAGGTAATTTGTAAAATAGCAGTGCTGGAAAATCGTAAAATATATATAACTTATAAGTAATAAGCGGTCCTCCTAAAGACGCTACATCAGGCGCTCTGGCTTAAATGATATGGAAACTCCAGCCAACAAAATATATGCATTAAATGCACTAGGACCCGTCAATGATTCCAGCGTCAACCCCACTCCCCAATAGTTGGCGAACAGTTAGTGAAGCTAGCTCAAGTCTATTTCAGCTTCCATTCGCATTTGTCTGCGTAAAAGCTTGTTTAATTTGGCGGTCTTAACCTCCTCTCGGCTTTCATGAGCACACGCGGGTATAATCAATAACTCTAGCCACCAGCTATTGAATGCTTAGAGTTGTTTGAACCGCTCTATGAGCAGATGGAGCTCTTCTCTAGCCTATGCGCCACCATTCTTTGTAAATTACGTGTTGTTATACCTCTAGCCTGCTTTAATAAACTCTTCTGTCTCCCACAATTGTTTACCCGTGGAGCAGTTGAATATTGTACTTTTGCTCACCCTAGCCAAGACTCTGGCAATTTTTTACAAATTCGGTAAATATTCACAATCATCTTGACAGGACGTCCACTGCAGCACCTTAATAGATCAAAGCTTATGAGCTGTCAAATCTTTGCCAAAGGCCTTGACTCGGTTCCTTGCTCCAGCTTCATCAGGTCCATTAAGAGTATTGTGTTTTCTTGACAAGGTGTGATATATCTCGATCTTAGCAGCCCTCAAGGTACCTGTGCATATGCATTTACATTCTCCTTTGGGAGTTTCCAAGAATTCAGTCCAAGGAGAACAAACATCCATTATATTCCAATCCTTCAGCCACGCTCATTACATAATTGTTAGTGATGGTACATAAAAAATATAGATATGTCTAGATAGAGCTGCACTCCTAAGCCGGGCAAATTTGCTTTCCTTCCAGATTCTCCCGTTTAGCCAGTCCAGGGAACGCAAGGCTGTGGAAGTGCGCCCAGGCTAGAAGCGATTATACGGTATGCCTTGCCACTGCCCAATCAACTTACGTACATTGACTATGTTACTTTAATGACTCGGTTTCACCAATAATGATTGCCATTTAGCGCCCCTCAAATCTGCCTAACAATGCCACAAATGCTGCCCAGCCTGTTGCCTATTAGCCGTTGGTCAAGAGATTCTCGCCCTCAATTTTCACAGTCGCTCCCCAATTGTCCTAGGCATTTGATCATATCGGAAAATTTAGTAAACCAAATTGCCGTACTTTAGCAGTCTTTGACTACTTTTATTCATTACTCATATCGCTGATCTCTTTACTCAGGCAAACACAGTTTATTCGCTAGGCGTCATGACAACGGTCCCTGATCCCAATCCCACCCAAATCGCGTTCGCAGAAGCCGTTCGCAAGTTCAAATCCAAGCTGAAAAACGATCAATTATACGCAGAGATTCTAAAAACGAAATCGATTGACGAGGTCTACGATGCAACAGACGCACTTCAGGCTGAACAGGCGAAACAGGGACGACTTCGGCATCTCTCGAAAATTAAGCCGTTTCTTGAGGGACTCCAAGGCTACGCAGATACCATCGATACATTCGTACAAGTCAAACCGGATGTTCTCGCACTCATTTGGGGTCCAATTAAGTTGCTTATTCAATGGGCCGCTTCTCTAACGCAATCCATCGATGCCCTTGCCAATATCGCAGCTGAGATTGGTGAGCTGCTACCCGAATTTAAGCTCATGGCTGCCATGTTCGGCAACAATGAGCAAATGAAGCTTGTGCTTGTCCTGTTTTTCCAAGATATTCTTGACTTTTATGTCGTAGCTTTAAAGTTCTTCGGCTTGCCCCGTATGTTACAAGCCCTCCGCAATGAATAAAGCGAGCTGACGAAAAGTTTGGAGATTGGCGAGTGATGTTCGAGGCACTATGGCCTTCTCAGAAGGAGAAAATCAAAATTGTAATGGATCATATCGGACGACATACAAAATTAATGAGAAACAAAGTCCGCCTAGAGCACCTCAGGGAGGAGTATGAACACAGACAGCGAGCTTTCGACCATTTTGAAGCAACGCAGAAGAGTAATATGCGTCAAGAATACAACATCGTCAAGACTGACATCTCTCCAAGGTTTTATGATGCTGAGCTGTATCGGATACGGGGTCAGGTCTGTAAAGGGACCGGGAACTGGCTGAAGCAAGCTAGTGATTTCAAGAAGTGGTTAAATGGAGACGATGATTCAACGCGAATATTATGGCTATGCGGTATTCCTGGAGCAGGTTCGCCATCTTAATTCTCTCGTTCCCACTACCTTAAAATGTGTTAACAAGTTAGATAGGAAAGACTCATCTAGCGGCTATGGCAATCGACTTCGCCATGTCGACCAGAACTATATTCGTCTTTCTCAGTCACGCTAACAGTAGCAGCACCACGGCCTTATCAGTTATACATTCTCTAATTTTCCAGTTGGCTTCGGATGACGAAAATCTTCAGGCGATTCTCTGTGGTTCGAATCGAGAAAATTTTAAAAACAGCCTTGATGTCGCTATTAGCTTTCTACAAACGCTACTTAACTCCACCGGCCTCGTGAGCATAATTATTGATGGAGTTGATGAGATTGATATCTCTGAACGAGAGAAACTTCTCAAGAGTCTTTACGAAACATCTACAGCCTGCAAGAAGACTCTTTTATTGATAAGCAGTCGAGCAGAACACGACATCTCGGCAATTCTGGGCCAAATATCATCAACAATTCGAGTGGATACACACAATGCGGCAAGCATCCAAATGTTCGTTGACGACTGGGCACAAACGTGGTTTTCAGCTCATGATTTTCTACGCGAAGACAAGTCCGAGATTGAAGGCCTCCTTGCGCCAATTTCTTTAAAAGCAAAGGGTACACATTTTTTGTATTCATATTGTTGTTGGCCATCGCTTACTCCTCAGCAGGGATGTTTCTTTACGCCAAGATCATGTTGCGCAGCATAGAGGAGCTTGACAATCTAGATGAGATCCGCAATGAGCTGAGAGTACTTCCTCAGGACCTAGATGAAGCGTAAGGAAGCGCAACCATTTTAAGCAAACAAGAAGCTGACATGCTTATAGATACGGGAGATTGTTCGAGAAAATCGATCGCAAGTCTGAAATCGTGAAGAAGAAGTGCCGACTTATTCTCGGCTGGATCAGCTGCTCACCAATACCTTTGACGTTGCTGGAACTAGAACAAGCTTTGGTGGTAACGATCAGCGAAACATCTAGAGTGTCTTCGCCATTGAATTTTGTTCGTCTTTGTGGCCCCATTATCGAGGTTGTGGAGGGCAACATTCAATTCGTGCATTTCACAGTCAAGGAGTGAGTAATCCAACTTTTGCTACGGCATCTTTGTTAATATATTTTTATTATAGATATATTCACAGTCGACATAAAATTGAGAACCACATTGATCTTACTGAGGCGACGCTGAGCCTAGCAATCTGTTGCATACGATACCTGTGCCAAGATCATCACTCTCCCGATATTAGCGAAAAAGACCTCGAGGCCGGTATAAAGATGGGTAACTACAGATTACACTACTATGCCGCAGACACATGGCTAAGCCTTGTTACCCAATATCTGCGCTTGAATCAGTCTCAAGTTTTGTCAGAAGAGTTAATCACAACTCTACATAAATTTTACGAAGAACAATGCAAGCAAGATTTGTCTGGCCGCACCGAACTAAAGGAGCAACGGTATCCATCGGAATTACAACAATTCAAATCTCGCAATCCCAATATCTTCTGTTTCCTCCGCGGTATTGCGCAATTCCAACAGAAATGTTCCACGTCCCTTTACCATCTCGAACAAGGTGAAACGTCCTGTTCTCTCGTCTTCCGTTTGTAAATTAACGGGCCCTTCAGAGCACTATTGGATTGACCTTGACCTCACCACTACTTCAACTATCTCAAAGATGTTGTATGCCCAGTTTGACAAATTTCAGTGTCAGGCGCAGCAACATACTGATCAATGTTTGTGCTCCATTCTGAGGCGCCATTATGGCAGACGACTGTATAAATGTGGCTTCTTTTCTTGCGCATTTCACCGATCTGGGTTCGATACTCGATTTCTCAGAGAGTCTCACCAAAAGACCCACGACCTCCCTTGGAAATGTGACATTTCCTCGTGCCACTACTCGGAAGTCGGGTTTATCTCCAAGCCTATGAGAGACAGGCACTTGGAACTCCACCGAGCAGAAGCCCAAGATAATTCGCCGAATAACGAGACATTGATGCTCCATCCAAAATCTGATGATATTTTGCCTTTATTATTCGATTTTGTTGCTATTGATGATGTGGGGGCAGTTGAAAAACTTCCGCGTTTTGCCGATACAATCAAGCATAATGATGTACATGAATTGCTAAAATTTGTTGCACATTCTGGATCTGCGGCAATGATGAAGTTGATCTATGAAAAGGCGAACTGGAGACCTACATACTCCAATGAGTGGTACGATATCATATCAGCTGGGGTAAATGGCCAAAATATTGAGTCATTGACTGTGATACTATCAGACTTGCACGATGAAAAAGCTCGAAAAACATTTCAAAATGACATATACCGTGTTAGTAAGCTTTTGGGAGAATCGTTCACGACTGGCTCGATGGAGGTAGTCCAAGCAATAGATACTTTTATGAAACAAATTCGTTTTAGAAAAGATAGGGATTTACTTTTGGTGTTCGGGAATACAGGTGTTATCAAAGCAAGCGCAAGATGTCCAGAGCGAGAAGAATATCTCATTAACGCATGGTCGAATCATGGTGCTGCCAAAGCCTCATCCGTGGACCTTGTCAGAATACTCAGGATTATTGCTCGAACGACACATTCAATACGCCTTGCTCGGGCATTGCTACAATACGGCATTAATATGGATGAGCGACAGCATGATGGAGTACTCACACCACTACACTGGGCCGCCCGTCACGACTGCGCTGAAGCAGCAGAGTTCCTGAAGTTTCTGCTGTACCAGGGAGCAAACCCAAGTATATGCCAAGGAATCAGAGATGAGAAATGTGTTAAGAATATTTCCAATTGGCTTGGTATATCTTGGGATGAACTAATACAGAAAGCAAAAGAGGATAGGGAAAGGGGGATTCAGTGGCCATGATATGTAACTTGCTCTGACATCGAGAGACTATCAATTCACGAACAAAAAGAGACGAAAGTTGAAATTAACTTTTATTTTTAAACACTCAATCTTTCGTTAATCGTTTATCTCTCTTTTATCATGCATATTAGTGGGCATAGGGCCCCTATAAGCATCCATCAACAATATATTGCATGATTTCGGTAATATCAAGATGATCTCTCACACCTCAGACAGGCTCGCAACTCCTGTATTCTTTTAGCTGTTTTCACAAAAAAAGTTTATGTTTTTTTGGCTTTTTACCTTCCATCGTTGATCACTGATATCTACTTGAGAATTATTCTGAGAATCGAGTGATTGTTGGATGAGTCTGAGCTTTTCTTTTTGTATCCATTGCACGTACTGTTTTTATGAGCATCAGCATACACATACATCGAAAATACTGATTAGTACGGGCTAGGTGCACAAAACATCGCTTACCGTTTCTATCGTGTCTTTCGTCACATATCTTGTTACGAGGACTTCTCGTGATTGTCCTATCCTATGTACACGGTCAAGAGCCTGAGCTTCAACCATTGGATTCCAATGCGGCTCGAGCAAATGTACGTTGTTAGCAGCTGTTAAATCGATTCTATGGATCTACCGGTTAGTAAAAATTGTAGTGACACCGGAATGCTATTAGAAGGAGATTCTACGTAAATAACTTACCCTTCAGCAGCGCTACCAATAGTTGCAAGCATTACGGTGCACTTAGGCTCCAAATTAAATTGTTTTATTGCCTTTGATCGTCCTTCTAGACTTAATTGACCATCAATTCGTGCACAGACAAAGCCATTGGCCTTGAGGCATTGCTGGGTTAGGTCTATCATTTTAGTCCAGGAGCTGAAAACAACACTATTTTTTTCTTTAGCTTAGCTGATTTGATTGAATTTCAGACATGTTGGATCTTCTTTACCTTTTGATTGGCGGATTCGATATGCAATGAGCTGGAAGAAATTGCTCCTGACGGAGGTTGTCAATCAAAGCCTTCAGCTTCGGTGACTGTTGAGCTGCTCGGATTTTAGCTGCAGAACACGGACTTTCTCTGCCATTAGGAATAAGCATAGAGTTTTGGGGGTTTGTGAATTCAATCCCAGACCCATTTTCTCTAGTACTGGCGTGACATGTTTTGCATATGACTGGTGAGTATGATTTGTCGAGTTCGATCGAAGACCAACCCTGGAAATTGTCAATCTTCAGGCCGCACATATCACATGCCACTTGAAGCTCTTGAAAGTTCTGCCAGTCAATGATTCTATCTCCATCTGCACTCCAAATTTCAACAGCTGACCGTGGAAGAAGTTGCTCCCCATGGTCGCAGATCAAGCGAAGAAAATTGATCAGTTTTAAGATATTGTTGTTTTGTCGATCGCTCGAGTTCGGATGTCCATTATTGTGCCAATAAGATCCTGATGCAATGTTGGCAGCCTCTTTTTCGAAAAAGCTATATAAATTGCGGTCTCTCGGTGTCAATTCTACCCACGTTATCTTCTCTCGTCGATCAGGTAATGGATGCGATAATTCAATCATCTTCTTTGTACGCCGCAGACAGGTGCCTTTAATCAGCAAGCCAAGTCTCTTCAAGCCGTATGAGTGTTTTTCTTTAATTGGCCTTGATATCCAAAAATCGAATAGATTTTTCTTCATAAAGACCGGCACCCCGACAAAGCTTAGAAGTGCCGCAAAGTCATCGAGAGAGTTGTGAATTGGGGTCCCAGTTAAGCACCAACGGTACAAAGCCTGGATATCACAGGCCGCTTTAAAAGTTTGAGAGTTCCTGGTCCTGATATGGTGTGCTGTTATTTTAGTGTTACCAAGATTTCCATCCATAGCTCGGCTGTGCAATTCTGATTATACATACCTTCGTCAAGGACTACCCGATACCATTGCACACTAAATAAAGGCCCACCTTCTTCCCAATCTCGTCTCATTGTTTCGTAAGTGGTCAAGATTACATCTGAGTTTAGAAGGACGTCCCGAAGAGTTTTGCGGCCCGAGCCAAGATATATTGCAGTTGTTATCCTTCCTGGATGAATGTGGCTGGGTCGTGTTAGTATCTGCATTTTTTACAAGGCATTCAACGAACCTCTCGCATTGTTGCTGCCAGTTATGTATGGCTAGTAATCGTCAATAGATGTCGAAAGGATGATTAAAGCGTGGTACAACTTGCTTGACTTTGGTGTGACAATAAGCGTTGTCCAAGATTGTCTAGGCTGCGTATCTCCACTTTCGTTCCTTTGGATATCCACGACATCCAAAGATGCACAGATCAAAGCCAGGATGCTAAGACTTTTTCCTAATCCCATCTCCTAAGGTACATTTAGCGGGTGTGACATGTTATTTGTCGGCAAAATTGTTTGCTCACATCTGCTAAGACGCCACCAGGGGCGAGTTCTGGATTTGCTTTCCGATTTCCCGTAATTTTATGACGATAACTTGGTAGCAAATATCAGTATATGAACAGCGTGACAATGACACAAAGATATATACTCATTTGTTGGGCCTGGCCCAGATAATGGCTCCCATAGTGACGGGTGTCCATCTCGTACACCTCCAGCTTCAATTGCAGTCAGCCAGGCGAAGGCGAAAAGTTGATGCCTAATAAGATCAACACTCATACACTTTCACCGGTGATGTCGCAAGATATGTCTTACTCTTTTAATGTGGACTTGAGGCGACTACTCGGCTCGATACTTGTCCTCAAGATAAAATCGCTGGCTTCATCAAAGAGTCTCATAAATCGCCCTTTATTTGATGTGCTAAGCAAATCTGATTCCACCTTCCGGCCACATCCCGTTGCGGAATCTTCTTCCAGTGTCGGCAATTGGGACCCTGGACGAAGCAGATAATGAGGGTTGCGATACTGCATACTGCTATCATACTCTGAAGGCAGTGGATGTTGAAAATAGAATCCGGCATTTCCAAGAATATGACCGATGGTATATTGGTCAGTAGCAAGCCCATACAGGACAATTCGAACCGGGCAATCAACTGGTGAACGATAACCTTTAACCTCTTTTTTTGAAGTCTTTTTTCTCGAATTTGTCGAGGTTACCAGTTTGGCATCGGCTTTGATAGTAAACTCGCGAAAAATCTTGGCCAAGGTGGCATTATTGATAATTCCGGCATATCTTTGTGTATCTTGAGATGAGAGCTTTACTTTTGTTTCGAGAGCCTCGAAGATCACTGGAGTATGCGTCGTTCCTTCATGGCCTTCAAAGGAAGATGTCGCAGTTGCAATGATCTGCGAAATGCTAAGAATTGGGTTCAAGGTTCAGAAGGGCATGAGAGGCATAACATACAGTGCCGAAACAAGTATCAGGCTCCGATGGTTCAACTATTGCGGGTATATTCGCCGCTGTCGAATCGATGTTACAAGTGTCCGGACTGGCTGTGATCATTGAAATTGAATGATAAGAAAGCTACACACTAGGCTCGGCCCTGATGACTTACTTGACATGATGTCCTCTTGGGTGGAACAAAGCGTTGCGTCACTACCCGTATCCATTTGATCCCCAAACGAGGATATATCGGTGACTTCAGCCGTTTCAACAGAGAATTTGATGTCTAGATTTGTATCGATGTTCAGATCGAGGTTTGGGTCGATATTCCGATCGAAGTTGATATCGACATTTGGATCGATAGTGTAGGTTTGGAGCCCTGCTGAAGGTACATGTAGTGAACTCTCAGTCAGGCTATACTGGGGTTGTAAGCAAGCACGTTTAGATGCCAGATTGCCGCTATCATCGAACTCATCCAGATCGAGGTTATGTTTTGCTGTGAGAGTGGTGTGTAGATTCGGTGCATGTATGCACCGCGTCGGTTCGTAAGGTTCCATGGTACTATGCCGTCACGGCGAAATGACCACTAAGTTGTCAAGCAGAATGATATTAAAGAAGAACAAAAAGTTTCAACTGCGACACCACGCTGTTCTTTTTTTTTTTTTTTTTCCTCCTTACAGCACAGCCTACAGCCTACATGCAAGCACAGCCTAACTAAGAGCCTGTGACACAGCCTCACCGGCATGAAAAACATGTAAGTTGGGAGTCTATGGTGTTTCATTGGTCGCATTTATGCATATCTGATGAGTTGGCAGGCGGCGGCGGCTCCAGAATTGTTGACAGGCGTCGCCCACCAAATCCTTTGTTAGGCATTTGAGGTTTGCTGAGGTGGATATCTCGTACGGCTACAGTATCAATACACTATCCGATAAAATAAAAAGAAACAGATGTTTTACTCATATGATTTTAATGATAGCTTTGGTCATGTAGCTACATGTACATGGTACATGATGTTGGCCGGTTCGGGGGCTGCATAATATTCCACCATGCATTACCAGCATAGATCAAATGCTCTCCGCCTATAGGTAATCGATATATAGCGGTGAAAGCAAACAACGAAACACCACCTGGGCATTAATACTTCCGAGCAAAAAATCGCAGTACTACTACACGTGCCAAAGAGATAAACACGCAAGCTAGAATCCCATGACCTATCTCTTGACGATGCTGCCATCTTGTGCCAGTTAAGGTGTTACTGCATACATATTACTGCATTTAACGCTTGTCAGTGGAGTTGGAGTAAAGCTACTGAAGAAAGTCCCTCGGATAAGGAGTTAGGTAAAGAAACATGTCTTATGGACATAATTATTGAAGAGATAGAATAAAAATGACTTTCAGGGTGTGCTACTTCTTTCAAGGTTGCCCCTTAAAAAGCAGACATAGTCCCGGGTAGGCAGCACCTGTTGGGCTGTAAATATCACCATCTACGTGTGTGTTCAGGAGACAACACGTATGCGCTGGGTCCTCCTGTGGAGTAAGCGTCCATCATCTCCGTAGGCAGCGTGGTCTTATCTTGATTCATGTTTGCGAATACTCCGTAACACAATTTCGATGGCCAGGGAATTTTGGATCATGAACGCCGGCAAGCCGGTTATAGGCGATTCATGTACCGTAGTGGCGGATTATCTAGAGGCGGGATCTGCACATTTGTGGGATCTTGACCACGCGGCGTCACAGGTACTGATTCTAGAACTACGAAAAATGCATCCATTTCTCTTGGCTGTTATATAGGTACTCCGTACTACCATCAATACTATGACTACACGCATGTATCCATCATCCCCTTTTCTGCATGGCGTTGAATTCACTGATATCTCACATCCATCTCCAGGGCTGTTTTACCCCTCAGACGCGGCTCGTTTGGTAGGTTCCCCCACTTGGGCCTCTTGTTCCCCCTGTTACAGTGACGTCTCCAGCGTGTCTCCTCTCTAAAGCAGCTAGTGCGGGGCGTCTCGTCTCCCTGGGGCCGGTTCCGTAGGACTAGGGGAGGGGCACGAGCTGCTCCGATGAACCTGTAGCTCGGCGATCAACGGCTGTGTCATCTGTTTTCTCTTTTCCATTCTCTAACCTCTGCAGGCCATCACTCGTTCGTTTGACAATCTGCTAATCTTGAGTGCCGTGCGATCGGGCATCGACAGAATCATCTCTCGCTTATCTGGATTCACGCGATACTTGCGCCATCTCTACAAGCACCTACCCGCCTTGCTGCCGATTATCTCCCCGTCTCCCCAATCTGACAGACTCCCCAATCATGGCAACAACCGAGGAAGTTGTTCGGCGGCTCCAGGAGTCTCGCCCACCTGCAACAGATGCCGCCACTTATCTGACCATTGTCGAAATGTCCTTGTCTCCAGAGATCCTGCCTGCGCTGCAGGAGATCCTGGAGGATGTCTCATTGACCACTGAAATCGGCTGGGACATGGTTGACATGCTAATCCCCATCCCTGGCAGCGAAGACTGCCTGGAGAGCATTGCGCGTCTGGGTAACCCACGAGAGGTCGTTCTAAAAGTGCTCGAGGTTATGGAGAAAACCACCGCTGCGGGAGAGGAGGCTGATGAGGATGATGAAGAAGAGAAAAAAGCAGGAGAAGAGGAAGCGGGAGGCTCCAAAGCCATCACTACAAAAGGCGAGACGAAAGCTACCAGACACTTTGTCACACTCTGTGGAATGTTGGGGATTCTACTCAAACGGCTCCAGGTCAAGGCGCCATCGCGGTTTCTACATACTGCGCTTGAAACAGTGCAGAGATGCTATGATGCTACAAGCGCAGCATCTACGGCCGCAGTCATTTCTCTGGTTCAGTCTCTTGCGCGCCAGACGCGACCCCCGCTGCCCTCGCGAAAATCGAGCGTCAAGCTGGATACGCCATTCCAGGACAGTGATCCGGCAAAACAAGCGCCGGACCCGGAAGCAGAGCGCTCAGATATTCTGAACAAAGACGAGCCGCAGATAATGACCAACTTACTGCAATCATTCATCACATGCGTCATTGAGGCATACGTCAACTCTAACAGTATAGAATGGGCCTCAAGAATGCTCGAATACACCTACCCGGAGCGCATAGTGCCTGGCCGAAAGACTATGATCCAAACATTCAAGGAAGTGGTGGAGCTTCAAGCAAAGGATGCTCTATTAGGGCAGCTGGTGGTGCGTATTTCCCTCAAAGCCTTTGTGGATATCA
Organism: Trichoderma harzianum CBS 226.95; assembly: GCF_003025095.1. Taxonomy (NCBI): domain Eukaryota; kingdom Fungi; phylum Ascomycota; class Sordariomycetes; order Hypocreales; family Hypocreaceae; genus Trichoderma; species Trichoderma harzianum. Next base: position 632,351 of record NW_020209263.1, read on the forward strand.
GATGAAAGTATGGGGGCAGCAAATACAGAAGCTAACAATATTATGTAGGCCCTTGCTAGTGACCTGGGCTTGTCGAAACTGGCCCCTTTCAAGGTAAAAGAGTATCTTGAAGGCCCTATACATCGGGCTCCTCTGTCAATTGATTTTGACCCCCAGCACCCAGAGCAACTCCATTTGTCAACGGGTGGCTTAGTGTGTCTGAATGCTTACTGGATGTTTGCTGCCGACGTATTTGATGCGGATCGTGGCGGTCCAGATGGGGATCTCCTTCCACAATACCTGCTACCAGATCATCAAGTTCTGTTACAGAGCTTCCTGGGGGATGAATCTCAAGGCCAGATTGCCACCAACCCAGGAACGATTGAGGCCCTGGTCGTCATGGCCATCTGGCTTGACGGCCGGAAAGCAATCTCAAACCCCAAAGGCGCCGAGACTGCTACAGGATTCATGCCCTACCACCATCTCTTAACTCTCATTTCCGTCTTCCACCCCAACATCCGAGTTCGCAATGCTGCAACCGTTGTAGCAGGCTCAATTTTGCACTCCGATCCCGAAGAAGAAGACCGACTGGCCATCTTAGAAGATCTATTGGAGAGCTGCGTCTTCGCGTCTCTGCAAGCATGTGCAGTCTCCTGGCTACGAGAGGAGATTATTGCGGCGAAAAAGGCCGGCTCAAAGGGTCGCTTCGCCGGTCCAGAATGCTTCGACACCATTCAATACGCCTTGTTCCCAGATCTGTCACATCTCAAGCAGGCTGATGTTTCGACGTTACTCGACTTCTGGGCTCAGAGTGCGCCCTTCCACCTGCAAGTAGCCAATTTTGCGCTCTTCTTGTTTGGCGAAGACTACAAGAGTCTGGCTCCCGTCGGCATGGCCGCGGCTATTGAGCACCGCTACGTCGAGCCGCTGGTGCATGCTGCGAAGACGTTGGAAAAGGCTGCTGGCGCAAAGGAGGTGGAAATTGATGGGGAGGGCCTGATGCAGCTCGGAATTCTGACGGATACCCTGAGCCGGGTATCCCTACAGTAAAACCCAGGCTGTAATGTTGGAGAGAAGGGCATGGAGGAGTAACGCCAAATAACCAAAATATAGCAGTGATTGAAGGAGAGAGGAGTATCTCTGAGTCTGCTGGATCAGACGGGTACATGGCCGTTCACATCTCGACTGAATAGTGTATCATTTGATCAGTAAATATGTAAAAGCTCAGAATAATGCTTGAGCGATGAAATCTGATTTCAGAATTATGCGTGGATGCGCGTTCTATGTGATAGTAAATGCAAATATGTCTGCTGCATGCGTTTCCCCTTTTGTACTCGTTTGTCATATGAAAGTTGAAAGCAATGAAAGATCCAGTCGTCGTTATCCTATTGCTCTCAACCGAGTGATGAATAAAAAATATGTATGGCAGTAGGCTGCCCTTTATCGTCGACGGTCCCGGTCATGGTCGCGATGCCGGTCCTGGTCGCGATGCTGGTCCCTATGCCTGTCGTGATCCCGATCTCTGTCGCGATGTCTATCCCTATCCCGATAATCTCGATCTCGATCCCTGTCCCTTTCTCTGTATTTGTCCTTCTCACGATCGCGCTCGCGCTCCCTCTCTCGTTTATAGCTGTCTTCATGTCCCCGGCCTTCCTTTCGTTTGCTCTCCTCTCTCCGGTAATCATTCAACCGTGGTCTAGACTTCTTGCCGTTCTGGTTCCACCCGCCGAGATCTTCCTCTTCCTTGAGCTCCTTGGCGCCAAGACCAAGTCGGTTCTGTCGCCTCTTGACTTGCTTGACAGGAGGGCCGCGAGCCTCGCCGTTCCAGCCCATGCCGCGGAGGAGAGCGGCGCCAAACTCTTCGACAGGCATTTCTTCGTAGTCTTGTAGGGTGGATACTGCGCCGGAGGATTCAACGTCGCGGCGATAGGCATCGTCTTCTGTTGCAGGTGCAGTGCTGATAACTTTTTGTTCTTTGGATATTTTGCCAAGCAGGGCATCCATCGCCTCGTCGTCGGCAGTCCGCTCAACTGGTGGCGTGTCTTTGCCATCTTGATTCGCTTCTTGCATTTCTTCGTCGCTGGGCTGAGCAGTCGGCTCCGATACCACCACGTCCTCCGATACAGCGCTCTTTTCCTTGATCGTCAATCCCCATTTCAGCGGTGTGTCCTGGTCGGCAGGCTCCGTCTCAGTTGTAACGGCGTTTTGCTGAGCTCTGGCTTCTTCTGGGAGTAAGTTCTTCGACCCCCTTTGGCTCTTCAACTCGTCCTTCCAGCTCCGATTCGGCTGCCGTGCAATGACGTACTCCTTCTTCTCCTCCTTCTGTCGCTTTCGTTTCGTCTCGGCACCTTCTGCGCCGAATCCTGTGATGGCTTCATGACGGCCTCGGTGGCGGTCATCTTCGGAATCTGAGGTATCGGATTCGCCTCCCCCCAAGGCGTGGGAGCGCGGCCGCTTCCCTAGACTCGATGACGGTTTCGCGCGGGACTGTTTCGCTGCTGACGCTGAATTGCTGCCTCCGCCAAACTTGATGGCTATGCGACCTTTGTTCTGGTCAGACATAACGCGTAAAATTGCTGTCTGTGAAAGGTTTATGTACCTTGAGGCCGTGACAGAAGCGTGCTTCAATGTTTGGCAGCTCAAAAGATGACTTTGACAAAAAAGTACTTGGTACCTACTACAGGTACGTATCGCAGGCTAAAAAGCGTTAGCGCAGAATCAAGAGGCACTAAGGCACTTTGCATTTGTATTTTTTCACGAGTCGGACAGAAAAAATTGAAGCCGCAATCAGGAGTGGGGGGGCGCGTGTGTGGCTGCAAGGGAGGAAAAAACCGAGTTGATGAGGCGTCGACATGAATTGGCCAAAGCTACAGTACAATCACATTGTTGAGACTAAGCAGCAGATCTAACATTAATTCTGCCACCTCGAAATGTGGAGGAATTTGTTTTCCATTACATCCGCAAATCCACCAGAGTAGGCAATTAATGTGCGCGAGTTGTTAGAGATAGGCATCACCCCAGAGCTTATTCATTGATGCCAGAGTTTATTTCTCCCACATCGTTGTTGACGCCTAACTGCTAAAACCCACTAGGGGAGAAAAAGATCGCAGATGGATCCCTGATGCGTGCAGATGCAAAGGGACCTGGAGTCAATTCTAGGCATCTAAACAGTATGGATGGATGATCCTCGGAGGAGTTAGGCATCGCCTTAGATAGGGGTTCTCGGAATAGCATCTTCTCGATTCATTCGGTGTTTTACAGTTGTATAAGCGTCTTAGAGAGACTCGATGCCGCAGCAATGACCTGCAAATGACAGCACAACAAAGCGGTGATGCACCGTGCCTGAAAATATCTACCCTACTGTACACTAGGCGCTCAGGGCGTCTGCTCTGCACCGTCTTCGTTAGCGGAGCGCCCAGCCAGCGCCCAGCCAACGCCCGCCAACCGCTGTTAACGGCTAGCGCACCCCATACAGTGCCAACAGGTATCCGCCCGGGCCCAACTGGCTGCACTCCGCCAGCTCCAGCGCTCCCCCCCGGCCAAACTCCCCCCAAGACAGAGTTTGACTGCCCTCGCACCGACCGGCGACACGCTCAACCGGCCAGAAGATCCGTCAAAACGGCCACCACCACGCATTTTCCATCGCCGTGCATCTCGAGCCTCATCTCAGACGACGTCTCTGGCTATCCTCCGACATCCGTTTCGCCTGCAAACGGATGTCGCTCCCGCCGATGCTATGACGGAGGTCGGCCACACCGATCTATCGAGGCTGCTTCAATCCAAGCGAAACGAGTTCAAGTGAGTTGATGCTCAATCGAAAGAGCGGATTTTTCCGATTCCAATGAGGTACTTTACGCCATACTGACCGCCGACAGTGCAATCGTGACATCGCGGAAGAGGAAGCTTCGCGAGCTCTTCGCTGTCACGACTCAGGTCGAGGGCCTACCGCAAGATGCCTTCGCGAACCCCGACGCGCCGGCAACTACCGCTGCGGAATGGCAGTTTCTTCAGACCAGTGAAATATTACAGTTCGTATCCCTATTTTGATTTTTCTTTATCGAAAAATCCGAGGCATAATCGTTTCGTCCAAGCGGTCGCGTCGTCGCGTCTGAACTATATAATCAAATGTCATTTTGGTGGCTGACTCTTGAACAGAGGCAAGACGTTGAACGAACAGGCTATCCCAGCGCGGCCGTTACTCTCTGTAGATACCTTGAAGCGTTTGCTTGTCAAATCGTTGCAGGAAACAGCCGTGCACTCTCCCGCACCCCCTACTCCGACCGTTGCATCTGCCAAAATCAAAGGAGTTGCTGTATCTGTCCCGACAAACGAGTTGCGACAACCTCTTGGCTTCATATCGAACGAGTCGATCCCTGCGCCTCCCGAAGACAGTAGCAAACCTTTGAATAAACTAACGAAACCTACACCGACCCCGTCTGTTCAGAGCATCAACAATGTATCACATCCTGCCGGAGCCAATTCAGGCTTTGCGCACGCCAAGCCTGCTACTACGCCTCTAGTCCTTGCGCCCGCAACGAACGAGCCGAAGCACGCTGAGCAAGTGATTAATGGAGCGGCGAGTAAGGATGTTTCATCTGAACGAAGGCCGGCACAGGTTTCCTTTCCTCCAGGAACCAAGGGATCGCCATCGAGGGAATCAGCCGGTGATGTGGCGACAGCAGGGACAACGAAAGGCGTCGATGTTGCTGACGATGGCGGTGTAATCGACAAGTCGCAATCGAACCAGGTTGGGCGTAACCAAGAACTCTCCATCAAAGTCCCCCACGCGGTTTCCAAGATTCCCGATGCGCTTTCCTCTCCAGGTTCGACGGCACCAAGTGCAACGACGCCCGGAAACCATGACGTCTCAGCGGATACCAGCCCTGAGCATGATGCTCCCCAGTATATCGACGACAGGATAGAGCGGGATGTTGATGAAAAGGAGGAGCAAGGTGACGAGGTGCAAGATGCTGCAAGTGCTGAGACGGGGATGGGGACAGATATTACGAAGCCGGAACAAGATAAGGCCGATTCCAAAGTTACCAGACTGGATGAAGATCAGCTTCTTCAAGAGTCTATCCGATCAAGTGCTGCGGCTGCAAGCCCAGAGCCCGTAAAGTTTCAGAGTGGACTCAATGCTACGACCGCTGTTATCAACACCACCGAGGAGGCTAAACCTACCACTCTGGCAAATCCAGAGGCCCCCACAGACGCCAAAGTTTCTTCGACGCCAGCTATCAAGGCGGCTGAGGAAATTCCCGATGGCCAAGAAGAAACTCCAGAACGCATGGACGTGGATCCAATCCCGGCCACAGGATCGGAAAATGTCGAATTACCTGCAGCTCAACCACCTACTCGCCCTCCTCCGGCCTCTACTAGCACATCGCCTGTTGTTACTAAGCCAACACCGCCCAAGGAACATGCAGCACCCGAGAGAGCGGTTACAAGAGTTTCGTCTGGGGCCATGAGACTGAAGTCCGTGTCTGAAATAGTAGGAGAGACCCCGCGAGCCAACAGTACAGCAGAACGAAATGCAACGAAGGCACCACAAAACCAGCTTACTCCCATGACATCCACGCCTCAATCACCGCCTCCAAGACCTAAAAGCACAGGCAGGAGAGACAGGCCAAAAGGCCATGTCTCTACTGTGTTATTTGGTAAACAGCCGAAGCAAATGGAGGAGAAGGCCCTGGTTCCTGGCCAGAAGGAAACGATTCAGGCATCTGATGATTACTATACTCCACTCTTCATCCAGAATTTCACAGGGGCTACCAACTGGATGCAACCTATCGAAAAGATCTTGTTCCATGCGAATAAGACTATCGCTACCCCTGACGCGTACCTTGCGATTCAAGACCACCAGGCATGTAAAGTTCTGCGTAGGGTGTACCACCTTCAGCAGCACGACAAATGGTCTTTGAGACAGCCAAAACGATGTCCTGAGCCAACTCGCCCGCCATCTCATTTAGATGTGCTATTCCAGGAGATGAAATGGATGCGGACTGATTTCCGAGAAGAGAGAAAATGGAAAATGGCCGCGGCCAAGAACATCGCCTACGCTTGTGCAGAATGGTTTGAATCAACTCCCGAAGAGCGCAAGGCTTTACAAGTCGCCGCGTTCATCCCTCCGCTCAGGACGAACGATGTGACAATGGGCGATGCCGATGCTGACAGCGCCGAGAGCCACCCCACCCCTGACCTCATTACGGAAGACGTAGATTCGCCCCAGAATTCAGATCATCTTGGTGAAGAAGACTTTCCTGAAACTGTTGCGCCATCTGCCATATTTGCTCTACAGGAAGAGGATGTGGTCTTTGCGCTGCGACGGACGCCTGCTTCAGATAAGCTGCTGGAGGAGCTGCCATTGTACGGCGCTCCTCTAAAGATTCCACGCTTTGAGCTCACAGGGCCAGAATACGACCCTGATGCTCAGTGGAGACGACCTGCTCTACCTCTAAGCAAGTATGTCGAAGGAGAAATGAAGCTTCTATCGGATGGCCCTCCGCGAAAGCGCAGTCGGTATAATTATCGTGATGACGAATCCGATGACGAAAAGGAGAGTCCGTTTGATGCAGATGCGCTCGCACACAATGTCCAGCTTCCACCGCAAAGCTCCGAGGTTGCTCTATTCGCCCCAGAATCGAAGCACATCCGCGATCGACTGCACGCTGGTCACCAGTTCCGGCCGCCATCTGAACATCCCATGCCTCTGCAGAGCTTTTATGAGTGTCGTAATCCGTCCCAATGGACTGTGGTTGAAGATGATGAGCTCCGTAGCCTAGTTCGCGAATATTCGTACAACTGGTCTCTCATCTCCAATCTATTGTTTACTAAATCTCTATTTGCGTCAGGAGCAGAAAGGAGAACCCCGTGGGAGTGTTTTGAACGGTGGATCAACTTGGAGGGCCTCCCAGCTGATATGCAGAAGACCCAGTATTTCAAGGCTTACAACAGCAGGATTGAGGCCGCTCAGCGCGTGATTGCGCAGCAAAATCAGTTGGCGGCACAGCGAGCTTCTCAAGATGGAGGCGCAGTAACACCAATACGACGAAGACAATCTACTCCGCTCAGAGTAGAGAGACGGCGAAACCAAAAGCATCTGACCCTCATCGATGCCATGAGGAAGCTGGCGAAGAAGAGAGAGACCACAATGCAGAAGCAGCAACATTCTGCGGCTCAGAACGCTGCGAAGAAGGTGAATGATACAATGGCTCAACGGCCAGTCAAGACACCGAGGGATTACAGTCTGTTGCGATGGGAGCGCGACCAGGCTCTGGCTGAAAAGATGGCGCTATATGCGCAGCGGCAGGAAGCCCAGAGGAGGGTAAGTAGACGTTCATTTTGGTAGTATTCGGTCTGATCATAAGCTAACGTACTCCGTCCAGGCTACTCTCCAGGCCAGAGCCCAAGCTCAATCCGCCCAGTTGGCCGCGGCACCAGGTGCAGCAGCCCCGGCTGGTCAAACCCCAGGGCTTCCTGCAGCGGTTGCCAATGGCGTGAATGGCGTCGTCAACCGAGCGGCCGTTCCCAATCAACTCGCCGTTGCGGCAGCAGCCGCTGCAGCAGTAGCAGCACAGGGTCGAGCACGGATGCCCATGCAGGCCCCTGCGAACGGTATGGAAGGCATCAACGCTCAAGCCCAGATGGGCGGTAATCTCGCTCCACCGGCGCAAATGAGCGGCATCCCACAAGCTCAATTGCAGGCTTTGCAAGCGATGCAAGCCCAACATCGGATGCAGATGCCTGGTCAGCAACCTGATGCCAGCATGATGATGCGTGCACAGCGCATCTCAGAGCAGCAACGGGCGGCAGTCCAGATTCAGCATGCGCAGCAGCAAGGGGGCGTTGTTGGAACTCCTGCTCAACAAGCACAAGCAGCCTCATCGCCCGCTATGCGAAACGGAGTCCCTGCCATCGCCCAACAGGCCGCCTTTATGAATAATGCCCAGGCTATGATGGCTTCGTTCAACGCGACGGCCGGTCATGCTTCTGGGGCTGCAAATGGTCTACATATGCCCACTCTTGCTAACGGCACCTCTCCCGGCCCTCGACTGCCAACGCAGATCCCTCCTACTATCGCTGTACAAATAAACTCTTTGGAAGCGCAGTTCAGGAGCAAGAATCCCAACCTTTCACCTGAGCAACTTCGCCACCTTGCTACTGAACATTTGACAAGAGCTATGATGGCACAGCGGCAAAGTGCAATGAATGCTGCTGCCGGTGGACAGACTGGCATTGCTACTAGTATTACTGCTACGGCCAGTCCTCATCAATATGCCGCTCTGCTCAGACAGCAACAGCAGCAGCAGCAAGCTCAGGCCCAAGCACAAGCGCAACAGGCGCAGGCCCAAGCTCAGGCCCAGGCTCAAGCTCAGGCCCAGCAGCATCAGGCCCAACACTCGCAGCCCACGCCAACACCGACTCCGACGCCGACACCGCAGCAGCAGCGACCTCAGCAGGTGCCTCAGTTGCAACAGGCTCAGCAGCAAGTTCAGGCACAGCAATCACCAGCGCAAGTGCAGCAGCAGCAGCAGCAGCAAAGGCCGCAACCTCAGCCACCACAGCCATCTCAGGCTCAACTTCAAGCGCAGGCTCAGGCTCAGGCCCAAGCCCAGGCCCAAGCTCAAACTCAAGTACAGCAAGTTCAATCTCAGTCGCAACCCCAAGCCTCTCCTCAACTACCAGCACACCCTCCGGCTGGAAGTCCTGCACCTGTTCAGCGTCAGGCCAGTGGAAGCGCAACCCCTTCCGCAGGCAAGTAAACATCTAGCGATTCTGCATTTTGTCCTGCGGTGCTCGTTTTCTTATTGTAATGCAAATGGCTCACGTGGTTATTGTTTCCTTCTCACACGTCTTTTTCGTTCGACGGGTTTTTTTTCGTCAGGGCAAAACGGGAGGTGTTAAAGCGGGAAAGGGAGGTTTGGGCTGGTTTACACTTTTTAACGTTAGATGCCTTTTCTATCTTTTTTTCTCCACCCCCCTTCTATCTGTTATAATGTGGGCTTTCACAATGCGGGTTTTGGAACTCTTTCTTCATTTTTTTCTTCACTCAAGTCTCCTCTCTTATGCTAGAACAGGGGGTTCGCAAGGATAGTTTTATTTCTCCCGGCTGTTTTGCGAAAGGCAGGAAGAACAAAAACAACAACAAAAAAGGAATGTGCTATGGAAAGCGGGCAAGGCGGGCGGCAAACCAATTGTAGAGAAATGTACATAGCTTCTTCTATTTCGTCGTTTCAGAGACAACATTAGGGGTGCATACACACAGTTGGAGAAGATGATTGCCCGAGGAACCCGAAAAAAGGGGGTTTGGCTTGGGGCAATGGTGGAAATGTCGTATGCAGAGAATCAAGTTCCTGGGGTGACCAGCTGGGGCCCCTGATTTATGTTGTCAAATTCTGTTTTTGTTTTCTTGTCTACGTGATGTATGAAGTGGCATGAGCAATGATCAATTAAGTAATGGGTCAATGAGGGACTATTAATGGAGAAATGAAGGGATGATGCAGTAATGGGTCGTGAGGGATCATTCATGAAGAAATGAAGGAATAATGCAAGGGAAATTTCATCCATTCTATTATGTTCGTCAAAATTTAAAACGCCGGGTATGATATGTATACATCATATACTTCCCAAGAGTAAAAAAAAGGAAAACAGATAATTAAACCCCCCCGAAATAGACGCCCCATCAATGGCATGCCTTCTCTTTACACAGATCCTGCTCCACCGCCTCTACTGTCATTCCCATGAAGTAATAGATGCGGCTTGATGAAATCATCGTCCAACTGTTTAAACAAGCTCGCTGGATCCTCCGCCGAGAGCAACTGCCGAATGGCGCCCGTGGCGGTAATCGGAGTATTAGACGATGATGGTTCAGCCGGGCTCATAAAGGCGCTGCCTTCACCTGACGGCGGGTTAGGACTAACTGGCGCTCGGGGAGAGCGGCGATTCGCAGGGGGCGGCAGGTCTGAAATGTCAATGTCGCTGCCAATATCGGAATCGTCGGTATTGCTACGCAGCAGATCGGCTCGCTCGGTTTCTGTAGGATTGCGGATCGAATTCTTGCGGCTCAGACTGTTTGGCCGGACGCCCGTATGCGGTGATGAAGTACCAGATACATAGGCTGCGGAATTGTCTGTAGGAGCGCTGAGGTTGTTCAAAGCGACAGTGCCGTTACCGTTGCGACGAGGGTTGTAACCAATGGCGGACCCGGAGCGCTTGACTTGAAGGCCAGTACCAAACGACTCAATGTCAAACTCGTCATCACTATCAATCTCCTCGACCACTCCTGTACGGATACCGAGAATCTCCAGCATACGAGCCGTGGTGCCGCCAAAGATGATGACCGTCAGGACCACCACAACCAAGACCGTGGCTCGAAGGGCATATGAGTTTTCACCCGTAAGAAGGGCTGCCAGTGCAACACCGACAGCACCGCGAAGACCGGCCCAAAACAGCATGGCTTGGTAGTTGTAGGGGAGCTCGTCACCAACTTCCAGGCCTCTCCTCCTCGCGCGGTAGCGAATAAACCAGTTAATAGCCTTTGAAAGCGGGAAAACGGCGACCCAACGAGCAGCACATACTGCACAGATGGTGACAATAATGAGAGGGGGCTCGAATTGCAGAGCATTATCTGTGAAGAGTGCCAAGCCCAGGTAGATGAAGATAAAATTCTCAGACAACTGCGACATGACTTGGAAGATGAACTTGGTGGTGAGTTGAGTACGTCTCGACATGTTAAAGTAGGCATAGTGTTTCAACGTGATACCACAGAAGAGCAGCGACACGATACCTAGACAATGATTAGACTTATCCACGGCACGCCGAATGAGGGAATCTTACCAGAAGCGTGAATACTATGTGAAAAGAAGTAGGTGGCATATGCGATCAAGATAATCAAACAGCTTTCAATCTTGGGGAATCTTCGTACATAGGTAAACTTGAGCAGAAGAGCCGTGCCAATGCCGACGATCATACCGATGAGCATACTGCCAAAGAAGATGAGCAAGAACATGCCGATACCATCAAAGAAGCTAATAATGCCGTAGTTGGCCTTGCCCTCGCTCTTTTTGATATATTGCGCGGTTTCGAAAATGACAATGGCAATGGCGTCATTGAGGATAGATTCGCCAAAAATGATGGTGTAGAGCTTAGGGTCGACCTTGTACGTGTTGAAAATGGCCAGAATGGTAACGGGATCGGTGGCAGAGAGAGTTGCGCCGACGGAGATGGCATCGACCAGACTCAATTTCAAGGATCCAGGGACCAGGTTGAATACCCACAAGATCAGCCCTATGACCATGGCGGAAAGAAAGGTACCGGCGAATGCGAACGTCAGGATAGTACCGATATTGCGGAAGAAATTGGCCTGGTGTAGCTCGTATCCGGACGATAGAATGATGGGAGGAAGGAGGAGGTTGAAGAAGATCTGGTAGTCGAAGCTGATGAGGTTTCGGATGGAATCGCCTGAGCTGATGAGTAGAATAAGGCCAACCACCATGCCTGTGAAGCCGACAACGTTAGCGCAAGTCTTTTGGTTTGGGAGCAGAGTAGTCGAACCTGCAAAGATAGAAATGACTGTCTCATGGATAGCAGTCACTTTCTTCTGTTGGAGAAAGTAGCTTGTGAAGAAGGCGATGATGAGCAGCATGATTGAGATGAAGATGGCTCTGGCCGCGAAGAATTCCTTTTCGCCGACATCATCTAGACATAACCAACTGTCAGCAATCTTTTCCCTCTTTCTCTATTCCCTTGTCCATCATTCCTCATGTTCCCTCTCTTGGTCTTCTTATTCATCGCGGGAGATGTTACCTTCGGGATCGCCCTCTTCTTCCTCTCGCCCTATACGTTGAACTGGTCAGCTTGTCCAGAGCAGCAATTTTACAGCGCGATATTTCCGCAAGACATACGTAACAGCTGGAAGCCCAAATTGGCCAGCTCGGTGGCGGCCATGGCGGCCATGGCGTGCAATGTCGAGGTCCGATGCGGACACGATCGAGGTGGGATTCGGATTCGTTAGATGGTGGAGCATGCGCGAGCCTTGCGGCGCAAGCGAGACGATGCGGGCATGGAATCGCAGGCCGGAAAACAGAGTCGCGACGGCAGCAAATCGAGAGACGGACCAGCGGCGATGAGGCTGGAGTTGGCGGAGGAGAGTTGCAGTGTGTTCGGGCTAGAAATCCAGCGAGGACTGTGTGAACATGCGCCAAGTCCAAGTCCGGAGTTTAGCTGCACTGCGGTTGTTTATTACTCGGTACCAGACTGTAGTACCGTGTTATGCAGGTGCCTGGTTGATAGCGATCTAGTAGCGCTCTAAGCCCTGTAATTGGGCGTGCTAGTGGATCGCTGATGACGAGGCCGCCACCAGGACATGCATGTACACACTCTGTACTTTACGGAGTAGGTTGCCGGCAATATGGACACTATTGAATATTAATCCCGTCAATACAGATAAATAGAAAAATAAGACTGCTAGAAGAGATCAAAATTGATGCCGCGTGGCCTCATCACTCGTTAGCCATTCTGCAGGGCAGGGCACCAATTACAAAGCATCCAGCTGTTCAACGTGCTACAAGTGTCAGGGCCAAGACGGGAAGACGGAAGACGGAGGATGGATCGCCGTCCGTGTCATTTTATCGCTGCAGGGCGAGTTTGTCACCAGTCCTTGCAATGTACTTGTAGTTGAGGCCAAAGGAATATCTGCATTGAATGCAATCTTTTTCATATAAATGCGTTTTGACGTGAGTATTATCAGGTCTGGTGAGGGGAAAATATGTATGTATTCTTGGCATGGGGTATTTCTTACACGGCAGACTTGGCAAAGATATCGACCAACATGATACTAATGGCTGTCTCATATCACTTCCCATGGTTTATATCAGCCTGATATGAGCCTATTCAACCAACTGATGTATATGAGAAATCCAACAAATAACAGCAACTCAATTACAGTCATGTTAGCCCATTTTCCATCGTCTTTCTCTCCTTGGCGGGGCTCTTCGGGGCAGCAGCGGGGTGGGGAGAAGCTCTCCGGGGGCGGCGGCTCGCTAGAACAAAGACAGCCTTTCACCGGCCTCTGATCCTCCCCATAAGCACATGCATCGTCCATGATCCAACGTCTCTCAACCACTCCACGACCTGCTGCTTTGCGAATCACGGCTCTACACGCCATATGATATGATATAGAGCCGACCATGTACCACCTTGCCAAGGGCCTCTATCTCCTCGCAACAAGCAAAGAAGGTGAGCACAGCACAGCACAGTCTGGCCTCGTTCGTCTCTCTCTCCCCTCCACGGCTAACCAAGAGCGTCTCCCAGAATACTCCGTCATCCTCCTCGGCCTCGACAATGCCGGCAAGACGACCTTCCACGAGCAGGTCAAGTCCATGTACCTCCCCAATGCCCCCGAACCAAAACTCAAGACCGTCCCCACCGTCGGCCAGAACGTCTCGACGATAACCCTGCCCGACATGTACCTCAAGCTCTGGGACGTGGGCGGCCAGCACTCCCTCCGCAAGCTGTGGCAGAGCTACTACGCCAGCTGCCACGCCATCGTCTTCATCATCGACAGCACGGACATTGGCGACGGCGACCTGGCGCACGAGAACACGGGCCGGCTGGACGAGTGCAGGCTGGTGCTGGAGGACGTGCTGCAGCACTCGGAGACGGAGGGCGTGCCGCTCCTGATATTGGCGAATAAGCAGGATAGAGAGGATTGTGTCGAGACGATACGCATCAAGGAAGGACTTGTGAAGCGGGTTATGGAGGGCGAGAAGGGTGCTGCCATTCGCGACTCGCGCGTGCTGGCCATGAGTGCGCTGACGGGCGAGGGTGTGCGAGAAGCAATCGACTGGGTGCGTTCGAGGGTTCAGTGGAACAAAGAGTCACGGCCACCTGTCATGAGGTAGCCGTCGAACGAGCGGACGAACAAAGCGTTGTATATGGGCTACAGACAAGACGAGCGTCGGGTGGTGTTCTGAGGCGTTTTCGGTTGGATAGATATGGGTCGCTTTTGCTCTTTCATCTGGTTCGCAAGCAAAGCGAAAGCTGAATGTAATCCATCAGCGAAATTGTATTATTTTATTTTGTAATCCACTAGAGGGAGAGTCCATCATCGGGGTATCATGCATTTTGTTTCCTGATTTTTTTTTTATCCTTCTTAATTAACATATAGGTAGATCACATTAATTGCCCCCCTTTGGCATTTTGTCTTCATCTCTCATTTTCCGCAGACAGCTCAGCCATCAAGCCACCCTTGTCTCTCCTCTTGGCATCCTCCGCCAATTTCCTATCCACCAAGTCCGTAAACTCTTTTACTTTTGCCAAAGCCATCTGAGCACACTGTATGATCAACGTAGCCTCTATAGGCTTGCCTCCCAGCTTCGAAATCTGACATATCTCGCCATGCTTGTTCAGACTGAATGTGCAACTGCCCACCCGCAGCTGTTCCTCCAGCCATGTAGTATCCACCAAGACTATCTCGCCGTCCTCGCCAAAGAAATCAAACGTCGTGCAGAATGGGGAATGCAGCCAGCTCAGGGGCACGGGCTCACGCTCCGCAGGTGTGTAGATGGTGAGCGTCTCGCCTTCCATGCTGGTGTCGGGCTTCCGAAAGTGCCTCAGCGCAGCCACAACGGCGAAGCATGAGCTGTCGATAAGGTTGCCGTCGGCGGAGAGAACGTGGAGATCGACTCTGACGGACCAGCACTTTTGCCCGGCGACGAGGCACAGCGATTCCGTGTCCAGGGCTCCCGATCTCCGGATGGTCTTTTCGAGGAGTCTGGCGAGTAAAACTTCGGTTTCAGTTGGACGGTTGACTTCAAACGAAGGGGCCACCATGGGGCCGAGCTCTGAAGTGATTTGAAAGATGCCATCAAAGGGTCGATCAGGGAACGGGACTGTGACTTCCGCTGATACTTTGGCCAGTACTCTGAGCATAGAATGTTAGCAATGGCAGTTCTAGCTTGAAGTTAAAGCGCACTATATATCGGATATGAATTGAACCTGCCTTGTCTTCCCCAGCTTTACATCTGCCACGCCATAGTCATCTCCAAAGCTGAGTTCCAGAGATCTAAATTCGTCGAGTTTTCGGCCGTCTAATCTCAACCCTTCGCTGATAGCCTGGAGGGTAAAAGTCCGCTCGCTTAATGACGGTTCCGCTTCTCGAGGCATGATGAATTAATATTTTGTGATTTTTTAGAGAAAAGAAAAACCATGCAATTTGCTTTTCTGTTTCTCTCCAAGAGTGAGTTTGATGATATGAAGCTCTCAGTGAGAGTGCAGAACGCCACTGAAAAATTCTGCCGGGCGGTGTGCATAAAGTTGCATGCATCTAAGCTGGTGCCGCGACTTTGATCCAACGACACACGCGCCTAGCTATTACTGATTCTCCATTATATTTCAATCTGCTGCTTCAGCGTCTTTTATTGTGCAAATCTTGACAAGATGACTACCGCTCATAGACCTACTTTCGATCCCGTAAGAAACCACCTCTCCGGGTGTAAACGACATTGGCAATGCTAATCCCAACTCTTAGGCTCGTGGCAAAGAGGCCCTGCGAGGCCCTGCCTACCACCAGCGACTCCTACCAGCACACACCCAGCTCAAGTACCGAAAGGCGGGACAAGGCGGCGATGCCGACGAAGAGCCCACGCGCGACCTCGCTGCCGAGCTTCTTGCGGCTGAGGCAGCCCACTTCAAGAAGAAGAACGGCGGCGTCTTGGCCCCTGAGGATGACGAGGAGGGAGATGTAGAAATGACCTCCGCCCGAGGAGAGAAGAGGTCGCAGTCTGCCAACGGCGAAGAAGAAGAGGATCTCGAGGCGAAACGAAGGAGGATATTGGAAGAGAGCAGAGATATCGACGCAGATGACGACAGTGAAGAGGAGGAAGATAGCGACGAGGACGAGGACAGCGATGACGACGAAGATGCAGAGCTGCAACGAGAACTGGAGAGAGTAAGGAGGGAGCGTGAAGAGAAGAAGAAGAAGGAGGAGGAGGAACGTGCGAGAGAAGAGCAAGAGGCTCGAGAACGTGACATTGCGCTCGGCAATCCCCTCCTCAATAAGCAGGATTTCACGATGAAGCGCCGATGGGACGATGACGTCGTGTTCAAGAACCAGGCTAGAGGGACAGAAGACAAGAACAAGAAGAAGGAGTTTGTGAATGTGAGTTTCACTACCAAATTTATCTGTTTAGTTTTTTATTTAAGAGTCACTAACAATTTTCTCCCTTTAGGACATGTTACGTTCTGATTTCCATAGACGGTTCATGAGCAAATATGTTCGGTAATTATGGGAGCGGTTCGGCAATTTTCAGGATTAGCGACGGGCAAGATTTTTCTATTTTTTTCTATTTCTTTTCTTCTAGAGGACGATAGACGCCATCATCATAATGAATCACAAAGCCTCCACGGCGACATCACATCTCTTCTTCATCCATTGACAACAAACACATGCTCCGCTCTTAATGCTTTTCTTCCGCAAGCAGCCTACCCTCCATCTCCTCAAAGGCAGCCAAAACCTTGCCATACTTTTGATATGTGCCCTCCCGATATCCAATGTCCACTTTTTCAATCGAGCCCTCCTCCGTCCACCGCTTGCCAATCAGCTCGTCAAACGTCTCGCCGTCGTTCCGCTCCAGAGCCCAGCACGCCTTGTACGCACCTCCTAGGGCACATGCGTTACCCCCGACATCGAGTTTATAGACGCCGTCTGCGCCGCCGAGGACATCGCCCAGTACTCGTGTGATGGCTGGGTTCAGGGATCCGCCGCCTACGAGGTAGATGCGACGGGGTTGTGCGGGGAGGCCGTCGCGTGGGGTGTGAACAAGCTTCTGTGAGCGGAGACGCATGGAAAGAGCTTGAGATTCGACAATGGCACGAGCATCGGCTTCTTTAGACCAGCCTTCCGGGGATTCCTTCAAGTCGGTGCCGTCCCCATTGCAAGTGAACCGCCAGGTTCCGGCACGGATATTGGGCACCGTCTCTCGAAGGTAGAAGTACAGGCCAATCTTTGCTCGGTCACCTTCACTGTCCACGCCCAGGGGCTTCGTTTCCAGCACGGCCTTGTTGAAGTTCTCCCAACCTGTCGCACCGCCTTCAGGCTTGGGCAGTGTATCGCGGACTTTTTCACGGGCAAGACCGCCGTTTTTGTAGCACAGCATGAACATGTAGTTACCGGGCGTTGTAGGGTGGTTGAAAAAGTGATACGACTCGTCCGGCTTATACGTAGGCGTGTTCATAAGGAAAGTAGTTGACGTGCCAAGCGAGACAATGGCATCAAGAGGACGCAAGGGGAGCGCAAGGATAGTGGCCGGGTTGTCGCCAGTAAAAGAGACAATCTGGCAATCCGCGCTGAAGCCGTACTTGTTGACAAAGTAGGGCGAGATGGAGCCCATAGAGCCACCGCCATCCATACGAGGCTCGCCGAGCTTCTGGCGTAGATCGGCTACACCGGCCGGCCCGGCAGAGAGGGCCAGCAGACGCTCGCTCCAAGTCTGGTTGGGGATGTCCCAGAGGTTCATGCCGCAGACGTCGCTGACGTCGAGGGGAGCAATAGAGCCCATGAGCACGGAGGCGAGCCATGAAGATACGAGGGAGATTCGCTTTGAGTTTGCGTAGACTTCTGGCAGGACTCGTCTGATTCTCATGATTTGGAGTCCGGTGAATCTCTGGAATACCATCAGCTTCACAAGACGTTCAAGGAGAGAGAAGGGGGGAGAGAGGACATGACACAACTTACATGATGGGCACCGCTGCCCGTAACCTCAGCCAACGTCTCCCTATTTCCCAACTCGGCATCAAAAGCAACCAACTCATCCTGCGTGCTATGATCCTGCCAATTCGGCGCAAACTCATGCGCCAGCGCCTTATCCAACTGCTCAACCAGCGGCTTTTTCGCATCCAGCCCACCCAACAGCTCCTCCGCACTCGCACTCCAAAACACACTCCCATGCTGCTGTCCCGAACCGCTGATTCCCTTAATGCGGCTCATGGGCACGGGCATCGCCTTGCTCAGACGCTCCAGCACCAGGTCGAGCGACTCCAGCCACAGGGCGACGGGGGCAAACACCTCGCCCGTCTGCTCGCGCACGTGGACGCCCTTGTGGATGCCATACTTGGCGCCAAAGTCTTGGTCAAAGTCGACTTTGGCTTCGGCGACGCCTTTGAGGTTGGAGTTGACGACGATGGCTGAAGGATGGGTGGTTTTTGTGTTAGTTTGCGCGCCTTTTGAACGGTGTTTTTCTTCATTCGAGAGGGGACGAACCCTTGAGTTGCTGGGTGGAAAGGTCAAAGCCCAGGTAAAGGGGCCCGTTGTCGGCACTCATGGTCACAGAATCGATGTCTTTCAAACTCCAGTATGTTGTGTTGCTTATCCAATGCTTCGTGGTTCCTCACCACTTATGTCTCTGTACAAGATCCTGTAGTGATGAGGGGTCTATAAATGGTTATAATATAGCTCAGACCTTCAATATCGCCAAGCCAATTCACCACAAGCTAAAAAGCAAAGAGCCACACCCTTTCAACAATTCAAAATAAGCTTGAAAAGCGTTTAAACGGGCTCTGGCCCAGCTTTATGGGAGCGACGAAAGCTGTCAGACGTAATAGTTACACCACCCCAAAGCTGCCCTGACATACGCGCGCTTAAACAAAATTCCCCATATATGCCTGGAGATAGTTCCATTGTTCTAGTTTTCTCGGGCGATTAGGCTAAAGTACATGGAGTAAGGATTTGCGGATGGGTATGACACAATTTAGCCACCTTGGACTACATCATGGTCCTCTTTTTTTTGTCCTTTTTTTTTTTCAACTGATTGATCATGGGATTGGATTGTCTTGAGCCATGGTCGAAAAGTGCTTGGGGAGAGGAGATGTGGATGTGGATTATAGAGGGGCTCATCGTGTCAGTAATTTAGCCTAAATAGAGCTTGGTCACTACTACTTTGAGGCGCTGCTAGTAGGCGGTATCTTGGCTCATGGGTTTATGTATACGGTACTTGAGCCAAGGACGATAACTGCTGTGCTTGCTCTTGGCCATCCACAATATGTTCCGTATTCGATATTACATCTCGTCTCAGGTAATAAATGCCATGCAATAGAAGCATGCAGATGAACTTGAAGAACAGAACCTATATAGAGTGCCATCGTTCATCTCAAATCTTCTCGTTCACCCCGTTACCTTTACATGTACCAATATGAGCACTACTTCCACCAACCCTGGTCACGAACCATCAGCATCATCAGACGGCCAAGATAACGGCCTGGCTGCGGAGCCGGAACCAGACCCGGAGCATTGCCGGAGCATGGGACTACGGAATGTTCGCATGAGAGATCGGAGCCGGGGCCTCTGCGGGCCTTGGCGAAGCAATAGCCGCGTGTAAATCAAGTCCAGTACTACCTTGACCCTATCTACCTAGTCTAGGATTTATACAGAAAATGGAAATCAATGCCAAAGGAAAACAAGGGTGCTGCCGTCTCTAATGTTTGTGCTTGTGGTCGTGATCGTGCTCTTCCTCCTCTCGCTCTGACTCTTCCGAGACACTTGCTCGGGCGCTGCCTGGGATGAATTCGTCGAATCGCTTGTTGACCTCTGCATCCCGCGATACAAAGCGCACGCGGATTCGCTTCACACCGCGCACCTTGCCTCCTACCTGAGTGCGCACCGCATCTTCCAGGTCCTTCACGTCGTCAATTGTCCATGCGCCGGGCACTGCCATCTCCAGATCGACCAGGTAGTTGGGCCCGGACTTGGTCCCAGTGATGTCGCGCAATTCGGCTCGATGGCCTTCGCTGACATTTGCAATTGCTCGATGCGCGTGTTTGCGAATCGATGCCTTGACTTCGTCGTCCAGGCTTTGGTCAATGAGCTCCAGGAAAGCGGATTTCGTGTTACCCAGGCCGGCGTGGAGGACCATGGCGGAAATGAGGAGACCGCCGACGGGATCCAGCCAGGCGGCGTTTTCAATGACATTGGCCCCGACAATCGCAAAGAGCGTCACGATACCTGTCAAGCTGTCGATGCGGTGGTGGATGGCGTTGGAGGCGAGGACAGACGACTTGCGTTCGCGCGCAACCTTCATGGCTGTAGAAATCGCGTGTTAGAAGACAGATTCACTACAGCGGGGGAGGCATGGATAGCAATTAGTCCACATACTGGCTTGGTATAGCCATTCCTTAATCAGAATGGTGCCCGCTGCCAGCCAGGCGGCATGTAAGCTGGGGATGCCGAGATCCGCGTGACTGTGCGAGTGAGAGTGTCCATGTCCATGCCCGACGTGTTCCAACACATGATGGGCAGCTTCCGGGTTCCAATGGCCATAGAGCGTCACAGCGCTCTCGAAGCCCATGTAGAAGCCGCCCACAATCAGCATGCCCGACACGCCGAGCGCGCCCAGGCTCTCAACCTTGCCAAAGCCCAGGGGAAATCGGTCGGTCGGCGATTTAAGGCTCCACGACACCGTGGCAAGGGTCAGAATATCCGAGGCCAGATCGGCGATGCTGTGCCAGGCGTCGGCAATCATGGCCTTGGAGTTGAAGGCCCAGCCGCCAATGAACTTTGCAATGGCCATGCTGAGGTTGCTGAGCAGGCCGATGCGGGTGATGCGCACGCCGGGGTCGTTCTTGTCCGTCGACATCAGGAAGGTGTTGTCGTGGTGATGGTGATGGCCAAACAAGCCGTGGCTGTGGCCGTGACCGTGATCGTGTCCATGGTCGTGACCGTGATCGTGGTCGTGGTTGTGCTGGTCGCGTGCCTGGCGAGCGGCGCCCATGATGAAGGGCAGCGAGCGGATGCGGCCGCGGAAGACGGGGCAGATGTGAAGCACGGCGCTGCGAGAGGTCAAGGTGTCGGCCAGGGCAAGATGGCAATTGGACGAGGCCGACAGCGAGAAGGGCGGCACAATCGGGGGCGAGGACAGCGTTTGTAGCAGCCGGCGCGAAGGTTCAATGTGATGTGTCCTCTTGAGCTGGCTAAATGTGGTGGACGAGACCGTGCCTGGCGGATATAATTTGAGACTGGCAGCCCCGGACCAGCGCACGGCCAGGCCCGTGGAGCGCCTGGCCTGGGCAGACATACAGCGTCTCTGTTTCAGCCCGTGAGCCGCGCAAGGGAATGCTGAGGGAGAGGAACGATGCGCCGGAGACAATGGCGGCTCTCTACGGGACTATCGGCCAGCTGGATGCAGACATGAGAGTTTTCCTAACGTCTCTTGCTACAGGGCCCGGATTGCGCTGCATTGCGTGCGGCTGGGGAGTTGCGCGAAAAGAAGTTGAAGAGCGGGAGAAATGACCGGGTCCGTGGTCCGGAGACCGAGTTCGCCGGTCAGGCCACTGCAACTGAACTGCTGCAGGACTGATCAACAGGTGCTGCATCGGGATGGATTGATGGGATTTGGTGGATGTACCTCGGGGCTTAGTTCCGATGTTGGGGGGTGCTGATGGTCATCTTCAGGCGGCTCCAGGCACTGTTGGTGCTGCTTGGGGCGCTGGAGCTGGGCGCTGGTCCACTGGAAGCGCTGGAGAGGGTACTTTCATGGAGTCCGTGCTATTGATCTTCTTGCACATTAAGGTGTCAATTCGGAGCTGCCCGTTGATGTAATGGTGCGTCATTCTTTGTCAGCAGCCATGATCGGGGTGCATCAACCCCGTTGCGCCTAGATCGGACGAAGTGTTTAGATAATCACGGAGCTGGATTGATTCCATCTTTGCAGACTGGCCTGGTAATTTGCCTTCAACCAGTGAGCACTGGGTACGCATCTATTCAACCTTACTTGCCAAGCTTGCTTACACGCCGCCTACAATACCAGACTGCTAGGTACCTACCTGGTAGTATCTCACAGCTACCTAACGCGAGATCGCCCTGCCCGACAAAGTATCGAGAATCAGTTCGATCGACTGCTGTCGCGGCATTCTCTTGGATATATCCCTCTCCCCAGGCCAAAAAAGACCGTCTCCACGACATTGATGCCAATTGGCACCAGCAAATCCCAATGAGGAAACCGTTGATGCGAATCCCCTATACTGACATTCTCCCGCCGCCAACAATCATCCCTGCCTCGGCTCATTCTCTCCAAGGTGCCCTCGCCGGCCTCCACAACTTCTTCGCAGCGCCTCCACCTAACCAGCTGCCTCACTCTACTGTTGTTCTCACAGGTGCCGGGCTGTCGGTGGCATCTGGGCTGGCCGACTACCGAGGCCCCAATGGCACATATCGAGTGAACAAGACGTACCGTCCCATCTACTACAACGAGTTTGTACAGAATCACGAGGCTCGCAAGAGGTATTGGGCTAGGAGTTTTCTTGGGTGGTCTAGTCTTCTCAAGGCAAAGCCCAACTCCGGTCACTATGCAATCAGAGATTTGGGACAGTTGGGCTTAATAAGTGCTGTCATTACGCAGAATGTCGATTCCTTCCACCCTATAGCCCATCCCCAAATCCCCTCGCTCGAGCTCCATGGCTATCTGAGGTCAACCAAGTGCACTACCTGCCACACTGAATACTCACGCGAGGAGTTCCAGCATCACCTTGCCCGGCTGAATCCTCGCTGGGCAGCTCTTCTGGAAGAGGCGCTGGCATCGGGAGCTCTCGACACCGAGGATCCTGAGGAAAAGAAGTTCAGAGGGTTGAAAGTCAACCCCGATGGCGATGTTGACTTTCCCGATGCACCTTATACCACGTTTAGGTACCCTCCCTGTCCTCGATGCTTGGCCGACCCACCTATCAAGGCAGAGGGCTACAGACATACAGTTAGGGCCGACAGTGACGGTGCCTTCATTCTTCCAAGCTCGGCTGGTGTGTTGAAGCCAAATGTTGTCATGTTTGGCGAGAACATTCCCACCCACGTCAGAACTGCGGCCGAAGATGCCGTCGATAACGCCGGCAAGCTTCTTGTCCTCGGGACATCGCTTGCCACCTATTCGGCATGGAGATTGGCTAAAAGAGCCAAAGAGAGGGGCATGCCCATCGCCATCGTCAACATGGGTGGCGTAAGGGGGGAAGACCAATTCTTCAAAGATGTAGATCCTACGCAGGCCGGCGAACGAGCCGTCAGGGTTGAGGTGTCGACAGACGATCTTCTCCCAACTCTGGTATCTCAGCTTCGCCAGAGGCTCGCATCTAGCTCGAGACCTCATGATACCGCACTGCCCAACGATCTGCGAGAAAATTCGTCTATCTTCAAAGATATGCTCTCTTAGACATCTGTAGATAATAATTGCGCTGCATCATAGACCATGACTCAGAAGAAGTTTCCGAAACTGGCCGTCTTCGTCTTCACAGAAGCTTCGGGTTGGACCTGCTGAGCGCTACTTTCGGGTTGGCTCGTCATCTTCGCCTGAGATTCCGTCTGCTTCAGCTTGGGTTGCTTCTCGGGGTTCCGGGATGCCTCGTCGCGCTCAATGGCTTGCAGCACTTAAGCCATATGTCAGCCATCTGACAGTAATACACAGATAGAGTTGTTACCAGGATTACTCACCCTCTTCCCATTCTGTCTCTTTCTGAGCATCTCCGGTTCCCAGGAGCTTTTCTACATCTACGTCCTCTCCATTCTGTATGCGCTGGACCACTTCTCGAAGCTGGGCAATTCTCAGTGCGGACTGTCGCATGTATCGCTCTGTCTGATTCCGCAGCGCAATCATCTGGATTGACATGGATCCGATGAATAGAAACATGACAATGAAGTAGGTGGCCGGATTCCATTCCTTCTTCGCCTTTGCCTTCAGCTTGTTGCGGTTCGCCTTGCGCATCGGCTTGGGTATCAGAGACCTCCAAAAAGATCCTTCCACGATGGTGTATGGCGCTGTGCTGGAAAATCGCAGTCCTAGGCTTGCACGTGCAACGTTGTTGGCAGCAATGGCTGCCATGGTTTGCCTGCCGGCGTGCAGCAAAAGCCGTTGAGCCATCATTGTCGAAATTCGTGCCTGGTTTTTTTTGCGGATTTTGACGCTCGCTACTTCCATGCAGTTGGTTGAAGGTTTTCTAGAACCCGGCAAATCGTAGTCGGATCTCCGAAATGGCGCTTGTCCGGTCCAGTTGCCCTAGACAACCCCCGATATTTACCCGTGACAGCTCTAACCCGGCATCCCTGCTCTCTAGCAGTTGAAGATTGATTACCACATTAGGCTCGTGCACTCATTTGTATAATCAGCTTCACGCCGCAAGGCAGAATCTATTTTGGATTGGCTTTTACATTGAGATGATATGATTAACACCTCCGGGCGGAAAGAACACTCTAGATGGCTTCATTACAGGCAAAGGTCGACGCCGTCAAGGCAGCCGTTTCGTCAACATCGAGCTGCACGCCCGCCGCCGTAGTAATACTCAAAGAACTTTTGCTGCCAGAACCCGAATCGCAACCGCCGAGACCAAAGTCACGATCCACAAAGGCCGGAACCGCGATGAAAACAAAAAGCAGCGCTGGGTCGGATGGCGAGACTCTGAGCTCACGGGAAAGGGCTGCCTTGGCAACACACATCATCAATGTCACCCTCAAGACGCTGTCAGAGGCTGCGAAGCCTCTACCTTCCTCTACCCAGTCGAAACAGAACGGCGATCTTCGAGAAGAAGCGGGCAGACAGTCATCACGAAGATCCTCATCCTCACCGCTATCTCCTGCGCAACCTAGAGCCCTCAATCGACTTGCTACATCCGCCAATGTCGAATCGAACCAGACGAAATTACAAGCGCCCTCCCAGTCGACCGGATGCCTTGCCACAGTAGAGTGTGCGCGCATTGCCTTCTCTGCGCTTCGAGCTATCAAGGGCCCAACAAAACCGGACGAAGCAGACTTTCAGCTGGAGACGGGCATGTCAGCGCTGACAGGGAAGCTGCTAGCTTTGGGGATGCATGATCAAGCTTTAAAAGAGCTGAGAGTGCTGAAGCGAAGGCTAGACAGCATAATCAATGGGGCACAATCAAGCAGCGCGAAGTCAGGATCCGAAATCACAACTACCACATCAGCAATTGCGGATTTGTTGAACTTCAATGGCTCCATCTCGAAGCAAAGCCTTGCCACCATCACAGGCTACCAGATGCAGGTTCTAAAGCTAATTGCGGCGACAAAGAAGCCTTCTCACATAGAGGTCATCCTACCCTATCTCGCCGATTCATATGCCTCGTCTCCGTTCAATCTACTATCTGCTGTGGCCAAGGAGGGGGCAAAGGAGGCCGCAAAGGCTGCACGCCAAATGGCATCTCTATCCCAAGTTCTCCTTTCGCTTGCGCCCAGCATCTCCAGCCAGGAGGACGCAGTAGCTACCGAGCCACGACTCAACCCATCCCCCGATGTTGCTTTCGAACTACAATCTCTAGCTTTCCGGATCCAACTCAAGTGGTGGAAATTGGCCGGTCACAAAGGAAACATCGATAATGATGTAGTCTCCCCTTTCTCTCGCTGTTTACGAGCTTATGCCCGTCGCCAAAAACTAGACAAAGGCTCCGTCTACCAAACAGCCTCTGAATCATACGACACCATAATGCAGCTTATTCATGCCCAAAAATATCGTCCAGCAACATCATTCGACTCTCCTCTAGCATCGATACATCAGATTTTAGGATCCGCAGCTCAGGCTGAACGCCGATATACCGAAGCGCACCGATGGTTCCAGGAATTGAAGAGCTCACTAACCCCGGGGCAGGACTCCTCTGTTCTCAGATGCTCCGTCTCAGCGCGCCTCCTTGCCGTAGCATTGAAGAAGGCCGATATGGATCATACTATTGAGCCTCTGCTCTGTGAGGTCATCGAAGGCCTAGATGGCAGCCTCAGTGGAACAATTGCAGAGTTGAATGAACTTCTTGAGAGCTTGTCGCTTGCAAGGCGCTCCGTCGTTGGCCTCCTAATGACATGTCTAGGGCCGAAAGCAGCAGAAAGCACCGTTCCAAGCGACCTAGTAAACCATCTTAAAACGTTCGTTCTCAAATATCCACGATTTGTTCGCCGATGGACAGGACTACCACCAAACAAAGATGCGTCGTCTAAGCAAGTTCTTCAGTTTGATCAGCGACGACAGCTAGTTGCACAATCCATAGGACAGACCCTCGATGCTACCTTGATGGTCATCAAATGCGACATCCAGTCAGACGCGAGTGGGTGGCAAGCCATCGATGATGTCCTTCAACATTGTGTCTCACTGCTCGATTGCATGAATGCTTCGACTTTATCCACCACCAAGTTAGACAACCTTGGCACCTACGCCGTCAAGATTTCAAGTCTTTACTTTTCCATCTTTTCGCAACTTCGGAAGAAATCTAGTCGATCTAAAGAAGAGAATAAGCATTTCCTGCGGGCCTTGCATCGATCAATTGACGTGGTTAAGGACTGTACCGAAGCAGAAAAGGAGAAGGCGCAGCTATCGACAAAGATTGAGATGTTTGCTGATTTGTGCAAAACTTCTGGCAGGACTGAGGATGCCGTGCAAACGCTGCGATATATCTGTTCTAGTATGGCTGAGAATGGCGTTTTGGCCGATGTCGCCGCTGCCCTCGATACACAGTCACCGAGCCTCGCATGGAGCATGAACGACAAAGTATCTCTCATGTCACGCACTCTGCGCTCCATGTCCAAAATTGACAGTTCGTGGAACGAATGGACTTTTCCTCTCCCAGAGGCCGAGCGTGCTGCAGTTTTAGAACATTTAACGCGTGTTAGCCTTACCAACTCTTCTACTTCATCACAACCTCTTAGTCTTTACGATGCAGGAGTGGCTGCCTTGCTTCGCATATATACACTGGAAAAATATCCGGTGCGTCGGCTCCGCGTGTTGTTACATCTTTGCTACCAGAATCTTGGAGAGGAAGAGCAGCTTGCCAAAGTCCTTTCTCTGGCTGAGGAAACCTGGGAGCATATGCAAACCGAAGGTAACGGGGAGGATACCTCGTTAGCCCACTTCATTCCCCATATGCAGGCTTATTGCACCTCCATCGGTGCTTTGATACGCGTTGATAGATCAATGTCGACGCTAATCAACGAGGCAATCGATTCCTGGAAATCCATGATTGGGACTTGTCAGACGCAAGACGAGCTATTTACCATAATAGACGACCCTCAGGGCCTCCTTGATCATCTCCATTCTTTGCACCAGCTTGCAGGCCTTAAAGGAGAGACACGTCTCCAGCTTGCCATTTCGGAGCTCAACATCACCTTGTCAAGAGTATTCGATGGGTCTACAGAAGGCACTGGTGATGGACTAGTCCTCAGCCATAGTCAGCTAGCAGCGCAATACGTTAACATCGGGCTCTATCCTCAAGCTCTAAAGACAATAGAACAGACTCAAGAGCTTCTCAGTCGCTATGGTGGGCTGTCGCGCCAAGTTCTTGCCGAATTTTACCTTTCCCAAGCAGAGTACCACACCGGTATTGGCGACATGGACACTGCGTAAGTATATCTCTGAATGCCATGCATGTATAAAAAAGAACGGAAAAGCTAACAGTTCGCAGATTTGATTGCCTATCCAAAGCTAGTAAGATTTGCAATAGTCCGTACTCCTCTTGGGCTCGAAACAAGTCTCACGCCTCGATGGTCATATCTCTCACCTCATTGTTGCAATCCATTGTGACTCTCCAAGCTGGAGATATACAAGAGGCCCTTTCGCTTGTGAAAACGAGCGTCCGCATGCTTACTCACAACTGGACCAAGCTGGAAGCAGCACTGGAAGCCGACCAAAAGAGCGTCGATATGAGCCTTTCAGACATTAATACCAGCAGTTCAGACTTAACATCGTCAAGGGGAAAGGTGGCTGGTCCTCGGTTCTGGACTCTAGCCAGTCCGCTTATTCGGAGCCTGCTACACATCTCTTCGGTTTACGCCCATATCGGCATGTTTCAGGAAACAGTCTATTATGCCGAGTCTGCTTGGAAGATTGCAGAGAGCACGCAATCTTCTCTCTACAAAGCACAGGTGGCTATCTGGACCGGATCAGTCTACCTCAAGGCCGGAAAGCTTCCCAAGGCACTCACTACTTTCCAGGAAGCAGAAGAACAGCTACCACGCGATACCTGTTCAGCTCGTGTCCGCTTTGCTCGTCAACTCGGAGAATTTTATTGGGAAATCGGAGAAGACGAGAAAGCAGCCGAGTTTCTGAAGATGGCAGAGGAGACTGCTCGTCTTCTCAGCTCGGCTGAGGATGAATACGACAGCGATACCGTTGAGGAACCTGCCGCTGAAGCCAGGACTACGAGATCCACCAGATCAACAAAAACAAAGGCTGCCCCTAAACCCTCTAAGCGTGTTACGGCCAAATCCAAAGCGGCAACTGCAGCAGATATCGTACAGCTACCAAAAGATATATATTATGCCAGCCTACACGCCGCCATCATCTTGTCACGCACTTTGGGGCTCATTTACCAGAAGGATTGGTCGTCGGCTCTACAAGCCCTAGAGCAGCTCAAAGATTTGCCCAAACTTGTTGGCGTGCTTTCTCAGGAACAAGTCATGATGGCAGAATCATTAATTGGTCACAGTATGGAACAGATGATTTCTGATCCTGTCTTCTCGGTTATGCAAGACTCGACCATTTCATTCCCTGCCGTGTCCACTATGGACCTACATGCTGCTGAAGCGCTCCGGAAGAATTCCAGTGATTCCGATTCCGATTCTCCTGCCTTTGCTGATGCGTTGAAAAGAGCACAAGAGCTTTTAATCGAAGCTCACGCCTCTGCGCTGTCAAGCTCTGACAGCAGCATGGTTCGTCGCATCTCTGCTCTGCTCCAGAGCACCGTTATTTTCTTATCGGCGGCATTGGCCTCGAAATTACTTTCAACATCTGGGCTAGGCACAGTTGCTGTTGACATGGCTCGAAATGTGACTTGGCAACGAGAGCAGCAGACACTGGCCGGGCTTAATAACGATACGATCCCTGTTCGTGTTGCAACTCCAGTCCACAAGCCACCGACGATGGAAGCAATGGCCGACATGACCAACTTCCAGGAGAAATATGTTGACTTGATCCCGAGGAAATGGAGCGTTATCTCGATTTCTTTGAGCGATAATCGCCATGATCTTTGTATCACCAAATTTCAGGCGGGCCAGGGTCCGTTCATCTTGCGCTTGCCTTTGGAGAGGGCCAACTCTCGGGATGCTGATTCCGAGGTCTTCAATTTTGTACATGGCCGTGACGAGCTGCTGGAGCTCATCAAGCTAGCCAACGAAAGCAGTCACTCCGCGCGAGACTTTACTGCCAAAGGAGAGCGTGGTGCCTGGTGGGCTGAGCGACAGGCCCTGGATTCTCGACTGAAGAAACTCTTGGTCACCATTGAGACCACATGGCTAGGAGGATTTAAGGGCATGTTTTCCCAACACCGTAAGAATGCGGAGCTGTTGGCTCGCTTTCAAAGGGATTTCCACCAAATGCTTGACAGGATGCTGCCGTCTCGAAACAAGGCCCGCGGAAAGAAGACGACCCTCAAAACTGAGACTGTCACTTTGGATCCCAGGATACTCGACCTATTCATCGGGTTGGGCGATCCGACTGAGCCTGACGTCGACTTTGATGAGGCGTTGAATGATTTACTTTACTTTGTTGTGGATATTCTGCAATTCCATGGCGAGCGGAACGCTTATGATGAAATTGATTTTGACGGGATGGTTCTAGAGACGTACGATGCTCTACGCGGATATCACAACGCTGCCAACTCTACTGAAAGGGAGGAGGGCACGCATATTGTGCTCGTTCTCGACAAGCTGCTCCATGCCTTCCCCTGGGAGTCAATGCCCTGCATGGATGGCCTTTCCGTGTCACGCGTACCGTCATTGGCGTGCCTTCGTCAGCTTATTCGAGAGGCTGGTAGAGATCCGGCAAGAAAGTCGCATGGGCACTTTGTCTCGGCAAAGGCTGGCACGTATATCCTTAACCCTTCATCCGACTTGACCAATACGCAAACGTTCTTCCAATCAGCTTTTTCGGGTCTTTCATCGTGGAGCGGCATTATCAACAAGGCACCAAAGGAGTCAGAATTCGAAAGGGCTCTCGCCACGTCTGAGATTATGGTGTACTTTGGCCACGGCAGCGGTGCTCAGTACATCCGTGGCAAGACGATCCGCCGCTTGGAAAAGTGCAAGCCAACGACGTTCCTCATGGGCTGCAGCTCCGCGGCCCTGACAGATGCGGGCGAGTTTGAGAGTTATGGCCCTGTTTGGAACTACATGATGGCCGGATGTCCGGCTGTCGTGGGCACGCTTTGGGATGTGACTGATCGCGACATTGACCGCTTTGCCGGCAAGACTTTTGAAGAATGGGGGCTCTTTGCCAGGGGCACGTTTGATGGAGCGACGAACAAGGGTAAAGGCAAGGCTAGGAGCTTTGCTGAGGAGATTGAGGAAGCGAGTCGCCATGAGCGCGGAGATGGTCTTTGCAACGCATCACTCGCGGAGGCGGTGGCCACGGCGAGAAATGCGTGCCGCTTCAAGTATCTCAATGGCGCGGCAGTTGTTTTGTATGGAATTCCAGTCTATATTAAGAAGGATTAATGGTTTGGGGGGGAGAAATACGGTACGGAAAACTCTTAAGGGGAAAATGGGGTCGGACGGATAGCAGGGTAAATTTATAAAAGGGAAGCGGATTGATATGACCTGTAATGATGGATATGAGACCACAGCGTTTGGATAATGAAAATGGCCTTACTTAGATGGTTAGGCATTACGTACACTTTTGGTTTGTTGTTTTTTTGGGCATAGCGGAGGGCGTATATGAATTTGGAGATGAAGGTAGAAAATGATATGATGTTATGACATTCTAGTGAAGAGGAGTTGATAATTATAAAAGATATACAATTGGAGGCCACATCCAACTCATCATACGATACCAATTTCAGACGGCCTTTAAATCCTTCCCATCGTGAAGTGAACAAAATAAAAACACCAATCAATCAATCAAAATAGCACACATCGAACCGTTGAATACCAAAAGAAAAGAGATTGAAAGGCCGTTTCATTTCAACTGTTTGTTCCCTTCCGTTCCTTTCCGTCCCCTTTCCCATCTCCATGAAATATATCAACGACAAGGGATAAAAAAATAAAAGGAATAAGAATAAAAAACCAGATATGCTAGAGGCAAGGCCAATCATCAATGCTCCTCCCGCCCTCCCAAAAGACCAAAAATCGTGTTCCCTGGGTATATACATGGATATACATATGTCCGATTTGAGCCAAAAAAGAAAAATATCCAATATCCATCCTTCCCAAGCGCCATTTTCCTTTCCAGAAATGCTCACACATATTTTTCATAATCCGACGTTGTGACCAATTTGACAGAGACAGCAGTCGTTTCCGGCCCTGCCGTCTTAAAAATAGCAAGATAAAATATACGAGTAATGAAGAACACGCCCAAAGGGCGCCTTGATATATCCTTCTCCCACAACAGTGTGCCTCTCACGAACTCTCATCCAATAGTTTCCGTGGTATGTCATTACATACCACCCTGGTGGTCAGCCATAAGCATTCCTCCATTGCTGCCAAACAAGTTCGCAAAAGGATCGACACTTCCAAAGCCCATGTCTTGACCCTCCATTTGTAAGAACCACCCAGGGGATGCGTCCTGACCAAGGTACGGGTTTAGAGCATTGCTACCCATCTGATCTTGGGTGTGAGAATCGTCGCCGCTCATGTTCTCAGCCTTCATGCCTTGCTGGCCGTGAATCTGAGAATTGGACTGAGGGTTGCTTCCAGACATGCCTCCCCAGCCGCTAGATCCGTTCATCAGGACATTCCCGGCGTCCATGGAGAAGTCCCCATAGGAGATCTGTTTGTCTAGCGAGTTCATCATGCTGTTTGACGGTTCCATGTTCATAGACAGCAGATCTGTAGAGAAGAAATTCTGCAGTGGCACACTCTGGGGGAATTGTGCAGCGTTAGCAGGGCCTAGTGGCATCATAGGGTATGTTGAATTTTGTGGTTGCGATACGGTAAGGGAGTTGAAACCAGATGGGTTGGTTGTCTGCACCCCAAGCGAGTTGGGAAATCTCGGCGGTTGTCCAGATTGTTGTTGTTGTTGCTGCTGCTGCATGGCGAGTCTCATCTGGTCATGGAGGTGTTGCCCGCTCATAGCTGCCGCATGTTGCTCGTTCGTCTTCTGCGGCTCCGCAATGCCCGTATTCGACACGGTTGGCTTCTTCAGGGTGCCCTTCCGTTTGGATGGTCCAGGTCGCTGCCCATCTTTGTCGTTCAGCATCGGCCCAACAGCCATAAAGAACTCTTCAATCGATTGCAGCTCTGGCTTCTGTTCCAAAGCACCATCCTCTCCCCGCTCCTTCTTCCTATACACGGCGGGATCCATGTAGTCCGTGTCCGAAACTCCGTGAGGATAACGGTTGAACCAGTCAGAATATTGCAGGATCGGAGAAGAAGCGGTACTCCCGTTGTTGGGGCCTCCCGTGCGGGCAGCATCGAGGGCGTTGCGAAACTGGATGCGAATGTTTTCTACCATCCAGTGGAACATGCCCCAATACTTCATCATGTTACGCAGGAATCTCACATTTACGCTAGAATTAGCCTCCGCGGTAGCTTTCATCGCTGGGTTTCCAGAAAAGATGCCGGTGATGTGGATGGTGGCCGAGGAGAAGGCGCAGTACCCAGCAAAAGGTGTCGATATGCTGCACTGCACCTCTTCAGCGTCTCTTATCAGGTCTGATATCCTGTTAGCCGCCGCAAAAGTATTGACGCTGGCTCGTGGGATGAAGTCATCTGGTGCTTCCTCGCCGACACGATCTTGGGAGAAGGAAACGGCGGCTTGGTGAAGAAAGAGCAAGTTTTGCTGAATGGCCATGTGGAGATACAGGAGGTGCTTTGCTGTGCTCTCTGCTCGGTGAATCTCCAGAGCTTCGCGAGTGCACTGCAGGCTTTCGGGAAGTGTACGCAGTAGCTCCTCAGTGTCCCGCACCAGTTTAGCATACTCGGAGTCTTTGTTCCACATCGGATATGGATCCTGTTCTCTGCCACCCTGGTTCAAGTACGTAACGACACGGCCCCAAATAGACACACATCGAATAGTATAGGCAGACGGCCCCATGTTGTCACGAGGGTTATCCACCTCGCCTTGTTCGGACATGTTAGACTCGGGGACGCTGCCATCTAGGAATTCTGTCTGAGCGGGCATATCAAACTGGAAATATTTCTCAGCAACGGGAAGAGGGATTTTGATGGTTTCTTCTTTGATGAAGACTGGGCGGTCTGTGCCGGACGAGTTGAATCGATCCATCATGAAACAAGCCCACATGACACGGCGACGAATTTCGCGGTCAATGAAGCTCAGCTTGACCTTCTTACTCCGCGACTGCGGGTCATACTCCAAATCTTTGTGCAGATGAAGAGCAAAGGCCATGCGAATAGCCTGCCCACCCAGGGCCCAGGCTCGGCCGCCGTGACATGTTCCGAATTCGTGCATTCCCAAGATGAGAAGACAAGTCAGTATCGTTATATTAGGCCAGTCGTATCGTTTGGTGCAGATATCTCTGGCGTGAGAAGCCCATTCCTCTCCACGCATGAATTGCTTGGTAGTCGAGTTGAACTTTGGGCTCGACGTGAAGCGCGCTGCGATGGCACACACGGAGAGGACCAGCACAGGCGGGAGCGTATCATTCCTATAGCTCGCGTTAGCTGTTTGGATCTTGTATGGACGAATGAACGAAAGGGTTTCACTAGGAAGGAAAGGCGACGTGCTTCATTCCCCTGTGGAAAACGTGTCGTACTTTAATTTGCGAATGTAGCTTGGTTTGTGGAGAAGATGATATGATTGACCATAAACATTATCAAAAAAGACTTCGGTGAGGTGTTCCTGGACATCTTTGGGGGGGAGGGCTTCTCTTCCTTCGCGTAGCAGTTCGTTCTCTGCAGCTTCGCGAGACTCAGGCGAGCCGGCCGCATGATCTTCTGGTAGCTTCGGCCTGGGGGCCTTGGCCCAAGCCTCGAGATCTCGGCCAAATGCTTCGTCGGCGTTGCGCTTCTTGGTAGATACCTTGTTTGACGACATTGTGCCGGTGCCGGGGATGGCGGGTTTGACCACGGCGCGGGGGACGGTCGATATTGTCTCCTGGTCACTCTTTGGCAGTATCTTGATGATGCGCTCTTCCATGCGCTTGAGTCGCTTGTCGAGCATGGCCATGTAATCGGTGCGCGGTGCGGCTTTTCGGGTGGTGACTTTGTAAACGCATGGTATGCGTGACCGCATGCAGTGCTTGCAGGCAGGTTTCTCGCCGGAGCAGCGTATCTTCTTGCGACGGCAGGCGATGCAGGCGAGTGGTAGGCGTTTCCGGTCCTTGCCAGCCTTGGTCTTGAGCTCGCTCCATGCCGGAGGTGCAGAGGACGAGTCATCCTTTGACTTGCCTCCCAAGTCTGTACCATCACCGCGATTTTGATTCAAGAGGCCGAATTCGTCATTTCCGTCATCGGTGATGGAGTTGGACGCCGGAGTCGATTTCCTCCCTATCGAACCGTTGGGTAGCTCTACGCTGGGCATCTGCTGGTCGTGTATCGGTACGAATGGCTGCCTCGCAATGCTGTTGACGGCATTCATGTTGTGTGGCGGCACAGAGGTCATGGCGCCGGGCTGATGCTGTGAGAAAGGGTCGGCCTGGTGGTTATTGATGCCGGGCTGATCAGGCATATGGAGATCGGGTATTGCAGAGAAGGGAAAATTAAAATCACCAAAGTGAGGATTGGCGCCCATGATGTCGTCGGGAGGCACCTCGCGCTGCCCGCTGCCAGAAGATTCTCGTTGCGCGTAAAGCTGGGACGGATCGAAGTTGTGGCGATTTGTGTTGCGGAATTGGCGATTCATGCCGGCCCGGCCGTCCGACATGGTTTGGTATCCGGTCTACAGACCAAAGAGACTAAAGTGACTCTCTCTAATTGGGAACGGGGGGGAACAGTAGATGGGAAGGCCAATTGCTGGGCATTTCACGGGTCTAAAATCCTAGATACAGCGGCAGTGCCGTATCTGTATCTGTCAAAGACGGTGCCGGCGCAGCAGGGGCGCACACGGCTGGAAATACTGGGCTGCCGGAAGCTCAAAGCTGATTGATTCTCCAGCAGCCAGACTATGGAGATGGCGATGCAGCGGCAATGGTTCGTCCGGCCAGGGGGATTCTGGCGTGGTTTATGCGAGCGGGCGAGTGGGAGATCCGTGATGGTGACGACGATGGAGTTGATGTGGGATGAAGATTGATTAACAAGCAGAGCAAAGGCAGAAGCAGAGCAGAGCAAAAGCTAAGAGGGGATTCAAGAGAGAAGATTGGAACTGAGCTGGCAGATGAAGCCAAGCCAGGAAGCAAGCACCAGAAGGTGGGACAAGGCAGGTGCATCGATGAAGAGAGCCACAAGGCGTGGGTCAGCAGGCACTCCGTACTTGCCGCGTATCGGTAAGGTCGCCCACAGGTACCGGTACGAACTCGAGTACTTGGCTCTTGTGCTGACGCCGCCTGGCCAGGGCTTGCCAGGGCTACGACTGCTGCCCGCGCCGAGCGTGTTCGCTGCGCCAGGTGGTACTCGACAGCGCGGCGGAGCGTACAGGTACTCCGGACTCGGTTCTCGGTACAACGGCGCTCCCTTTTCCGTTCGTGCAGCCACGAGCTTGGCAGCTCTGGCAGGGTTCGTGGGCGGCCGCAAAGTTCAGTGGCCCCTGTGCTGGGTGCGGGTAAATGCTACCAGACCAAGACTACCAGCTCCTGTAGGGCCTGCTAGACGGGCTAACTGAAGACATCTGGAACCTGTTGGGCGGGCTAATTAGCGGGCTAATGCGGTCGGTTGGTTCCATTAACCTGGAGAATTTGGTGAGTTGGTGCTCGACCCTTATATCCATCCATTCCATCAATGGGTACAGTACAGTGCTCACATGTACAGAGTACCCAAACAAGGCTGCTGAAGATACGGGTATGGGGTTTGACAGGCGCTTGGTCTGGGTACCTATCGATACCGACATCAATATCTGCAGCATCAGACAGAGAAGCCCAAGAGGTACTCACTCGCACTTTTGCCCCTGCGATTATTTGTCATTCCCGTCCTGAGCACAAATGTGCGTCCTGCCATGCTGCCATGCTGCAATGCCCATGTGAGCATGTGCATGCAGCGTTGTGCTGTAGAAGCGCAGTGCTGTACTGAACGAGGCCCTCCTCCATGCCAGTACTCGTACCTGGTAGCAGCAGCCAAGGTACCTGTGCAGCACTCAACTGGTCCCCTGCTCGCCAGCCAGACGGGGCCTGCAGACGCCACTGAACGCCTAGTGTGCCAGTGCACGCCGCTGGGAATACCCCAGGCTGGCGCCTAATTGTGGGGGTGAAAACGGAGCTGGTGCCGAATGGAAAGCACTGACCAAAACGGTCCAGTGGTTCCCGGGGGCACGGTCGCTTGGGGTGAACCTACAGAAATTGAAATGGAGCCCAGACATCGAAGCCATCAGCACGACAATATATAAGGATGGGTGTGGTATAACATATCAAATGGAAACCAACACAGCACGGATACAGATACACCAGTATGTACGATAGGAACTAGGGCTGTACTGGCCCCTAAATACATACACATCCCACCATTGACGATGCTCTTGAGGTTCGGAATCTTCACAGGCAGCAAAAGACTAAAAATGTATGGGAACGTTAGCAGGACTATGTGCAGAGCTAGAGGGTCTGATCGCCAGAAAAGGCGGGCAGCAAGACAGCCAGAAGAAAGAGGGGTCGCCGATGACGGGATTGCAAGGCTGCTCTGAAATGAATCATACAGAAGCCATCACCATAGAGAGCCTTTGCTTTCCTGACTCTCCCCTCCTCCCGTATTCGGCAACCTGATATCAAGGAGGAAGACGTAGACGCAGACGCAGACGCAGATAATCAATAGCACGGGTAAATTTTGCCGCGACGGGGTCCGGAACGGCTGAGGCCCCCAAGCGAGGCAAAGGCACTGATTGTGTGCCTCGGGGCGCGCCTTTGGGCGGCTGACGCAGCAGCCCTCTCCGTCAAGACCGTTTGAATCTGCCAACGTGGAATAAAATCCGCGAATAACTCGATGATACCCACCAATTGAGATGGCGGATGTCTTCAAGCCGACGCGGCGTACACAGTAACTGGCGACACGTTGCTCTAGTCTCTAGTCACCGTTGGGCCAGAGCCGGAGCAGAGACGGCGCGGGGGGGCTGAGCACGCAAAGAATGGCATCGTCCCCGAGTGGCTGCCGCCTGCCACTACAGCCAAGCTATGGTTCGAAGGATACCTGTTGTAAATTCCAAGAAGGGCAACGGTGTGGTTCGGGTTGAGGCTTGCTCCGGAAACTCCGTTTGCTTGACGGATTCAAGCAAGATCAAAACTCAAATTCACAAAAACGCTCCGGATAATAGATAAGATAGCCGCATACGCTCTGGCGGAGTTGAGCTTCATGAGAAGAATATGTACATTCTCGGATTTCTATCAGAGCTGTGTTGGTGATGACGTAGAGGCCAGATTTGGAATTTCGGTGTCATAAGAGCTTGGCAGCATATGTCGTTGCATCCATCCATTCGCCTGTGCTGTATTGTATTATAGGTCATCAACAAGCGAGGCCATCGTCGATGGCTTCAGCATGGCCCCCTCATGGCTGGCTCTCGCCATTGTGTGGACGTGTGGACCGCGGTGAGATTCTCATCCCGCGCGATAACGCTTTCACGCACATCTGCCCCCTAGAACAACATGTGGCATTTGTCGCAAGCAATGGGTACGAGAGATGCAAAGCAGCTAAACTAGCGGCATCGAGTCACAGCCAATCCCTCGTCGCCCACGGCCAAATTCCCGTCGCCTGGAGGTGTGGGCTGCAAGCTGCTAGCTCTACAGAGACCCGAGCCGATGATGACCTCGCCGGACACAACTGCAAATGGACCCCGAGGTAAGCTGTCGTTTACCAACTGCCGTTCATGTCCGCATGTATCGAGGTCCACTCCGCAACTTTAGCATCCACGAGCCTGAAGTTTTTTGTCAAAGTGCTCGCATAACTCCGGCACCCCAGGACGAGAATGAATACAAAACATTACCTGTCACATAGGATGTACTGGTGATTGAGTGCCTAGGCCCAGTGATGATGCTATCAAAACTTGAACGAACGCCTTGAATCTTCTCTATCCATGTCGATAAGCCAACGAGGAAATGGCAGTATCAAACAGCTTACGGGGGTAGGAGCTCAGCTGAGGTCGCATCAGTACTCGTACAGGTATTGATATTATAGGTAGGCACTTGTGTAGATGCACGGTCCGTGCTTGTACTATTAACGAGTAAGTGCTAGGGAGCAAGTAGATTGGTCGGCAAGGTGCCATATTGAAGACATATGGACATCAACACAAGTATCACTAACTAAGGCAATACGGCATAGAAACCAATCCGGTGTCTTTCCTGGAATGGAAATACGTATACCATGTTTGCTTCTTTAGTGCATTAAAAGGGGCTCATGCCTCCTACGAGTGCAAGGCAAGGCAATACATGTATTCATGTACGGTATACCTTGTTGAGGTTGGCCAGTACGAGTACGGTACCTCAACTTACTCGTACTTGTCATGTAACAGCAATAGAGCTGGCCGATAAGGCTGCAAGCAACTTGCTTCCTTCCCCGGACTCATACCCACTTGCCGCCTACCTCCTTTCCTTACCTTATCTGCAAAAGAGTCAGGCTTGGAACCAGCAAGTACCTGCACAAGTGTCTTAGTAAGTAAGAGGTACAGTCAACGATACTACCAAAACCAACCTGGCGAGGCATCACTCTTGGCAGCAAAGATCGTCCCCCCTTGCTGACGGCGAACGGTCGAGTCTGGTGGCATTGCGCGCGACAAGCGACTCGAAACCAAGAGCCAGAGTGCCTGCAAGTGCCTGCATGCGCCAGCACCAGCACTTGGAAGAGCGGCACCGCTTTTCCGCCTGGAGCAGCGGGCCCCTGTCAAGAGAGAGCACTAAGGCAAGCCAACTGGCATGACGTCCCGTCGTGCTGGACAAGGTCTCCCACGCCTTTTAAGTTAATTTTAAACGCGGGACCCTCCAACAAAGAATCCCTGCAGCCAAATAACTGACACCCGCCGGAGAAGAAGCCAAAGAGGTAGAAAGGCGTCGCAATCATCCGGGCATACTCTTACTCGTACTGTACAGCTGCTTTCCTGGCCAATGGGCAGAGCGACATGGCAGCTCAACTACCCGTACATGCATCTACGAATACGTGCACAGCCCGTTTGCAAGCACAGACAGACAGCCAGGCTCAAGTACAGGTACGGATACAGGTACAGGTACCGGTAAAGTACGGCTGCGGAATAGCACGTGCGCGGCAACTGCCCCGACTCAGGCTCACCTACTCATTCAAGATCCAAGGATCAATATGCGATATGGGCAGGAGCAACGACTGCAATACGGACTCCCGACTCAGGCACGCCCCAGGCTCAGCCCCTGAGATCGTGACCAGACCTCGAGAGATTCAACCTGCCTGTCTTTCGCTTCCCCTTGCATCTGATCACTGATGCTTGATTCCTCGTACTCTCTTGTTGCCCGACCAGGCGCAAAGCCCACAAACAAAGACCAAGTGGAGGCACCGGAATCAAGCACGCAAGCTTTGCAGTGCCAGTGCCAGTATTCCGTATTGGTGCCAGTATTGGTGTTGGTGCGAGTTTCCAGGGACCGTTGCGGACTACCGCCATCATGATCCAAGGAGTTTTGCTTCAGAGCACAGCAAGTGAGAGGTGGGTACCAAACGTACCTACTTCTCCAGGCCTCACCTACGACTCTGCGATGCAACCTATGGCAGTCATCAGCATCAGCCTGGTCCAGTGGCGATAAGTAATGCTCCTCTGCCTTGTTTCAACTTTCGATCGGCGGCGTTGCATACGATACATACATAATACCGACAAACGGGGATTTTGCCAGTTTCTCCACTGACTTACTTGTAGAACGAGATGGACCCGAAACCCAGCTCCACCTCCGACCAGGCATGACTTGCCCTACGGACAGCGTTCCTTGAAGTGTGGAGGCCGGTGCGCAGCAAGAAATCATCTTTAATATCCGGTTTGCTCACGGCAGGGCTCCCTCCATTGGCGACCAAATGTGCCACCAAGAAAGGAAGAAAAAGAAAGAAAAAAACAGCTTGCCTATGTTGTGAGATCTGCTGCACTCTCATAGCACCATCTTCTCATCTTCTACATCGTCAGTAGGAGTTTATATATGCATTCTTTGAGATTCCATCTCTTCCCGGGATGCCTTGGCGGCACCTGTTTTGTTTCCCGTTGGAGTTGCAAGGATACCCCGTGCGGCCGGCCTTTATCACCGCCTTTGCGATCCTACGGAACACGGATCACGGAACGCGGGATATCATGCATTCGACCTGTTGCACTGCGTCCTTACTGACGATATCCATGTCCCTTTCGGTGTTATTTCAACGGGGCAGCCGCTTTCGGCGGACTCCGGAGATATGGCCGTACTCAGACTCCTCCCGGTGACAGCGTGTAGTTGCAGCCGAGTCTCAGCGTTCCCTGCGCATCTCACGCCGAGACACCAAGTTCAAGTTGGAAATGCGATGATGAATCAACACAGCCGCCGGTGCGCCCCGCCATGTGCAACAGCTTCAAGACGTTTATTTTGCTAAGCCGTCATTGGTTTGGCCTTTACCCCAATCCGCAGGCCAGTGTTGCGCCAGTAGTAGTTAGCCTGCTGGTCATCGTCGCTTATTGCCATCTCTACGCAGGTGGCACCCCGTCACCGCACTTGGTCACAACTCTGTCTTCAGCACGTTTGACCAGTCGCTATATCCTCTGGGATTCTGGGTACACCACAAAAGTATGCTGTGTGGTCGAAACCTTGTCACCTCTAGGTTCCTAGATAGACAGAGCCAATCCACCTGGTGTTATCCCACATGCATGTTCCGGTGCCGCCTCTCTTACAAGTCATTCAACAAACGGCGGGCCACATCTATGGAATCGAACAAAGTCCAGCCCCTCACCCAGGGTTATTCCCCCGCATATTCGTCATCTCAGAGCCTGCCCTGGCATGGTTGTCTCGAGCATACATCTCGCTTTTCAAGATTGGATTGGCGGGCCGGTGCTTAACTAACTCGATGACTGCAGTTTCAGCCAAGGTAGCAATTCGTATCGCGCCGTGTCCGCACAAACTCGCCTGGACAAATCCCCCCACTGCCTTGTCCTCGGCTCGCGACAATACTTGCACTCTACTTGCACTAACTCTCATAACAAGTTTATCGTACTAGGAGGTAACTTTATAAGGGGCGCAAAGTTTGTGAGTTGGTGCTTACCACAACTTATATGCTAGGCAATCTATTTTTGATCCATCATAGAATGTTCGTCACATCTCTGGGCTCGAGTTCTGGGCTCCCTTCTCTCCACTTCGGAATTCACTTTCCAGCCCTGACAGGGTACGATTGCTCTAGCGGCAATAAAAATTGCAATATAGCGACACCATCCCGCTGTTAACCCGACTCAGGAAGTCAACTTTCCGCAAAGCCCGCACTAGTTGCATTCGGGCATTTCCATCCCTTGTTTTCCCGTTTGTCCAGCCTGTTGGCACACCTCTTTTAAAGGGGTCTGCTGTCTGGGAGACTATGACTGCCAGTATAGTATCAATGCCAAATAATAGGACCGTATCTTTGCTCTGAGATAGCAACGGAACCGGCTCCGTAGTGCGAGTACAAGTACTGCAAAGTACCGCTCCATGCTCGTCACAACTTCATACATGCTAGCCATGCTCCGGCCGCCACAGCCAGGCATACATATTACAAGGTCATACTTGCACAGGTAATCATCTCTACTACTGCTACTAGCATGTCTCAGCCTGTTTTTAAAATATGAGATGTTACAGATTGCATGGCCGTTTCTCCTTTTAGCCTCGCTTCATGTTCCCGTCAGACCCCCCAGTTCAGCCCAAGAGAGCAAATGCCACTCTACGGAGTACGGTATTGCTACTTGTTCCCCTCAAGGTATTTCTCTTTACATCATCGCCGTGTCATGAATGTTTTTTTATCAGGTATACCTGTTTTTTTCAGTACAATCGTCAACGGGTATCTGGAATGGCCGCTATTCTCTGTCGCGGGCATAATTATTTGTTAGACGTTGAACCTTCTCGAAACAGTGCCGGCTTGTTGAGGTTCAACCCTCTGTGGGACAAGTCAAGTGAAACGGAGCGTCTGAACGGTTTGCGCTTCTGGAACTAAGCTCCGTTATCCACCTTTGCCCGACTACCCGTGGATAACCCTGGGCAATGCAGGGCAATTCCGACAGACAGGGCTAACAGCAACTTCACCGACTTGCAAGCGTTGATGAATCTGTGCCCTCAGCCAATATCTCTTGACTTGCATCCCAGTCTAAAGGCACAGGCACAGATGCGGTAGGCATCACGAGACGCTACACAGGTTTAGGCCCTACCCAGCTACGTCGTTGACGGTTCTGGACCTGAGCGATATTGGGCCATGGCAATGGAGATTCGCTCTTTATACGAGACGTACCTGTATTCAGTTAGGTCAGGGCCACCGAATCCTCGCTGTTGATGCTGTAATTAGCATACCTTGCTGGCTCAGGAAGGATGCAAAATCCTCCGACGACCTATACTATACTACTTATATGAATCTGCGCATCAAGAGTATGCAGGCTCTGTATCTAGGATATCAGCATCACGACTTGGCAGGCAGCAAAACGGTCGGCCTAGGGACCATTTTCGGAGAAGTTCCGATATGCTGCAGCTAAAGTTACCGAACCAGCCATGTACAGTACGACTACGGATTTTGTTGCCGGGTTTTACGCCAAATGTCTGTTTTGGTGGCCGAGTTTTGCATGTGCCGAGATTCGGTCGCCAGGGATTGGGCAGCAAAAAAACTGCAAGATTATAATCAAGGGACAAGAGAGAAAGGGAGGGACAACAGGGACAAGAGAGAGAGAAAAGAACAGATAAACGGCCAGACAAGGGGAGCTTCATCGGAAG
This sequence comes from Trichoderma harzianum CBS 226.95, assembly GCF_003025095.1. Lineage (NCBI taxonomy): Eukaryota > Fungi > Ascomycota > Sordariomycetes > Hypocreales > Hypocreaceae > Trichoderma > Trichoderma harzianum. The sequence goes on from NW_020209263.1 coordinate 675,218, forward strand.
GGTGTCCTGTTAAGACCCCTTCCTGGCCCTTTTGCACCCAAAAGAGGGTGCTGCCAAGGCATGTCGTGAGAAAACTTGTCGAGAAAGGGCACGCACGCACATCAGCGGCACAACCTATACAAAGTGCCCCCTAGTAGGATTCGCATTCGCATATCCATAGTACGTAAGCCCCCGAGATGCGACCTTCTCATCATACATGGAACATACACGCAAGTCCAAGGACACACAGCCTGACTGGCCCGTTACTTGTGTAACAACTGAAGAAACAAGAAGAAGGAGAAAGAGGCCAAGGGGGACACGCAGCCTGTCACTTGTTCCGTCTTCAGCCCCCAAACGTCCAATGGCAGCTCACTCAACGCCACCCCTCCCCCGTTTGCTCTCCTTGCCCTTATCCCGCTCTATCAAAAAGAAAAAGCGAAAAGTTTCTCCGCGCCAATCAGGAAGAGCATGAAGAACCTTTTTCCCTTTTTAACACTCGTCCATACGAGTAACTACTCGGACACTTTCTTATTGAATTTGGAGGTTTTTGTCAGGATGATCCTTGAAGCTATTTGATTGGCCAGCCTCTTACAGTAATAGTAAGAAGAAAAACGAACCATATCTGAAGGTAAAAAAGATCCACCAATTCCCTGTATTAGGTAGGGCGGCGGAGAGGAGCCCGAAAAATTCTAGGGTAGGTCAATCTAACCCCCCTCCCCTTCCAAAGGCGCAATTTCGTGCCAAGAATGGGGTCCGTGGCAAACCACATAGAGACAGAGCACGAGTAAGTTCACACATACTACTGTATATTACAAGGTATATAGTAGTAAGGCATATAAGCATACATACAGTAGGATACGGCCCGAGGGGAGGGGAGGAGCGGCGGCTCTCGCTCAAGCAGAAAAATCCTTCGAAACGTGAAATAGGCTCGGAGGCGAGGAACTAACGGCAACGAAAAGGAAGGAGAAAGAAGAAGAAAAAATAGAGATAGCTTGTCTGACTCTCTTTTTTAGGCGAAGGATTGCTTTTCATCCCATGCTTGCTTGCTGCAGATGACATACATACATATACTAGTAAGTTCCATTTTCCCGTTTATACGAGCGTAAACTCGTGCTAGGAATCAAACCCCAGGTAAAAACTGTACTAAAGAGGTCCACGGGCGGCATATAAGACAAAAAAACATGAAAGGGACCCTTGCGCCGTGATAAGCGCGTCCAATCGGCGGTCTTGTTCTCACATGGAGCTACGAGTATATTGCTTGTTAGTCCTTAGGATCAGCACTTGGATCAAAGTCTTGATATTGTGAGCCTACTGCTCAGATATTCGGTCAAGGGGTGCGGCGCCTATGCTCCATGAATGCGGCAAGCCAACTACTCGCAACTACGGACCATGTGGTTCCTTGACGATCTCCCTCATCAATGCGGCAGGTAAGACCAACGGGTCTTTAGCCTCCATCACGGATTTGGTCGTCCCTGCATGTGATGGCCCTTGACAGTATCCAGTATTTTTGCCTGATTTGTATGAATCGAGCTACCAAGCCACTGTGCCTAGCAGATAACCAACGTGCTAGGGGTATAACAACTCTAAATGTATTTTGTGCTGGGCCTATTCTACTACAGACGTCTCCAACTCCAAAAGAGACATCATCTCGGCCCAAAGGAAAATATTTACATAGCCTAATGAAGGATTGCCGCCCAGGTCTATAATGGTGCTACACCGAATGAATGCTAAACCGTTCCTTTGTTGAGAAACCCCCCACGGAATCGCCCAGAGTTGCCGCCTTGCAGGGCCACAGCGTTGCCCAGACTCGGCCGAAATCACAATCCCTGTCTTAAGAGGAGGACGCGCAAGAGGATTCATCTTCCTAAAGTCTCTCCTCAAAGTCATACCAAGCATCCTGGCGCAGGATGCGGTCTCTATGCCAAGGCCCGAGGAAGTGACCGTTTGGGTCGGCAACATCGCGTATGTGTCTGAACTTGTCCAGGTCACCGCCATACATGGTTTCAATCTCGGTACTATAGGTTTCAAAGTTCTTGGCCCAATGGGGCCTGCCGCCCATATCCTTCATCAGCCACTCGAATGCCTGATAGTAACGTTCCCGACATGGTGGATCGTGCCAATAAGGCCGGTACAGAGTTGCGTTGAGATACAACGTCGGGCCATCCTTGACAGTTGGGTCAAGATAAGGCCGTGCGTTTGAAGTAAGAGTCGTATCACTGACACGAACTTCAACTGGCGCGTGAACATAGAGGCCCTCGGCCGAGAAGGGAATGTTGTGTGGCACATAGTCAGGGTCATTGGGCGTGAGTTGGTTGAGCCACGAGCTGAGTCTGCGAAGCGCCTCTGGGCCCTTGTGCAGGGGAATCGCCCATTCGTTGACAAACTGAGAATAGAGACAATTCATCAACAGGGCTTTGCGGCTTGGCTGGACAGCTGTCGTTGTGGAACCGTTGGCGAATCCGTACTGCATACCAAATACGAACCACTCAACCCACGGAAGGATGCGAGGCACATACTGGGCCAGGTAGAGCAGATTGTGATAGACGTAATAGCCCAAAGATCCATCGTAGTAGCTCACCGGGGGTTCGCGATGTTCTTCTTCCGTCTTCTCGGCCTGCCAGACTACCGCCCGGCGTGTATAAGGGAACCACCAGACCCGCACAAACTCACTCTGAGTCCACAAGTCCTTTTGCCAGGCGTTGAACATTCGCAAATCAGAGTCAATGGTCTGCTTCCACTTGAGGCTAAAGGCTGGGACGGCGCGGAAGGTGATTTCAGAGATGATGCCAAGAGAACCCAGAGAGAGCAGCGCGGCTTGGAATAGTTCGGGATTATCATCCTTGGAGCAGGACTTGGTGGTGCCATCGATAAGGGTGATTTTGAGAGCGAGGACATCCTCGGACATGAGGCCGTGGCGGATACTGCTGCCATGGGTTCCCGTCGAGATGGCACCGGCAATTGACTGCTGGTTGATACTGCCGAGATTCGGCATGGCCAGGCCGTGGCGTTCAAGTTCCTCGCATAGCGTATACAGGCGAATGCCGCTCTGCATCACCACGATGCCGGTTTTATCGTCCACCGAGAGAATCTTGTTGTACTTGTCCAAGTTGACCAGCCAGTGCGAGGTCCAGGTAATGTTAGAGGGCGAGTGTCCGCATCCCACGGTCGTGATTCGCTTGCGCCATTTTCGCGCATAATTGACCATCCATTCAATTTCCTCCAGCGATTCGGGCTGGATGTAAAGCTCTGGGAGGCAGGAAAAGGTGCGCGCCCATGTGTGGTGGGTATGGTGGAAGACGGCGCGCTCGTTGAGGATCTCGTCTCCATCAACGGAACCCTCGCCGTGGCCGAAAAGCAGCAGTTTCTGCATGTCGCAGGATGTGCTGCTGGATTCCTCTCTTTGTTCTTCTTCTCTTCTTCTCCCTTGCCGTTTCAACTCACCCGTTGATCCAGGATACAGACAGCGGGCAAGAGTGAAGAGCGGCTTTTCAGATGGCCGCTGGCAGGATTCCAAAGACAGATACAGTAGCTTGATAGGGTGATCACGCAATTTGTTTGCTGTGGTGAAGAATCCTTGTTGCGCAAAATTATTTTAGTCGGTGCAACCATCCCGTGAGTCAAGATAAGAGAGCTGGAGATGAATGAAGAGCGTCAGATGAAATGAAGAGAGCCATTGTTCAAATGACAAATGGCGAGATTCGCGAAGGAAGGAGGCAATTCACAGACGTCGCTTCCATGATGCAACGATTTTTTTCACTTTTTACTTTTCAGGTGCCACTTGCGGCATCGAGACGCAGTTCGGATTTGTAACGCCTACCCGGGAAGGTCTAACAGCCTTTCCGTCGCAATTACGGAATTCATTCGGCGAACGAGCACAGGCACTGAGCAGCTTGCTATCAACTGCCTCTGCTATCAAAGTAACACTAGGAATTGAATGGGTGCCAGCTTTTGGCCACTCAAGGGTCTAGATCTGAGAGAAAAAAAATTTGGTCCCTGCGTCGGCGCTACTCAAACCTCCGAGTTAAGCCGTGCCTGCGCTAATTTGCCGGTATAGATGGACAACATGATGGGCCGTCTTTTGACAGCTGACAGTAGTTGCTATTTAGCAGTGCAGACGTCAGAAAGAATGAGGGTGTGAACTTTCATTTAAGTTGATCCGAGAGATGGCGCATCGCTTGCCGTTAAAAGTCAGGTTCGCCAAAACGGAACTCTTTCCGAGAGCCATTTCTAACCGTCAACTCCAAAGCTATCAGGTCCACCGTCGGCAGAGACATCCGACTGTTGTTCTCATCAAACAGACTGTTTGGAGCTATCTCTACGTAAATCGCTGATCCTAGAGTAATCATCCATTGAAGAATCCCTGGATTGTTCCTCGCAAGTACCTGTACTCCGCGAGTACAGTCCTATACTTCACTTTACCCATGAAGCTATTCCGTCCATCACCATGCAGATGCCTCCATTCCAAGCATGTTCTGCCCCTGAACGTTCGCCATTGGTGCCCGCGGAAACATATTACGCGCGCAGTACAACTGCCGATGCCCAAAAATCTGCTCTTGCTGCTCCGACTCCTGCAATAGTCTGTCGGAGTGGGCTCATGGTTCGTATATTGGCGCGGCGCTTTATTAATGCTAGAGGCGTGGCATCTCCTCGGACCGACGGCGCTTGCAAATCACGAGGAAATTGATGCGCCCTCCAGCCCGGTAGTTTTTAAGGCTGCAACTATTCGGGTGCTTAGATTTCGTCAGATTCGCTTGCATCGGCTGTTTCGTAGGAGGGGGCTATTGTCGATCAATAAGAGGTTTAAACCAACTACCTCTGCCGAATAATGAAGCTTCGCTAAATCCGACGGTAGCTCGCTCGTCAAGCATGTATAAGTTAAATTGACAGAGCAGCCTGCATCAAAACCTCTTTGCCCGCTTGGCTAAGCGGTATAGCGTGTCACTAGTAAATACTTGACATGACAAGGTGATCAGTTCGACTCTGATAGTGGGCATTCTTTTTTCCTAACTCTCCACTTCCATTTTTTTTTTGTTACCGTCTACTCCAGAGCTTGTAGCAGCAGTTTACCGTTTCAATTAGCACTGGCTGTAGTAATTTTGGACACAGTCTATATCTTTTTTAGAATTAAAGACGCTGGAATGTTTACAGGCCTATCAATCGGGATCTCGAATGTTGCAAGTTGACGCTGTGGGCATTAAGCAAAAGGAGAAAGTCAGCGACATGACTCGATGTGCGAAACTGACCTAACCTACATAATGCACCTCAACTATGGTAGACATCAAAACAAATACTATAACTAATTCATACTATATTAAAAGCCCGTATCTCTATTATTTCTCTCTCATCCCTAAGATTGCAAGTTGATGGAGCGGTCATTTTGGAACCTAAAAATGAGAAAATCGTTTGTTTCCTGACAGCTACGTAAAATAAGAGGAGAGCAATCTATCGTTTCTGTAAATACGAGTAATTTGTTGTTCTGTTTGTTCAGCACCTCATCTCCAAAACGCCTGTAGACCGCCTGTTGTTAATTTCAATTGCGCATAACCCATGGCATATCCCCAGTCCTCCTTCGACTGTAGCCCTTTGCTAGATCTCTACAGGGACCAGAGGATCTTCACCACGCAACGTCCTCCATTTATTGGCGGCGTTGAGCACATCTGGGCATCCTTGCAGCAAGTATCCCCATTTGGTAAAGAACTTCTCCGTAAACTCCCACCCGGATATGTCCCATGGATCTGACCATGAGAGAATGCCGAGCTCTGTAGAACTCGAGCTCGCAGGAGTAAAGGTCCTTAACCGGTACTCTTGCAATGGAGTCATTCCTACTGTTGTAGGCGGCGGCGTGGAAACTTCAATCTCATCATCCAACTCGACGACTGGCGACGATTCCTTGTCTGGCGTCGATTTACTGTCATCTGGTGAAGCACGAAAGTCATCTGGTGTACAACCAATGCTTGCGAAGATATCCCCAATCAAGTCTTGTAGTATTTCGTCCTCATCAACATTAAACTCCTCTACCGCGAGGATAAGATTGTCACGCAGCTGAGGCGATGGGAAAAGGTCAATCCAGCCTGGGTGAGGAATCTCCGCCTGGAGTCTCGTAGGTGTAAATGCTGGGGGGATAGCAGGAGTGCCATCAAGATTTTGAGGAGCGAGTTTAAGGTCGCTAAGCGAAAAGGTACGGCGGACGTCGCACATCGTGGAGGCTATCGGCGAGATGCTACTTAGGATGAAGAAGTTTGTAATGACTGCTCTAGAGACATTGAGAACAATGACGTAGAGCAGTCTGTGATCGGGAGTAAGCGGGAAATAAACTTGATGAGAAGGGACTACAGGCTTCCCGCGCTCGCCTGCAGAAGCTGCTGGGAGCACGGCTGTTGTCGTCTCTGATTCGTGCTCCTGGGCAAGATTCAATCTCTGCCGCCGGCCTGGATCGGATACCGGGTCAATTCTCCGATGCAAGAGTTTAAATAAAAGAGGGACCGGGAAAGGAATCCTTACGAGCAGCCCGCTGGTTGAGCCTATTTTGTCTTTTCCTCCTTTCCTTAGCATCCTTGAGCCCAGACCAGTCGTCCTTTTCATCCAGCTTCTGCTTGGGCCTCCTGATTCAGCTTCTGGCCAACCTTGTCCGATCCACATGAAGTAGACTCACCTCGTCCCGTAGAGGTACTAGACGAAATCTCTGAAATGTAGCCATCGTATGTATATGTTGAGTTAGACCAATGATTCTCTCCAGGAAAATAACGCGGAAGAGGATTCCGTAGATAGGAGAAGGATGAATCTGGAGTGTGGAAGGTCATCAGTTTGTCTTCGATGTCTCCTGCTGACTGGAGATGACCAAATTGGGAAAGCTGGTGGGGTTTCAGAGGGCTGGCGCTAATGTAGTCGAATGACAACACCATGCCTGTTGAGGCTTAGCTTGAAGACGTTCTGAGGCGAGGGCGAATCGGTGGGAGTTTATCTGTATATTGAACAAGAGATGGATGACGAAGACTGCCATTTGCGGTATACGATACTCCAAGAATTTGGTATTGAATGGACATTTACGGATTCTAACTCTAACATCTTCATTTGAAGCATTGAATCAAGACAACTCAACTTACATCGTGATTTGAAAGCTACGAATATATAAAGGCGCCTACGTTCGCTGGAATAACTGGAACTCATCATGGAAACTTACACACATTTCTCTCGACATATTAGAAACCATATAAGAGAGAAACCAACATTCTGAAACTTATACGTTTCTTCAAGTGTTTGATCTGACATTTCCATCATTCGAATCACATACTTCAAATTTCATTCCATTTACTTATTACCGAAGTTCTACAGACTCATCACAACTCTTCTTAGTTCACAATGAGCGCTGCACATGTGGTTTGGGGTTTAATGACAAACCGCTGGTCGTACCCCAGCCTCGAGTCTCTTGAAAACCTCCCCATTCCAGGCAAAACTGTCATAGTCATAGGTGCCAGCGCTGGTCTTGGTCTCGAAGCTGCCCGACATTACGCTCATTTAGGGGCATCTCGAGTCATCCTGGGCGTTCGGTCACAGAACAAGGGCGATGAAGCTAAACGGAATATCACCTCTAGCCTGAGTCCTGAAGCAGCCAAAGCATGCGTCATTGATGTCTGGATTATTGATTTAGCATCGTTTGCATCTGTTAAAGCATTTGCGGACCGCGCCACAACAGAGCTTTCATCAATCGACATTGCCTTGCTTAATGCTGCCGTCGACAAAGCTCAATTCGGACTTACAAAGGATGGCTGGGAAGAAACCCTGCAAGTGAATACTCTGGCGACGACGCTTCTGGCTTTGCTATTACTTCCAAAGATGCGGCAATCATCACGACCTGACTGGAAGCCGTGTTTAAGCATTGTCGCTTCAAGAGGGCACCAGTTAGTGTCGGAGGGAGCATCTTGGCAGGATGCGCCCAACTGCATAGAAGCGCTGAACAAGAAAGAAAATTTTGGGCAGGCGCCTATCAGATATTGCACTTCCAAGCTGCTTATCATTTATGCGGTTAGGGAGATTGCGAAGCTTGCTCTCTCGCCTCGAAATGAACCAGACGTCGTGGTGAACTATTCATGTCCGGGGGCATGTAAGTCGGACTTGGCGCGGGAAGCGGATTCTATGGGAAAAAAGGTTGGGCTTGCCGTCATCCAGGCTACGATTTGCAAGACGACGGAGGAAGGATCCAGGACAATAGTCTTTGCGACCGGTCTTGGCGTCCAGAGCCATGGATTATGGTATCACAAGGATAGAATGGCGGAGTAAGGCAGCCCCTGAACGTGTTTATTTTTTTGATGGAATAACTCTTGTGGACTTTGACTAATATTACTTTATAGACCCGGAGTACTAGTTACAAATGAAAAGGGGCAAAAGCTGCAAGCAAAGGTTTGGAAGGAAATTTTGGAGGTTCTGGCGCCATATGGCATTGAGGCTGCTTCCAAATAACGATGTATAATTTCCGTGGTTGTCTTTTTATAGACGGACGTATTTGTCGGAGAGAAAGATTTGCGCACTTAATTTCTGCTTAGCTGATGAAGTGATTCTATCAGCGATGAAGGCTTCTTGTATTAATATAATTGTTCTATAAACTATTACCATTAGCTGAAGCTGTAACATTTGAGACTTGTGGCGTTGATGTGAAGTGTGTAATTATTGTTTCTCTATGATAAAAATGCGGCAAATCCCATCTAGGCGTGTACATGAAAAATGGCAGCCTCTAAAGCGATCTCTAAAATACCCTCTGAAACAATCGTTAAAGTAGCCTCTAAAGCAACAGCGCATAAAGAATGGCAACCTGGAAATTAACAAAGCATCTCCTCCCTCTATCTCAGCGCTTAAACTCATAAATGGTGTCGGTCATTATGATTCCATCTGTTCTATTAGCTCTTGCTAGAAAGCCGAATCATATTTGTCGAGTACGTCCTTCAAAACAGTCTCATCTTGCTTGCTGAAGGCTTGCGGGTAGGCTCCTTTGGCAACCAGTAGTTGCTTGAAGGTGGGAATGACGGAGTCATGTCCTTGAGGCTGGCTATTTTAGTAAGACATAGTATCAGTGGCGTCTTCCCATGACCGTCTTTGTGTTCTTCTAGATAGCCACTCTATGTCAGCAGTAACTCTGCGATATGAGGTTTACCTTTCGATAGGGCTCTATGAAGGGCCGTCTGACCCATAAAATTCCACATGTTGAGGTTTAGGAGCGGTGATTGGGGATAAATCTTGACCATGTATCGTCGTCAGTAATATCTGGGCTTGCGCCATTCCCAAGCAAGAATCTCGTCAAGGCCATGTTCTGATCTTTGACTGCCAGAAGCATTAAATTGTCGAAGTAACTATCTCTTCTGTTGAGATAGTTTGCAATGCCGACCACGCACAGAAATTGACGTGAGATGTCAATATGACCGTTGCTTACACACCAACTGATCCATACCTTCTATAGAGACCGCAGTGCGTGCTTTACAACTGTCGGTTTCTTACCAGACGTTTTGGCGTTGATCGAAGCCTCTTCAAGCATTTGCTTCACAATTTCCTGATCGTTAGACGAAACAGTGTGATGAATATGTCCAAGTGGCCGTGTTTGACATTGTGAGAGATGCAAATCTCTTACTCGTTGACACTCTTTTTAAGATGATTGTAAAGGGCCACTGTTGGGTTCGACGAGGAGGTGAAAGTAGATGGGACTTGGATGACGCTTAAACAAGATGCGATTGATGACTTCGGCTGGGAACCGGACAGGATATCGATGGCTAGTGTGTGAAGTTGGAGCGAGAGTTGATACTGGAGCGGATGACACTTTACACCTCATTCGTCAAGGTCACAGGATTGGCAGCTGATGCAAAATTTTATGTTGAGACTGTCTGGTGTTGAGATTGAGTCTCTCTGCATGCGCACTCAGAAGGTTAAATATGTGCGTTACCGGCGATATCTCCCTGAACATGAAGCCATCTCCGACCATTCTGATATGATCGTTCACTGAGTGAATCAGTGTCAAATGTTGAAGAATCGCCATAACATGTATCGTTATCTTCGATGAAGGCTCCCGTGTAAGACGGATTCATGAAATACTGGTGTAGAAAGGAAGCAATGACATTCCTTTGAGCTAAAACGAGGTTGGATGGATGTTCAGATGCTACTTAACCGGGGTTCATATGTACGTGTATGTGTGTGTTTAACAATGCATGCACGTCTGTGCCAAGGAAACAAAGAGACAAAGGAATGGCGATTATGATGGTCGTGAGAGAATTGCTTCTCGAATAACACCTGACGAAAGGGTACTGCACCAGAACGTACGTAGGCTGAGGATCGATGGATGATTAATACGCTCAATACGCTGTGAATACGCATAGTTGGGAGAGGGGATTGATGTCGAACATTTGACGAAAGAACCACGCACTGTACATGTACTTTATACACGCTTTGGAGGGCTATGACTCGTAGAGTGGCCATCACATGAATCCTGCCAGAAAAGATCTACACCTTTGTTGCCTTCGAACTCTTTGTCACAATTTTTTGTCCCCTTTAAATCAAAGAAATGGACATTTAGAGATGAATGATACTAGAAGTCAGAGAATCCGCTGCAGTCCGGGTTCATGTACAATACTTGCATGTACATACAAGCACATTACGGACCCCTCGGTATCAATAGATTAAATCCATTGCGGCATCATGCATCGAGCCAGCCCGTGAAAGGAAGCTGATAAAGAGACATGACTAAGCGCCCCGCTGCTCGATGCCCGCTAGTTCGCTTGGAGAAAAAAACGTCATTCCGAGTGCAGCACCTTGTTGCTCGGAGCTACGAATTACAGCAAGCTTAGTGCTGTGATCCAGGCAAGCCAGGCACTGTGCCGTGCAGAGAGCGCTGCAGCAGCCGCTACAGTGTCTGTTACAGCGCCTCAGGACACTAGAAGGCCAGCTCAGCCACCTGTGCAACATCATCCCTCATTTTCAGACCAAGGCAAGGCCTGGTCCATTCTTGTACATGCCACTTCTCCACCACCAATCTCCCACGCTGCATTATCTTCCTTTCTCTTCAATTCACATGCAGCCCTGGCTTGATCGGCTCTTCCTGCAACTATCTCGACCGCTATCGACGCTTTCTTTCACCACTGCTCCGAGCTACTCGGAATAGCCTCTGCGTTGGCGGCTGGGGGCTGCCTTCAGCTGCAACTCATACCAACGAACCCCCCCGAACACGAGCGAACAATTGCATGTAGCCCAGCATGTCGGACGTGGGCGAGAGGTACGTCGACCAGCCTCTGATTTTTGATCACCGTCTTTGTCCGTTTGCCTGCTGCAACGTCTCTTTCTTGTTTGCGACCATCGCCGCGTCCTGTTTTGCCGTCGAGCCCTGTTGGAGCAATTAATGGACTTGGAGGGTTGACTGACTCGGTTGATGTGGCTACAGCAACCACCACAAGCGGTCCAAGTCCGCCGCGGCGTTGTCGCTGTTGCGTCGCAAGGACACTCGCGAAGACGAATCCGGAACTGAAGACGATCGATTGTCGACAACAGGTAGCCATGCATCTCCTCCGAAGCATGCTACGTCAGCCCCCCGCGGCCACAGCTCGCGGCTGTCGACACCGTCGGCCGTTCTGAGCAGAACACCTTCCAACAACCAGACCGCTGCAAGCATAAAGGGCTCCCCTATTCAGGATATCAAGACCGGCAGCCTCGAGCAGTCGGTACGCAAATTTAGGGTTGTCGAGGCCCTGCGGAGCGGGGACACGGCGTCCATTTCAAAGGCCATTCGAGAGACGGCGGACGGCGTCCCACGTGCGAGCATGTCGTCGCTTAGCGGGGCCAGTGCTGGAGCGCTCGAAGATACCACCATACTTCATCTGGCCATGCAGTGCGCCGAGTTCCCTGTTATCGAATACGTTCTCTCCGACGGTCTTGGCAGCTTGGATGTGAATTCTCGAGATAAAGATGGCAACACCCCGCTGCACATTGCCGCCATGCACGGCCGTACCCAGGCAGTCAAGCTGCTCCTGGAGCAGAAGGAGATCAACGATGCCATTGCAAATTCCCAAGGGAAGCTGCCCATCGACTTGGCGCGAACCCCCGAGATCTTCCAGCTTCTGCAGCTTTCTCGCTCCATGTTCACAGATACCAAAGTACAGCAAATCCAGGACCTCATCGCCAAGAGCGACTATGATACCCTTGCTCAGGTGCTGGAGGAGCAGCGGCTGAAGACGATGCTCGACATCAACAGCACCGAGTTTGTAAGCGACCCGGCCGTTGCTCAGGCTGGAGGCACCTTGCTTCATGAGGCGGCCAAAAAGAAGAACATTCAGCTCATCCAGGTGCTTCTGCTCCACGGTGCCGACCCTTTCCGCCGCGATCGAAAAGGCAAACTGCCCCAGTCAATTACCAATGATGACAACGTCAAGGCCATTTTGAAAAAGTCGCCGGCCGCCGTGGCAGCTCAGAGGGGAATTCAAGAGAAAGCAGTGCTAGGACATGCGGCCTCGCAAAACGCAACCACTGGTGGTCCCGCTGATCCCCTGGCAGGCCGCGAGGCTCGAGAGATGAAGGGATACTTGAAGAAATGGACCAACTATCGCAAGGGCTACCAGCTAAGATGGTTTGTGCTGGAGGATGGAGTGCTGAGCTATTACAAGCACCAAGACGATGCTGGCTCGGCATGTCGCGGCGCCATCAATATGAAGATTGCTCAGCTTCACATGAGCCCAGACGAGAAGACCAAGTTTGAAATTATCGGCAAGTCGTCTGTTAAGTATACGCTCAAGGCAAACCACGAAGTAGAAGCCAAGCGATGGTTTTGGGCCCTCAACAACTCCATTCAATGGACCAAAGATCAAGCCAGGGAAGAAGAACGCCAAGCAGCTCGCAGCGCTGAGCTTCTTCGAATTGCCAAGGCCGACCAGAGCGGATCAGTCTCTGCGCAAGACTCTCACAGTGAGAACACGAGCATGACGGACTTGCGACGTGTCAGTACGCAGTTACAAGCGCGCCCGATCCTTAGTGTCAAAAAGTCGGACATGACTGGCACCAGCATCGGCAGCGTAGATGAGGAGGACTTCGTAGATACCTATACAGAGGCGGATGCGATGCAAGGTCACGAGCATCCCGCTGGCCCTGGCACCCTACCAGGCGACGGAGACGACGACGACGACTATGGCGAGGAAACGAGCGGCCGTGAAGAGCCCCAGGCGACCAAGGACGCGCTCAACATTACGGCGCAATCAGCAAAGCTGCAGCTTGAGACCATGGGAAGCGTCCACTCGGCTCTTATGGCAGAACTCACCCGTAGTCCTGCCACGACTTTGTCAGATACAAAGGTGACGCAGGCCCTCTCTACATACGACGCTGCCATCCGGAGCTTGACGGCCCTGGTTGGTGACCTGCTCCGGATTTCGAAGGACCGCGACGCATTTTGGCAGTACCGGCTTGATCGCGAGTCCAACATGCGACGAATGTGGGAGGAAAGCATGGCACAGGTGGCTCGTGAGCAGGAAATTCTCGAGGCTCGCGTTGGTGAATCAGAGATGAAGCGCAAGCTCGCAAAGAAGGCGTTGCGAGAAGTCATGGAGCAAGGCGCCTTGCCGTCCGCCAGCGTTACGCCAACGATGGAAAGGGTACAAGAAGAGGTTGAGGAGGTCGAAGTCATTGTAAAGGCAGCTACCCGCGGCTTACCTCGAAAGCCGACGGCTCTCGAGCAGATGGCGGAGCTGTCTGACAGCGAGTCTGGAGTGGAAGACGAGTTCTTTGATGCCGTGGATGCCGGCGACGTTGAAGTCACCGAGATGCCTCCTAGCGACACTAAACAGGAAAAGAAGGACGTCGTCATTTCAGGCATCGACATTAGCAGCTCATTCTCGGGATATGAAAATGGAATTCGGCATAAGCTCAAAATGGAGAGCGATGACCGGCCGAAGATTTCTCTCTGGGTACGTCAACTAATGAAGCAGCTGCCGCTGGTTGCATGAGCGTGCGGGATGGGCTAACAAGTAGGGACAGGGTATTCTCAAGTCTATGATTGGCAAGGATATGACGAGGATGACGCTGCCTGTATCGTTCAACGAGCCTACGTCCTTGCTGTACCGTTGCGGTGAGGACATGGAATACGTGGAGCTCCTCGACCTCGCAGCAGAACGCTCTGATTCGATCGAAAGACTCATGTACGTGGCCGCATTTGCCGCCAGCGAGTACGCGTCCACGATTGGCCGCGTTGCCAAACCTTTCAACCCCTTACTCGGCGAAACTTTTGAGTACGTTCGTCCGGACAAAAACTACCGCTTCTTCATTGAGCAGGTCAGCCATCACCCACCGATTGGCGCCGCCTGGGCAGAGTCGCCAAACTGGACGTACTGGGGCGAATCGCATGTCAAGTCAAAGTTCTACGGCAAGTCGTTTGACATCAACCCTCTTGGTACATGGTTCCTCAAGCTCAGGCCTACCGCCGGTGGCAAGGAGGACTTGTACACATGGAAGAAGGTGACATCTTCAGTGGTTGGCATCATTACGGGAAACCCTACGGTAGACAACTACGGCCCCATGGAGATTAAGAACTGGACAACTGGGGAGGTGGCGTTGGTCGAATTCAAAGCCAGGGGGTGGAAGGCCTCGAGTGCGTACCAGATCGTCGGCAAGGTCATGGATGCCTCGGGCCAGGTGCGCGTGAGCCTCGGCGGGCGATGGAATTCGAGACTGTATGCCCGACTGACGCCGGGCTACGAGGCTGCTGTTGACGAACCCTCAACGAAGAACAAGGATATTGTTCACCGAGGTAGCATAGCAGATCCCAGCCGAGCATACCTCATCTGGCAAGCCAACGAGAGGCCGGCAGGCATTCCTTTCAACTTGACTCCATTTGTGCTGACATTTAACCACATCGACGACAAGCTGAGGCCATGGATTGCACCCACGGACTCACGCCTGCGGCCAGATCAGCGCGCCATGGAGGAGGGAGAGTATGATTTCGCAGCAACGGAGAAGAACAGGCTGGAGGAGAACCAGCGAGCTCGCCGACGAATGCGTGAAAATGCCGGCGAAGAATTCGTCCCTGCATGGTTCACCAAGGCGACCTGCGAAATCACGGGTGAAGAGTACTGGCAGTTCAACGGCAAGTACTGGACACAGCGAGAAAAGGCCGGGCCTGATGGCGATTACGAGGCTGCGTGGGGAGGGTTGGAGCCTATATACGACGATATACCTGCTTAGAATTTCTTGGTAAACGATAGCGGTGGAAGATGAAAGACTCAGAAAAAGTGAGGGAAAAAATGTAACTGTATGAGTTTAGCACTAGAGTTTGAGGTTGAGCTGAGTTGTTTTGTTACTTTGTTAAGGAGAGAGAGGAAGAGGAAGAGGGAGAGGGAGAGAGAGACAGGAGGGGGGATATGATGGAATGAGATGATGAGATGAGGAGTAGCAGTAGCCCGTATGCAATATTAGTACTATACCGAAATACTCTTTATTATTCTCTTGAATCTTGTTAGAATTTGTATGTACTCGTACATGCGTTACATGGCGTGGCATGTGCCAGATGTTGGGGAAGAGATTGGCGGGTGATGAGCGGCGGACGGCGTCTTTCACATGGGAGTTGCTGCAATCCCGAGTCTCAACAAAAAAACACTTGCACTGTAAGCAAATGATGCCACCTAACCGCAGCTTTATCCATTTACTCTTAAAAAGCAATTTTACATGTACCGCAATTACCTGTTTCGGCCTCCTGAAATTCCGTGGAGACAATGGAAACCTGGGGCAGTCCGCGGGACAGCGAGGCAAACCTCGGCAATTTCTTATGCTGATGAATGCTGATTTCCACGAGAAGCAATTCGCTCCAAGTTCAGGAACACGCATTGGCGCTGATGCATGTTAGTGGCTTTGGCTAGCTTGATTGTGTTAACGGCAAAGTCAATTCACCAGTGGATTCAGCGTGTGTTTTCGTTTCGTACTCCGTTCGTTAGTTGTGGTTGTATGAGTGGCAGTACGTTAGTTAGGTTGAGGGAAGGGCTGAGCCGAGGCAATTCCACGGAGCCTGACGTCAAGTGAGACCCCCTGAGGACTTAACTCGAATCCCGAAACACTGACATTCTTTTTTTTTTCTTTTTCATCTCTTTTTTTTCTTTTAATAAGTATAGTGGTTAGCAGCTGCTTGGATTTAATTATTCAATTGGATATGAACCCCCTTTGAAAAAAATCCAACCGACAATACAAAGATGAGTGGCAGCGATAAAGACACCAAGTTGGAGGGGACGGAGAAAGTGTTGGACAAGCGGACGACGCTGCTACGGCCTCCAGAGCCGGATGCAAACAAGGCGCCTATCGAGAACACGGTCGAGGTGACGCCGCTGGCGGTGTTGGGACCGGTAAGAAGAAGACGAAGAGAACCCTCAATGAAGCCATCATGAGCTAAACGACCATCTACCAACAGGACATCTTCACCAACACACGGCCGCTGTGGCTGCCCCCCGGCGCGCGAGGCGTCTACGGAGGCGCTGTGATTGCGCAGAGCCTGGCCGCGGCCCAGCTGACGGTTCAGGACCACTTCTTGGTGCACTCGTGCCACTGCTATTTCCTGCTGGCTGGCTCCGCGACGATCCCCATCATGTACCACGTCGAGCGGGTGCGCGACGGGCGGTCGTTTGCGACGCGGACGGTGCAGGCGCGGCAGAAGGGCAACTGCATCTTCACGACGACCATCAGCTTCGTGCGCGAGAACAGCGGCGGCGCAAAGCAGATCCAGCACGCGGCGGCGCTGCCCGACGTCGAGATGCCGGACCCGAGCTGGGACACGGAGGGAGACGCGCTCTGGGACCGGGCTGGGCCGTTTAAGAGCCGGCGCATCGAGCTCAAGGACGCCGACGCCCGGCCGGACCAGCGAAAAGCCCGACAGTGGCATCGCTGCCGAGGACAGATCTCGGCGGCGGGAGGGCATCAAGCGCATCTCAACGCGCTGGCCTACGTCTCGGACAGCTACTTCATCGGCACGGTGTCGCGCATCCACCGGCTGTGGCGGCTGGGCCTGACGCCCGAGCAGGTCGCCGAGCTACCTGATGCTGAGGGCGACAAGATGCGGCAGTTTCTCGAGTTTGAGGGCATGGGCAGCCGGCTGGAGGACTGGGCGGGGAGGCCGCGGGTCGGGATGCTGGTGAGCCTGGACCACAGCATTTACTTTCATGAGCCGAAGCGGGTGAGGGCGGACGAGTGGATGTTTTCGGAGATGGAGAGCCCGTGGAGCGGGGATGGGAGGGGGCTTGTGATGCAGCGGATTTATGCGGCGGATGGGACGTTGTTGGCGAGTTGCGTGCAGGAGGTGAGTCTTTTCTTTGCGTTTGTTTGATCGTTTTGGTGAAGATGATGAATGATGAATGAGCGAAGGCTGACATTGAAACGAAACAGGGTGTTGTTCGGTTGCAGCAGGACGAGGCCGAGAGGGGGTCCAAGATTTGAACAACGGGAGAGACCTCTTTGAATTGGGATAAAGAACATGGGAGGATCATGGCGTTTTTTTGTACAGCGTGGAAAGGAACGAGATTTGGGTTCAAATTCGAACTGCTAGACATTTCTAATTGGCTACTTTTAGGTGGCTTGCTTGTTCATGTTGTTTGAGTTCAAGTTTACAAGAGCTACATACATGAACTGTTTGGGTTGACAACAAGCCCGTGTTCAAACTAACAATAAACTGTTGGGTTTAGAATATACTCACCAACGCAACACTGTATTTTGTTCAGTTTTGTTATACAAAACAAAGCCCCCACTTCGTTCATATATCGTTTCATGTCCAGTCTGTCTTATCATAAGAGCCTCTGAATCTCGGTCTACATGCAACCACCAACAGCCAAAATCATCCGTCTCTATTTAGCATCTCACTACCAACAACCAAAAACCTCTCCCCCAACCACTCTCATTCCTCGATTTCAACATCATCGCCATCAAAACATCCATCATGTGTCGCCTCGCCAAATGCCACTACACTGTTTGCATGTGTTGGTCCCGCAACGAGTACGTCCACTGCTCAAAGGCACGCCCAATCAAACACACAGAAGACTACAAGCCATGTACTAGCAAACCACCAACAGTTCTCAAACTTCTCATCGGCTGGTGTGATAAATGCATGTCGACAATCGAGGCTCACTACGCCAACGCTGAGACTTTCGATAGGAACAGGCCGGCGATCAAGTTCAGAGACGCCCTGGCCGTCCGAAGATTCTGGGGCCTCCAAACTGCCAGCCGCGATCTAGCAAAAGTCCGGGAGATTTTCTCGAGGCTGCACGATCCCGGGACGTCGTTCCAGTGGGATACCGTCATTGATTATTCGCACATGACTATTCAGCCAGGTCACATCACCTGGGAGGGGAAACTCGTGCAAGATGTGTATTACGCGGCAAAGGCTACTGCAGTTTTGCTCGGGCCGGATTCATATGACCCCAATGTTGTGAGCTGGTCTGAGATTACGCAGCGGGCGAGGGTTTACACGATTGTCTGGGCGAATGGGTATGAAGATGGAGAGAGGCATGCTCCGAGGGTGCCTCTGTTTATGGATAAGCCGTATGATAAGGACTTTTGGAAGTTGACAGCACCTGAGATCACTCGCCCGGCAATGCGCTTCCAGTACTGGAGGGATAATCCGACAAGTGAAGGCTCCGAGCTTCCTCCTCCTAGCTACACGCATCTCTTTCCAGCACCTGGTCGCAGTCTCGGACATTAGACATGATGAGCCTTTTTGTTTCCTTTTTTTCTTTGCGTATTTGGAAGGGCAGGGTTGAGATGAGATACCCAGACTGAATCAAGGCGTTTGTTCATCTACTTTGTTGTATTTTTCATATAGCAACAAGTGATAGCGTTCTGAATGGAATAGAAGAATGCTGTTAACGTATTAAAATCATAATAAAGTTTATCCGCATGTTCACATAGACCTTGACTTGTAATGCACGATAGCCGCAAAGTTCATGTATCTGATCATTTCGTACGGCTCTCTGAGCTGGAGCATCTGAGACATGATCCAGCATCCAACTCGTTAGCCAATACAGCATCCTAGATACATGTATTCAGCCTCAATGCGCCGAGAACCGGCATTTCGTTAGTCTCAATCTGTCTGCCCAGCACATGAGGCAGATTCAGCCGCAGCTACACTCCATCGGCACAGGCTAGGATCTAGCAGCAGCAGTAGCCGAACAGCCCATCCGTTCAAAAATAGCAACGAAAATGTGTTTGCATAAACCATGTGAACATTTCGCCTCGTTTACTTGGAAGCCAATACTATTCCATGTGTAACAATTCAAGTGCTGCTGTAGGTATACATGTTCAATGTACTATCAAATGGAGGCGCAGTTCCGCAACCTCTCTTGAGGAAGGTACGGAATGCCATATTCCGACACCGAGGCAACACAACCCCCAAGCAAATGTCCTTTGCAAAATCCTTCTCCCCCTAACTGCAGATTTTTCTTCTTCTTCATTTCTCTCTTTTCTTTTCCGCATAAGGCGCCGTTCATTGTTCAATCGGCATATACCCTTTTAGGACAAGTACGATAACGCACAAACCTCAAAGCAGTCCATCGCCAAGTTGGGCAGCTACAATTACCAACCGACCATTGACTCACTCGCCTCGCAAAACGAAAATTGTTCCTAGCTTGGCAGCTTGGCCTGGGGTTGTGGCGCAGCGAAAGCACGTTCAACCCAATAGACGCCTGGGCTAAGACGGACGCCTAGCTACTTTGCATTGGCTCTTTCGCACGAGGGCGGAAAATTGCTTCCGGTCAATTTGCTGCTTAGCCAGATCGACGTGGCGCTTCAGCTCCAGGAGGATTTGCCAAGACTTAGGAGCCATGCTACGCTGCCCCGTCTATCGAGCTAGCTGCGGCTCTGGCAGAATTCGAGACGGTGATCGAGACTCGCTCACTCTGAGAAACAACCCCTGATGCTGTTGCTCTTCTGCCGCTTGCTGATGGGTGGCAATGGCTACCGACATTGAGCAGAGGCGCGACGCGAAGCTACTGCAGCTCTGATTCACGGCACGGTCCCACGGGGAGGAATGTCTCGCTCATTGAAGCTCTCAACTCGACTATTGTCGTCGCACGGCACAAGACAATTAGACTCATGGGGCCCTTCCCGTACCACTCGACCATAGGCAGGGCTGCTGGGTCTCAAGCATGGCCTCCCCATCCCCGAGTCGTTCTAGCCTCATGCAGTGGCAGGGATGAGGCCACAACGAAGAGATGATGGTCTTTCAGCTCCTTCAGGCAATGGCCGCAGTTCCTAAATCTATGCTTAAATACTAAGGAGTCCCAAACAATTTCCGCCCTTCTTCGTCTGCCCATGACACCAGGCAAACAAAAGAGAATTTAGTTTGCTCTGCCACCTTTCGGCCTCTTCCTCGGGTATCATTACAGCATTGAGCTCAGTTCTTCCGTTTGTTTCTTCTCTCGTGCCCTTCACAATGCGCTCATCTGCCCAGTACATCTCGCTGGCCGGCCTCGTCGCCGCTGGCACCGTTTCTGCAGGCATTCTCCATGTCCCCATCGAGAAGCGATATCTCAGCAGTGATCCCTCTCCCTCATTACTCCGTCGCGATGGCAGTATTAGTCTGGACGCGCTCAACAACATCACTGGGGGTGGCTATTATGCCGACTTCAGCATTGGCACGCCTCCCCAGAAGCTGAGCTTCCTTCTCGATACCGGTAGCAGTGATACCTGGGTCAATTCAGTCAAGGCAGATCTCTGCACAGAACCATCAGTGCAGCAGTCAGTCGGGGAATTCTGTTACAAACAATGTAAGTCAGCTATTCTTACCACTTTCCCAGTATTCTTGTGAATCACTCCGCTGACTCCTAACGTTATTACAGTCAATCCGTCTCGTAGTTCATCCTATAAGTCGAGTACAGAAGACTTCGATATCAGTTACCTTGATGGCCGCAGGATTCAGGGCACTTACTTCAAGGATACAGTTACTATTAACAATGCGACTGTCAAGAACCAGCAGCTCGGCTTGGCCCTCATCTCCGTTCGTGGTACAGGCATCATGGGTCTGGGCTTCCAGGAGAATGTCGCGGCCGACGTCAAGTATCCCACCATCATCGACAACATGGTATCTCAAAATGTCATCCCTGTGCCGGCATTCAGTCTCTACCTCAACGACCTGCAAACCAGCCAGGGTGCCATTCTCTTTGGTGGTGTCGATACCGACAAGTTCCACGACGGCCTCGCCACTCTCCCTCTTCAGCCCCTGCCCGCGAGTATTGCCAAGACTCAGGACATCGTCATGTACAATGTTCAGCTGAATGGGTTCAAAGCTTCCGCCGTCGATACCCCTGCCGTCAATGGCAGTGCAATTCTGGATTCTGGCTCAACAATCAGTCTCCTTCCAGATGCTGTTGTGCAGGCCATCTGGAAGAAGTACGGCGTCCTCAACATCCGAGGAGTCCCCATCCCTTTTGTTGATTGCGGCAAGGCAAACTCTAAGGATACCTTTAGCTTCCAGTTCACCAACAAGACGATCAAGGTGCCCATTGATGAAATGGTTATCAACAATCTCGCCTCGGTACAAGACGACATCCAGTCGGATCCCACTTTGTCCAATTTGTTCAAGGGATGGAGCGGAGTTTGCACGTTTGGCATGAGCTCAACGACAGGTTACGGCATCACAAGCGACCAATTCATCTTGCTCGGCGACACCTTCTTGCGATCTGCATATGTCGTCTACGACTTGCAGAACAAGCAGATTGGCATTGCCCAGGCTACTCTCAACTCGACAGCCAGCAACATTGTCCCGTTCCAGGAAGGCTCAAAGTCAATTCCTGGCCCTGTTTCTACAGGCGCTGATGATTCAGGTAATTCACCTACCCCTAGTTCCACCGAACCAGGTAGTTCCGGAGACTCTGGAGATTCTTCCAGTTCTGCGAAGCCTGGAAGCCCTACTGAATCTAGCAATTCTGACAATTCAAAAGACTCTGCCGGCTCTGCCTTTTCGATTACTCTGGCAGGTACCGCTGTCATGGCTCTCTCCATGATTATGAGTGCTCTATAGAGGCCAGATGACCACCGAAAGGGGGGTTAACATAATGGGGAATGTTCTATTTTCGATAAAGCAAATGGGGTTTTAATAAGATGGCGAGATGATTTATGCGGTTATAGCGAATCTATGAGATATCAGACTTAATGTAAATTTACGAAACGGCTGGGGGGATATACCGTAGAGACGATTAGTTTCTTGGGTTCAAGCAAGCAAGTCCATCACATGAATATACGAGTGATGTTACTAGCACACTAAAGTCACGTTGAAGCACATGGCACCTGTGATTTATCCTTTGATATTGACTCTACAATTATCCTACATCTGATTCTTTGCCTAGCTCTCAAGGACCAGTTCGTAAAGTGAAGTAGCCTCGAGGGTGTAAGATAGCTTCGAATTGAAGAAACCAAATCCTCGAGACGCATCTCGAAGAAGAGAAGAAAAAGAGACAAGATGAGAAAGAGAGCAGTCATTTTAGTTGCTGCCTAGAAGTGTATTCGAGTCTTCAAACGCCTTTGTATATGTTCCAGAAACATTTTCATCCAATAACCGGCGTTTCACTCCTCTTTCTTGTCCTCGCTGTTCTGCTCTTCATCCTTCTTCTCTCCAAACTCGTTGAAGAACCGCTCTCTCGCCCGATCGTTGACGGCATCAACATAGTCCTTGCGCTTGTTGAGCGTCCTGCTCTCTCCCATAGCCTGCGCATCTCCCAGATTAGCACCTTCGGCCCCAAGGCCCACGCCTTGCCTGTACACATGGGTGACGATGCTCTCAGTGCGCCCCTCAGCATTGGCACCTAAGCCGCTGCCAGACATCCAGCCCATCTTGGCAAGCATGCCGGCGCCTTTAGACTGCGCTGGAGCCTTCTCCTGCACAGGAGCTTTGCCTTGGTCTTTCTGGGGACCTGGAGCGCTCTTGTCTGCTGGAGCAGGCGGTGGCTTCTTGGGTTGGTTCCACTGCTCGCGTCGTTCCTTGGCCCTGTCTCGGTATTGTGGTGCCGCGGCGCCGGAATCACCACCAGCTTCAGTTTGTTTTGGTAGCTGAATACCTCGTTTATTCAACCTCTCTACCGCGCTCTTGACCGACTGCTCATCTAGCAGCTTCTCTGCATGGAGCTGCCCATTCCCATGGCGACCTAGCTCGTCTAGTGACTTAAACTTACGCATGCAAAGAAGACATTGTAACTTGTCTCGGTCCGCATACGGGGTGATTGGCCTTTCTTCTTTAGCCTGAACGTCAGGCTTGGCTTCAGGTATGGTGTCGCCATTTTGTTCCTCCGGTGGAGGTGGAGGCGCTGAAGAGGGCGCGGGAGGCGCGGGATGGACTGGGACTGATGAAACCGCTGAAGGGCCCGAGGCCTGCATTGATGCTCCAGTAAACGAAAATTTGATGGGCGCTTCCTTTGAGCTCTTTAGGGCGGGAGGTGCCTGCTTCGCAGCGGACTTGTCGTCAGACTCCCCTGTGTGAATCTCTTCATGCTTCTTCTGCCACAAAGCCATATGACCAGCCATCGCAGGGACTGCCCTCTTGGCTGCAGCAGCACCTTGAGGGTCATCTGCCTTTCTCTTCTTCGGTTTCTTGTTATTTCCATTCGGATCACCCCCTTTTGGCTCTCCATCCGCATTAATAGTCTCAGGAGGCTCAGCAGATAGGAGTTTCTGGCTGGGGTAGGCTCGCAAGTCACGATACCGGACGCGGAGGGTAGTGTTGAACAAGGGAGTAAAGGAAAATCGTTCTGTCTCGGGAGTAACCTCACGTTCCTCTGGAACAAAGACTCCCATATGAATGTGAGACACGTTGACAGCACAGGCTGCAACAGTGAAGGATGGTAACAGCTTGATTTTAGCCATGGCATCGACAGCATCCTGCAGAGTCCAAAATTCAGCAAAGCCATATTTGACAGACTCTTCGGTATTCGGATCGCGCATTAAGAATACACGGTGGAGCGACCCCGGGCGTGCACCAGTCCGAGCAGCACGATCAGCTGGGGCAGTTGACTGGAGCTTCGAGCCTGGTACCAGCTTCTGGCTGGCTGGGTCAAGCTTTTCAAGTTCTAGTCGCTTCATGTCTGTTGCAAACATGTCCTCGTTGACAAAGGCAGTCAGAGGATAAACCACCAGGATCTGGGTAGGCGCATCGGCAGCATCAGCAGCAGGATTCAGACTTAATCGCATTGTCGAAGCTAAGGATTACACGTCAGCTGCCAGCCATTGAGAAGCAGTATCAAATTGGACGCACATGATGGGGATGAGCCACAGCGCTTGCATTTGGTGCGCGAAGAGTAGTTGTTGAAGCCACACTAGGTAATTGTTAGCTATAGTCACAGTTTCTGTCTGCTAGCTGTCTGGGGAATCTTACAGGTTGGCAGATCCATTGGCCACCACCGGCACCGGAAGCGCGTGTTTCTGCGTCCTCCCTGCGATGGGCAAAGTGGATGTAAGCGCTGATTCTGCCATCTGGGACTTCATCAGTCGTGTGAGGTAGTGTGATGAGGACTTTGGGAAAGTTTTCATTGACAAAGGCGGCTGCATGATCAACTTCCTCAAACTGGATAAAAGCTCGGCGTTTTCCTTTGTGTAGGGTTAGGAATGGACATTCACAAGAGCTAGAGTTACAGGGATACATACCTTTGGAATACGTTATCCGAACATCGACAAGAGAGTAGTTGTCGGAGATGCAATCGCGGATAATGCTCTCTCGTAACTGGACAGAGATTCTCGTTAGACACATATTTTCTCGACATAATGTCGGAGAAGTACGAACCTCCATTGCGTCTACCCTAACAGGCAACCCTTCGAAAATAACGGTATCACTGGGCAGCCCTGCCTCTCTCAATCGGCCACCCTCTCTCGCGGGGCTGCGGGAACGACTCCTGCTGTAATAATCTCCATGTGGTGATCGGGAGTTGTAGGATTTCCTATCACGGTAGGAAGAGGAGGAGCCATAGTCGTAACCCCTGTCTTGGTCATGACGCCCGCGGTGATAGTCGTCGTTATACATTCTGCCTTGGTTGTCATGGCTCCAGTCACGAGGGCTCAGGCTTCGCCTCGGGCGCGCGTCATGAGCGTCTCGGTAGTCTGGCGCAGCGGAGGGAGGCTGGCGATGCGGCCGGGAGTGATGGTCGCGCCGGTCCCACGCGTTGCCGTACATGTCGTCGTCCCTGGATGGAGACTGTGAATAGCCTCGTTGTCCCGTGGGCAAGTTAGCCGTCAAGCTCAATTCATCAGCCATAGGTAAAAGCCCTGTAACTGTTCTCAATCTCCTATGAGTGCGCGGGCCGTGTCTTTACCCTGCCGCGATGGTTGGTGATCGTCGTGGTAGTAGTCTCTTTCTCTGTCTCGTTCTCTGTCTCTGTCTCTCGATCGAGCATGGCGAGAGTCGCGGTTGGCTTCACGATCTCTGCCCCGGTCTGGGGATCGTGCGTGCTGGTCGTCGCGCATAACGACAGAGGCCAATCAGGCACGATTCTGAGGGGGGCAATTAATGATATTAATGATGTAGAGGAAAAGGAAGTAAAGAGAGCGGAAACGAGTCAGCGATGGCCTTGTCGAACGAAGTTGCAAGATGAAGTCGAAGTTGAAGTCACATGGTGGGATGTTGCAACAGCCAAAATGAAGTCCCACCTTATTTTGCAGCACAGAGAGCTGAACTTTAATAGAGCTGGCGCTTACTCAGCCGCTGCATTTACCAAAGGCCTGTGAGGAGGGGCTCTGCTGCAGGTACACAGACTCCCAGCCATTTATTGCTGCACGACAAGGTACCTGACCTGTTGTGTTCTACGCCACTCCAAAACCTTCGCAAACGGCATCTCGTAACGATAACCAGTATATAATCTTTCCCATATCTCATCTTTGTATATCGTCAGTCTCATCTTCTCCATTATATCTGCATCTCATTATTTTTGTCTTTTTCTTTTTGGAATTGCCCGGCGTTTGTTTTGGACATCATTCATTGTTCATCGAGATCTGTCTCAGCCTCTATAACACTCATAAATTCCGAGCGTATTTCGCCACCAGCCATGGGAGATATCAAAGATGACGACGCAAATACCATCTGGGAGATGTCTGAAGACGGCTGTTACGTGGGCCTGACACACGATTATCTCAACATCCAACAGGCCATAGATAAAGTTCGCAGTCCCGCGGCCGGCGCCATTGTCTTGTTTGCAGGTTGGTAGCTCACTTATGCAGCGTTCCGGTCTGATATCTCATGCTCGGCTACTCTCTCGCTAACCACATCTGAATAGGAACAACGCGGGATAACTTTGCCGGGAAGCCAGTAAAGGAACTTCAGTACACAGCTTATAATAAGCTGGCCTTGCGGACAATGTTGACCATCTGCAAAGACATCCTCAGCAAGCACGGCCTCAAAGGCATCTCTATGATCCATCGCTTAGGCACCGTACCTATTGGCGAAGAAAGTATTCTCATTGCAGTCTCGTCACCACATCGGCAAGCTGCGTGGAGGGCCGGGGAGGAGGCCCTGGAAGCATGCAAATCTAGGGTAGAGGTATGGAAGAAGGAAGAATTCGAAGGCGAAGAGGGCGTCTGGAGGGCAAATCGAGATGGTGCCATGGGACAAAAGGTGGATTCATGAGTGATTCTATATTTCTTCTATCCTGTTGCTTCTCTGCCGCTGTCATCTCTCAAAGATGAAATACTCTGATATATCCCCCGCTATTTAATCATAAAACCATTCCCAGCTGTTTGCGAGTCTCGCCTTTTTATTTTTCGTATACGGGTAACGGCTCTTTTAGATATTCAAATGGACACAATGGCGGGCGACTGGAATCGCGCTTCCCTAGCATGACTGTTGCAGAAGACAAGGTTAGCATCTATGAGTAATTGGAGGAGAAGTTTTGAATCGAATGACAAACCAATGTGTTCGCTATATATCTCTGTAAAGGTCTGGCTCGAACCCAGCCCTGAGGGAGCTAAACACTCTGTCAAGGCCGACGGATACACAACGATGCCATACTCGGCGACGAGCATCTTCCAGAAATCGACTGGTAATCTAGAAAAGAGAACATCAAGAGTCAGCAATGAGGAATATCGCAAGATGACACGCAATCTGACATACTTGTATTGCCCTGATTTGACACCTCCATGTACGAATGTGCACACCGTCTCCAGCATCACAAGCCCTTGTTGCATAGCGAGGGAAAACTCATTGTCTGTCCAGCCGCATATTCGTTTCAACCGCTCTTCCGCACAGTTCATCGCAATACTCCACCCTTTCTCGATTCTGTGCAGAGTACTGTCTTCGAGGTCGTGCATGGTGTCGCGTGAGAGCATAATCTGATTAAATAAGACGTTGAATTGATCGCTTTTTTTTCCAATCCAAAAATTGTGTATGAGGTTCTTTGTTAACAAAATCGCATACTGGTGGTGTATAGGTTAAGTATGGTGGAAGAGCCGCATGTGACGACAAAGGCACGCAGCCATCAAGGTTCTCGGAAGGTTCATCCATGACAAACTCTATCGCGCTGCATACTATCAAGGTGCCGATTGATAGTGTTTGACTAGCTCAAAGGAATAATACAAACAAACAATGACGAATCGCTGTCGGGTAGGTACTGAGGTATAGTACAACTTTGAAGTGGGAGTTACGACTCCACCAGCTCTTAACGGGGCGGGTTCATGATGTCAATAAACTGGCTCAATGGCCGCTGTTTCGAAGTCTCATTACTGTGTGTATCTATTCATGGGTTGACCTGACTATAATCGAAGCACACAATCACATCGTAGCAACTACACAAAAGACACTGGATAGATTTCACATCTACGGTTGTAGCCTTAACTCAAAACATCTTCATCTGGGTACTTTGGCAGGCAACCAACCCACTTGGCGCAGGTGCCCACCAGCACTTGGACCATCGAAAGCAGGTACTAAGAGCATGCCGGTTATGAAGAACGCAATAGCGAGCTTTGTTTTGAGAAGTCCGTAGCGACAGAATATCGGCGTAGTCTTGGTATGATGAATGTTAGATGGAACTAGAGAGCGTAGACTGTTAGAAAAGAGAGCCAACAGGACACAAGAGGGCGAATCATATGTACGCATAAAACATCTTGATTATAACGCTCATGAATGAAACCAAGAAAATATGTGCATGTTGCTATATACAAGTGGTATCTCAGGGGGCCTCTCGAGCCAGTTCGTGACTTCAAAAAGAATATACATCAGTCATGATCCTCCGCCTCATCGTCATTATATCTACAAATACACACACAAAGACACCGCCCACTCTAAAGCGCATAGTTCTCCGTGTGCAAAAATATCTCTTCTGCTCTATAGAGCATAGTTCTCCGTATGCAAAAAGATCTCTTCCAACTCGTCGTCGCCCCAAATCTCCGCCTGAAGCTTCGCCACTGTGTTGGCCACGCCCACTCTCATCCCCGGAGGACCACACACAAAGACGGCGGTCCTTCGGCCCAAGATACCTCTGCCCTCGGGCCCACCCGTGGCCCATTGCTTGAGCATGTAGCCAAGATCGGGGCGGCCGTACTCGATAGTCCAACCGTCTTCAGTTATTTGATGGGGCATGGGGAACGCGGATCGCATAAGGTTCTTTTGGAATTCGGTGGGTGTCTGCGGGAACCCAAAATCGAACCCGGCTGGTGGGCCAAAGGTCGATACCGGACGATCGCTAGGGCCGCCGGCAGGAATGCCAGAGTTGTACAAATGCGCCAGCTCTGGAACTGCGATAGGCTGAGGCTGAGGCTCAGGCTCAGGCTCCTCTAATGTCGTATCGTGCTGCTTTTTATCCTCGGGATAGCCATTCTCGTTAAGTTTGCCCAAATTATCTTCAGAAAGGGCACCCTGGCTCATCGGTGATTCATTAGAGGATGGGTGAGGGAGAGGTGGCGGCGGCGGATATTGATGAGGTTGCAGGTATTTTTGTTGTGGCAGTGCCGTGATGCGATCTTCATTCTCTTCGCGAAGTTCGCGCTCTCGCTCCAGATCTCCCATTGCCTCAGCCTGAATAAAGGCCGAGTTTCGTTTCGAGGCAATGCCTGCGACAAAGCCGTCTAGTTTATCGTGAAGCTTGTGAGTCAAGGCCCGGGTGTTTGATCCGTTTATGGGAGCAGTCATTTGCTGCCCTTGGCGGTTGCGCACAGCTGTAGTGACAAAGAATTTACAGCTTACGCTCTCAGGAGGAGCGGATTCTCGGCAGATACGCAGCTCCTCTCGGAACCAGTCCATGTCTTCAAATTTCTTCATAGCCCAGACGACGACGACCTTTCTAGTGATGGCCTTGCCATCTCGCATTCGCTTCACCAGATTGAGAAGCTGAGATATCAATGACGTGATGCCGCTTCCGCCAGCAATGAGGATGCAGGTGTCAAAAGCGGCCAGATCGCGCCTCATGCCGCCGTAGGGACCATCCAAGAACGCACGGTACGTATGGAAAGGACCTTTCTCAATGGCAGTGTCTAGAACCTTGCGCGTGAATCCACCATAGGCTTTGAATAGGAGGATGCAATCCCGATAGTTTTCTCCGTATTCGGAAGGCAAATCCTCGCTGCAGAGGGATGAAATAGTAAATGGGTGGTTATCGAAGAATGAGATGCCAGGCATTCGAAGATAGACGTATTGACCAGGCTTCCATCTCATCTGAGTGGGAATGGTGACCTTGATGGCGTTCTCGGCCATGAGGGTGATTGCAGCCTCATCACCAACCATAAAGGACATTCGTCCAGGCTTTACCCAGTTAAGTTTAAAGACCCGCAAGAGATTGCAGACTCCCCAGATGGCACAAGTGGCATAGAGGTAGTCCCAGGTGAGGAGCCGGTTGGCTGTGTGCCAGAACAACACACCAACGTAGAGGATGCCGACCGGGACGTGAAGAACAACAAATGCTTCGTAGGCAACTCTCCGAATCCAAGGGAGAGAGAACACGTTAAGCCAAAGCAGCGGAACGATGCAGGCAATTCCCGTGCCGTAAATTATGCCCTTTGAAGGGGGAAAAGTCGAGCCCCAGACTGACAAGCCATTGTCCTCCCATACAGGTTGAACATAGAATGGGATCATGTGAATCAATGAAAGGAATAGACAAAGGTAGCTGAGCCATCGGTGAAAGACGTTTAGTCGCTCTGGTCCAATGCCAAGCAACATGGTCAGTATGTTTGTCTTCATGCCAGTCGCAATGATCCATGGAGTCAATGCCACGGAAAGCATGCCGGACCTGATGGCCACGGGCGGCGCTCCAAATCGAATGCTCTCCCAGTAGAGTGGCTGCTGGAGGAAGGTGTAGAGGGTGACAAAGGCAAAAGCGATGAACGTCGTCGCCAGAACGGAGAGCGACGAAAAGGTAAACCGATGCTTTCCAATGACGATGTCCGGAACAGATCTATAGAAAACCCATCGAAACAAGGCTAATGTGTCATTGATAAATCCAATGGACGAGAAGTGAGCCTTGGGGCGGAACTTTTCACCCATAGGGTTGCCGTCGGGGAAGAACTCCTGGGCCATGCCGGTGCGAATGGCGGCCTGGACGAAATTGGAGTCGACATTGTAAGTCTCCTGGTAGTGTGTCTCTATTTGCTGTTTGTAAATGGCCTGGCGAATCTTGTCTTGCCAAAAGTGCCACATGCGAACCACGAAGATGCAGCCCGAGAGGGCAGCCGCGAAGTATGTCCACCCGAGAGCATATTTGCCGGCCTTGGACCAAGGATCAACAGTGTCCGCCTGAACAAGACCCGGCGGGCTTGTGGGAGTCAAGGGAATCAGGATCCGCTTGACGACATCGGAAACGCTTCGCGTGGCCTGGGTGGTGAGCTCCTGCATATGGGGGGCCATGATGGATAGCAGGTAATGGCTGCAACTGCTTCAGCTGCGTCGTAGCAAAAACGTGGCGGATGAGGCACAAGTTGGAGTTGGAGTTGGTATTACCCCCGTGCTTGCGTGGGACGTAGGCAATAAAAAAGCCCGCGGTTTCAACCTGGGCCAAGGATAGCGAATGCTTCTATTGCATTGCAGCCAGGCGCTTACAGCCCGCCGATCAGGACTTGCTGCCGTGAATGAGTGGCTATGAAACCGCAGCGCGCTCTGGAGTCATAACGAGTAGTACCAGACTCCTCGAAACGAAACAAAGCCCAATGATTAAGATTAACGAGAGAGCTGGGCAGTGAGATGGCAAAGATTGATCAACAACTGATGAGCGGTGGGGGGCTGAATGCGGCGGCCCGTGAGGATATAAAGCCCAGACATGGCTCAAAGAGCTTCCCTCCTCCCTGCACTCGCTAATACGGAGCGAGTGATACAGGGATTTTTAAGTCGGTGGATCACATCAACGATGGGCTAGTGACGGCTGCAAAGGTCTGGATGACAAGCGCGGGAAAGATACGGACGAGCATCAGATGTTGGTGACACGCCGAATCGCCATGCGGGCAACGGTCGATATGGCCTGAATCGTTCAATAGTCCGGACAAAAGCAGACAGACAAAAGCCGTGATGGGACGTAACAGGGACGCATCAGGCCCCCCCAGCGGCTGGGCAGGCCGCGAGATTGGTCGCTTCTTGCATCCGGGGATTGCGCACGCCGAGCACGAATTGGCGCGGCCGAATGTGACAGGCGAGGTGATGAACGAGGCGGCATGCAGGTCAAGCTACCGCAATCTAGCCATGGTGTGCTCCAACCAGGCAACGGCAACAGGACGAATTTGCTAGCGGGCGGGGCGAAATGGCTGCTCGGCAGACGGTTGATGATCGAGCAAGGGTTCGTCTGCATGAGCACGGCGGAAGCTAACGAACAAAGTCGATTCATGTCTTTGGTGTCCATCGATGCCTGTAGGGACTCGTCCATCCCATCTCTCTCAGGAACAGAACTGTACTGTACGGAGTCGCATCCGCCACAAGGTCCACACGTTTGCTGACAAGGGCTCCATGTTGCACTCGTAGTCGTACAGTAACCGTTGGTGATGACACACACAGTCCCGTCCTGGTGAAGAAATAGAAGTAGACTCCGAGGTATTATCCCACAAGTCCACTGTTGATTACAGTACTCGTACTCGTAGAATGGCCATGGCGAATGCTACCGTCTTGAGAACGGCGCAAATCCGGTCACCCAAATCATAAACACCGCCATCAGCAGCCCTAATGTGAATGAGGGGAAACCAGATTTCTGCATTGAGCCACTCACGAGCTCCAACAGCTCCCAATCGAGGGACCGTTTGGGCAAGTAAAAACGGCGCTCCAGAGGCTGTTGGTGACGGATCTAGTGGCCATATGCACTCTGCACCGTGATTCGATGGGCGGCAGGGCGAGGGGGGACCATCGAGGACATGGGCGGCAAAACACGGCGTGTGATTCGCTGGGCAACTTGCTGGCCGACAGCGGTCTGAGCAAATAAGGCTCTGGGAATTGTCCGCCAAGATTCTGATAATCTCACAAAGAGCGCTAACAGCCGGAGTCTGACGGATCGCGTGGGATGAATTCCGGGCGTCTCACAGGGCTTTTCTTTCCTTTGCAGTTGCTGGTGGTGTTGAGGTTTGGCGCTGCTTGTGCTTGTGCTTGTGCTTCTCTGCTGGCTGCTGCTACTAGCCTGTTAGTGGCCCGGAGAAATGGCCGTCCGGCAAATGCCAGGCTTCTTCCCCTGGCCTGGACGCCGTTGTCCTGCGAGAATCACCCGATTGCTGTAGAAGTTGACAAGCATCTCTAATCTCTCCCTGCGCAATCTGCTTGCATCCAGAATACGTATGTAGACACTCGGCATCCATCTGGCCATGGCAGCGTCGCAGTCAAATCACGTGTAACACCAATCGGAAGTCAAACTTTGTGTCCGAGCAGCTGCTTTAACTTGGCTATGCCGCCGATTGATAATGATTCCAGCCTGGAGAGACGCGTCAGTTGGGTATATATCGAACCACCGTCTCCATACATGACACCAAGTAATCGGCAACGACGGCATCGATCGACATCCCCGTCTTTGCATCTCCGAATTCCCAAGCAATCTCCAGCTGCCGGGAGACACAAGATGGACACCTCCGTCAGCCTTGTGCTCCACCTCCGTTTCATTGGCTGTAGATTATCCAAGCTCCCCCACCCGCAAGGCTGAGAGCTCAAGTTTTCTTTCTTTTTGGGCACGGCGGCGCAGAGAACAACTCCCGAAACACACGACACACTCGATACGGCCCTTGATCTGATGTTGTAATTCTGCATCTGTCTTTCGATTATACCCATCAGCCACGCCGAAGTCTTCCGAAATCACCGTCATCATGGCACCCGAGGTGGGCCTGTCGCGCTCAACCTTTGCTAAGCTCTCTCCTCATCCGTATCTGCTCGCAAATCTCGAACCATCCGACGACTCTGTTCCACCTGCGCGAAGCAATGGCCGAGCTCCTTTCGAGGTCCGGACACCCACAGTCAATCTCTCCAGCTTATCACATGCCCACGGAAGTGCCCTGGTAAGGACAGGGGATACAACCGTCATTTGCGGAATTCGGGGCGAAACAATCCTGACAGACCACATCCCCAACTTCCGCGCATCCAATACACAGACAGAATTGGCCGAATACGACTTGTTGGTTCCGAATATTGAACTGGCTACCGGATCGGCGCCACAATTTTTGCCCGGCGGTCCGCCCACAACCCTCGCCCAGACATTGAGCACCAGAATCTACTCCCTCCTACATAGCTCCAAGCTGCTGCGCGCTGAAGATTTGCGTATATGGCACAAACGACCGGCCGAAGCTCCGATCCCGGTCGATGAGGAGGAAGAGGGGGCTAATGAGCAGCAAGAAGGAGAAGAGACCGTGGTGGCATACTGGGTGCTGTATATCGATCTCTTCTTCATCTCCTTTGATGGCAATCCGTTTGATGCAGCTTGGGCAGCAACCGTGGCTGCTCTCCGCGACACCAAGCTACCCCAAGCTCGCTACGATCCAGACAGAGAGATGATAATATGCTCTAGGAAAGACCCAAGGCCTCTCACAGTGGAAACCATGCCCATTGCTTGTACAGCAGTCATTTTCACAGGCAAAGAGACCAAAGACCAGGCTCCAGATGGCAAATTCTGGATGTTGGCTGACCCAGATACCCTGGAGGAATCATTATGCAATGAGACAGTTACGATTGTCATTGACTGCTCTGGTGGCTCAAAACGAATTCTGTCCATCTCGAAACACGGAGGCACAGTCATGTCGGCGAAGCTACTTGGGTCGAAGGAGTTCCTCGACTGGGCAAGTAAGCGGTGGGAGGGTCTCGCATCGGCAATCACTGGCAGCCGATGAATCTGGAATACCATAGAATACCATAATTGTTTAAGCATCGAGAAGCCATCTTTGTTTCGGGGGATGTTCCATTGGCTAGCTTATACAAAGCGCCAACCATAGTACTACTAGGAAACTTTGCACATGGTACCAGACAGATGGTACGGAATAGGTAGAATCAAGCTGTCAAGTACAAACAAAAAACTTCATGGATCAAAGCGGGCATGTGTCAACCATTCGAACCACCCTTTCAGACTTTATATCTAGGGCAGTAGATACCGGCCGACGACTCTCTCTACCGCTCAGTCGAATGAGGCCGCGATGCCACGTACGTAAAGTACCAAAGACATAACGTGAAAAATTCAACAAGCGGTTAAACTATAGAGAAGAAAAAAGAAAAAAAAAAAAAAAAAAGCTCAGAAACAGAAGCTCAATTTTTTAGCCTACTACCAGAGCACGCACAGGCCACCCCGACTTAGCTAATCCAAATTCCACCTCCCCACTTCGCTTGAACTTCGAACCTTTCCAAGCCCTTTAGCTAGCCAACACTTTAGTAAACGAAACTATTTTTTCCTACTCCGTTTCTGTTTTTCTTCTTCTTTCTTTTTTCCTCTCTCCATCGTCTTTTCGACCGAACCATGGAATCCCTCTCAGACACAAAGTGGGATGTAGTGATCAGCGGCACGGGGCTCCAGCAATCCCTTCTCGCCCTGTAAGCTTCGGATTCCATCGGCTTGGCTTTTGCCCTCCAAACTGACTGACCAGCCTCGTCTCGTGAAGTGCCCTGTCGCGATCTGGCAAGAACGTCCTCCACGTCGATCCCAACGAGTACTATGGCGAGGCCGAGGCTGTTCTGAGCCTGCAGGAAGTCGACGAGTGGGCTGCTAGACGCCAGTCGGAGGATGGCGATGGTGTTTTTGCAGCTGCGCGGGTGACTCGTCCCGAAGGCCCCGAAAGCTTGTCATCGAGAGGATACACCCTCGCCCTGGCGCCGCAGCTGATCCATACGCGCTCAGAGCTCCTGTCAAAGCTGGTCTCGTCGAAAGCCTTTCGGCAGCTCGAGTTCCTTGCTGTTGGCTCGTTTTACATCTATCAGCCTTCGTC
Organism: Trichoderma harzianum CBS 226.95; assembly: GCF_003025095.1. Lineage (NCBI taxonomy): Eukaryota > Fungi > Ascomycota > Sordariomycetes > Hypocreales > Hypocreaceae > Trichoderma > Trichoderma harzianum. The sequence goes on from NW_020209263.1 coordinate 710,492, forward strand.
CGCAGAGTCTTCAGCTCCTAGCCTCGGCCGCATACCCTCGACTCGAGAAGACGTGTTTGCCAACACGACGATTTCAGTCAAAGCAAAGCGCGGGCTTATGAAGTTCCTCAAGTTTGTGCTGGACTACAACGTTGAGCCGCAGACGGATGTATGGAAGCCACATGCAGGCGACTCGCTGGCGAGTTTTCTTGCTTCAGAGTTTAAGCTTGATGCCGCCCTGCAGGCATACATCATCACTCTGACTCTTAGCTTGGATGGCAAGATATCAACAGAAGCCGGTCTAGCCGCTATCCACCGCCATATTACCTCCATGGGAGTCTTTGGCACAGGTTTTGCAGCTGTTTACCCCAAATGGGGCGGCCTCTCTGAGATTGCCCAAGTGGGCTGTCGAGCCGGTGCCGTCGGCGGCGCCGTTTATATGCTCGGCGTTGGCATCAAGGACGTCCAGAAAGCCCCTCCCACGGCCGAAATGCCCGAAGAGCTGGACATTGTCCTAACAAACGACATGGCGATAAAGTCAAAAGCCCTGGTGAAAGCCCTGGGCAAGCCGGCAGGCGAAAGCCGCCGTCTAAGCAGACTCACGGCCATTGTCAACTCGGGTTTACCCTCGCTCTTCGAGACGGTGACCGATGGTGCCCCGACTCCAGCCGTCGGCGTGGTTGCGATTCCCGCTGGAACACCCGTTGGCGAGGATGGAGTTTCATCTGAGTACCCCATCTACGCTCTGGCTCATTCAAGTGACGCCGGCGAATGCCCTTCTGGACAATGTAAGTTTTATTTTTTCTCTTTCTCTCATTTCATTTCCTGCGTGTGTTATGATGATAAAACCTTAACGAATACTTATCTACATTGGCTGAATCCCATTGACGATAACTCCTCTGACAACCTGATACACACTCTCATCATTAGCATTTCTTGTCTTTCATATCTCTTCTATTGGATAGCTTGCTAATGGTTCATCAGGCGTATTATATCTAAGCACTCTCACAAGCCCAGATGCTCAAACCCATCTCGAAAAAGCGCTCCAATCCCTTCTTGCGTCACTCTCCGCAGACGGCCAAGAGCCTCCCAAGTCACTCTACCAATTGTATTATGAGCAAACTGGTTTTGACGTTCCATCCGTAAACATTGATGGGCAATCTGCTGTATTCTCCTTGCTACCTTTGGACCTTGCGTTTAATGACTCTGTACTGGATCCTGTTCGGAGCGCATGGGAAATGATTACATCTCCATCTACAGACGATGAATCTGCAGAGTATCTAGTATTCACAGATCGGGAGGGCGCCGATGCCGAAGATGAATTTGACAATTAATTAGCTACCAGATGTGCATTAAATGAACTATTATATACCCCTGAACGTCCCTATACTTTGCCCTGACCGTAATTCTTACTGTGGTGCCTCCCTGACTACTTTTGTTATAATAAAGGGGCTATATAATTATCGTTGAAGCAGATCAATTATACAATCACCATAGACGATCCTGGTAGCTGGCAGCTATTATTGGCCCAGGTGGTACAGCTTGCTATTACACATCACATTCAAACTCTTCACCATCTTTCTGTCTCATTGTATACTAATCTAAGTATTTCCATTGGACTGTTCACATGAGGCCGCGCAGTCCATCATTCACCGGCCCTTGGCGCGTCCTCAAGCTTTTTATAAGCAGCCCGAACTTGCGGCAAAGAACTGATCCTCGCAAGCCACTGTTTGACGAGAGGGCAGTCTTCCAAGCTCAACCCCGCAAACTCATGCTTCTTGACCCAGGCTTGAAAATGTAGATCCACCGAAGTGACCCTGGATCCTCCCAGAACCGTCTCGCCGCCGCTCCTCCTCAGCTGCTTCTCAAACGTGCCGTAAAAGCGAATAGCCTGCTCCCGGTACCGGTTCAGCGCGTCCTCATTCTTCGTCGTGTTGTAGTTCTGGTACCAATTCACTTGGCCCGTCATGGGTCCCAACGTCGTGAGCAAGAACTGCTCCCACTTTTCAAAGTCGACGATATCCTGCTCGCTGCTGCTTTTCGGGCCCAACAGTCCGTCCTTGTCGTACACGCGACGGAGGTAATTCATGATGGCGCCGCTTTCCCAACTCACGACACCGGTGTTTGGGTCTTCGAGGGCAGGGACGCGGCCGTTCTCGTTGATCTTGAGAAAAGCGGCGCCGAGGACTCCTTTATGGGGGTCATTGCCGAATTCCCACATCTTCACGTCGTATGGGATCTTGAGGAATTCGAGTGCCATGGCGATTTTGAATGGGTTGGGCCCGGCCTCGTGGGCGTGGAGAAGGAGAGGTTTGATGGTTTGCTTCGGCATGTTTAAGCTTTACTCGCCGATAACGAAGTCTGGTGTTGTAATTGCTTCCTTTGCGTCAATAATGTGCTTTCTATAGCAGATCGTAGACTTTTGGGTGTCGTATGCCGACATTTATATACTTGAAGCCCCCTTGGGTGCCAGTCTATGCAGCTGCATCAGGTGGAATACAGCTTGGAGCATCCACCCGACTCAACATTCTCGAATCCGGAACAAATTTTCCAGCAGCTCCAGTCCAAGGACCACATGCCATGCTCGGCCATTGTTTGGAACGGGCTTCTCGACGATAGCTTCATGCTGTCACCGCTCGCGGATTCACAGTCTTGGCCCATCTCCCCCCGGGAGTGGATTCGATATCTACATGTACTGCGGCGAAGAAAGGCCGCTCATGAATATCGCGCCGCCTTTCTTTTCGTGACCCCTACAAGTGGAGGACAGAAAAACAGGGAACGAAGAAAATTTGAGCATGCATATAGAAGTGATCGCCATTCGGTGAAGTATTGGATGTGCTCATGTTGTGGATGTATGTGCACTTACATGCTCGTATTCTGCGGTCTGTATTTTTCGGGCTAAGTGAACTCACTACTAATGACCGGCAGCGGAGCTTAAAGCAACAACAGCGCCCCTACATACCCAAACGGGCAAATGGATACCTTCAATGTTTGCGATGTATCCTGTTCTCGATGGCGCAGACTGAAACTCTAGACGAAGGCGAAAGTCTAAGTTGAGTGTTTGACTACAACAGATATTGCCGGCGGGACTTTTGGATGATTTCTCGCTGTTGGATTTCTAAGCCATCGCAATCACTTGCCGCACGACAACAGTTCCACATACAAGTTACGTCTGGTGATGTAGCCTCAGGAGAACCGAACCCAATGGCTTTCTCAACATGATCGCGCCCTGTGATGTCAAGTAGATGCTTGGCCACAATTATAAATCTCCTTGCTTATGAATGAATGATGATGACCGATCATCCACCGAGTGTGGTTCGAGTTACGCAATGGTGCCGAAAGAAGCACGGCTGCAACGATTCAGACTCACTACAAAACTGCATCTCGATGCCTCCAATTTGAAAGGACCAAACGTTTTGAGTTAAGCATTCTCCCAACATTCTGCTTTGTTCCATCACAAACTTGCGAATAAACTCGCCCTCTTCAACACCATGCCCGGTCAGCCTAGTATCAAATTATACACCGACTCGACTCCCAATGGCATCAAGATCAGCATGGCATTAGAAGAGCTCGGCGTCCCATACGAAGTTGATCACATCGACATCACCACAAATCGACAGAAAGATCCATGGTTTCTCGAGATCAACCCCAACGGCCGCATCCCAGCCATCGTCGACACGCTCAGTGATGGCCAGCAAGTCAGGGTCTTTGAGGGAGGAAGCATCCTACAATATCTGACTGAGCGATACGATCCGGAACACAAGCTTTCATTCCCGAAAGGCACCAGAGATTACTGGGAATGTAATAACTGGCTCTTCTTTCAGCATGGAGGCAGGTTCCGTCTGTGGGTGTTGGTGTTTTTGAGCCTAACGACTAACGTTCGTTCAATCTAGGAATTGGCCCAATGCATGGCCAAGCAGCGCATTTCTACCGCTATGCGCCCACCAAGATCCAATATGGCATCGATCGGTACATTAACGAGACGCGACGCCTCTACCGCGTGATTGATGCCGAGCTTGCCAAGTCGAAATCTGGTTTCCTGGTGGCAGACCACATCTCCATCGCAGACATCGCTGTTCTCTCTTGGGTAATCTACGCGGAATTCGTCAGCTTGGACATGAGCGAATTTCCGTTTCTCCAGAAATGGGAAAGAATGATGTCTGCCAGGCCGGGAATCAATAAAGGCTTTCATGTGCCTAAGCCCTTGATGTTCAAGATCAAGCAAGGCGATCCTGAAGTTTTTGCGCAGTTCACAAACGAAAGGAAAGATTGGATTTTAAAGGGAATGGAGGAAGAAGCCAAGAAACGATAGAGTTTAGTAAAAGACCAAGTTGGATTACACAAGGCAGTATCTTGAGAGGGAGATAATAGAACACGGTAGCGTGGCCGACGCTTGCTCTTGTATCCCGCTGACGGTTGATCAGCTTGATCCTTACTCCCCTTGTTCCCTTAAGGTGATGTCATGACATTCCCGTCTCGTGGGGGAGCCTCCCAAAGGCGAGCTTATAGTACATTTGATCTTGGCTGGCGTCAGTGTTCCGTAGCTCCCTAGCTTAGAACCATCTTCCTCAAACACCCCAAAGCACAACACAACTTGATAGCCACCCTAACCTGGAAGCGACTTAGAACCAAGATTCCATCCTCGAGAGCAGAACCTGCAAGACTCCAATCCGGATCCTGCCTTGCCAAAGCTTTCGCCCATAGAACCAGCGTAGCTACATATACGCCGATGGCAAGATGAGGCACCTCGGCCACCGCCTTTTGGCTCCCGTATTCCTCCTGTGTTGGCATGGTGGACGGGTAGCTTTTGCCGGTTCGCCGACCCGACGGAATATCAAAGACAACAGACTGCTTTGCTGCGTCAAGGAGTTGTCTTGCATGGTGAGTAGCGATGTCGCAGTCCTCGGAGCTCTGCCATATCTGAACATTTGCGAGACGGGTGCCCTGGCTTGCGGAGCCGCAAATTTGCCATCTTGCAGATTTGTGCAGCAATTCCACATTGGTGCGGATGTTGATGAATATCAGGTGGAAGAGCGAGGTGGTGGACAAGTGACTTTCGATCGGTATCTGGGTCTGGCATGCATTCCACCATCGATGTAGTCCGAGTTCCAACAAGTCTTGCTTCCAAAATACATTCAACATGGAGACGCCTTCACTACTCGAATTGCCAGAAACAGCGGCGAGGAGTGTCAGACAGCACATTGCTGGTGTAGGTGTTGTTGTTGGATGGTGCAAGGTCGTTTGGGGATTCATTATTGACGCGAATAGTTTGAAGCAGTCTTCAAGCAAATCAGTGCTCTCCGATGGACCTTGAAGACCGTCGAAGCCAGCAAATGTGCATTGAATGATTGTTGTGCTCAAGTGTGCTGGCCGTCGCAATATGAGCACATGGTACGACTCCAGGACGCAAAGGCTCTCAACCAACCTGCGCGGTGGCCGTTAGCTATGTGCAGGTGGCTTGCAGCGGTGTGTCCAATACAAACCTCAACCGCCTCTTCACCTCAAAATCTGTCAGTGACGATTCGAGGGTGGTGAGTGAATAATCCTCGACGCTCTATATTATGTCAGTTCCGATTACAGGTGGGACCATGTTGAGAACTGACCTGAAGAAGAAAACCATGCTGTGCCTCGGTGCACTCGAACGCTCGCGGATCTCCACTGCACAAGCCGAATATCTCCAGGCACATCAACTATGAGCGATCAGAACAGCCACTAGAGACTGACGGACACGGAAGCGCGAACTCCTCCCCTCCTCTCCAAATCTGAAGCGAGAGGAATATCGTGGCAGCTCTTACCGTTTGCGCTAGATCTATCGCCTCTGGAATACTCAATTGGTCGCTCGAAAGCGCCTTTGTATTCCGTCAGTGATGCTTTGTAGAAATTTAGGAAGAAGGCCAGTCACTCGGCCCACTCACACGACTCAAGGCCAATCTCCTAGCATCGGTATGCATGGCCAATGAAATTCGGAAGCTGCCTTCGATTGGACAGAATAGGCCGCCCACTGCTGCCATGGCGAGAAGAAGCTCGGGAGGTTGGCTTGGCTCGTGTTCGACATCTTGGAATATAGGCATCATGGGCGCAACATGGCATATAAACTTACGCAGGAAGAAGCCAATTATATCTTTGTCATGTGGCTGGATGTTTGGACGCAGATTCGAGAGCCATTCAGGCATTCGCGGCGTATTGATTGGGGTGTCGGATGGAACGGGACTGCAAAACCATTGCTGCAATGAAGATGCTTGTCGGACAAGTCCATCGTTTGCGTCGGTAGCTTCCAAGAAAAGCCCAAAGTCGGCGGTGAGGAAGAAAGGATCATAAAAAGGCTGTAGCTGTACTGGTAAGCGGCTGTATAAAACCATATCCGACCAACTTGGGCAAACCTTGTCCATGGAAGGCCAAAACTCGAGCGATTCGAGGTCGAAATTCGATGCACTTTGATCAAATGATGAGATCAGTCCTGCCGTACGCATCAGTAAACCATTTCCGAGCGGATTGGCTAGGAAACCGTATCTACCAGATGATGTCTCAGTCATGGCTAACATTTCCGGTGCGGACGCCAGTGCCTCTGCAAGTTCAGCAGAGTTAACCTGTGTCACTGGGGCTGCGCAAAAAGTCTCAACTGGAAGAACCGGTGACGGAGTATCGTTGGCGTGACGCACAACTGGAGGGGACATTTGTTCACTCGCTGGGGACACGATGATGTCTCCAGCGAGCCGTGAGGAGAAGACGGTAGATGATGAATCGAAACATGGAGCCCCATCATCACTCCCTGCATACAAGCACGAGGCCGACTTGAGCCTACAACGCTGACACGGCATGGCGCCGTCGCACTTCAGCTTGTGCAGGCGACAGCCGTTGCATGCCTTGGCTGTCCGTCGGGCTGAGCCTGAGCGTTGCCGAGCAATCCCGTCATCACAGAGGTTCTTGAAGTGACGTTGGAGAACATCTTGTCGTTGGAAGCGTTTGCTGCATACCTTGCATTTGAAAGGGACATCTTGAGTATCTGTAGACACACGTCAATGCAGTGAAGAGAAGAGATGCAATGACCAATAAACATATACATACGGGTTCTGGAGTGGCGCAGAAGATGCTCCTTGCGGGTGAAAACGCGGTTGCAAACAGCACACTACCGTGACGGCGAATATCCACGTCAGTGTTGAAGCTTCTTCGTCAGTCATTCCGGACGAGAGCCGGTGTTCGGGTTACCTTGGAATCCTGGGAGCCTTTCCGCCTAGAATTGTTCACCCGCGCTTCACTGGGTGCACCGGGGATGCTCTGAGTATCCATTGGAGATCTCTTGCAGCTTAACCGGATATCTGGTGGGTGTTGTTTCGTTGCAACATGAATACATGCATCCGGAGTACAGGTACATACGAGTAGTCCCGGCGGTACCCCAGACAGCCGAGTGGGGTCCCGGATGCTGATACATGTACCCCGGTTACCCCGCGAATTGACCCGGCCAATTGGAGGCTTACACTTTCAACAGAAAATATTCAATGTATTTAGTTATTTACTTATATATAATTTCAACGAACTTTCCTATTTCTAATCAACTAGTTGGCCAATTATTTATCCAGTCCTGCCTTGCCAAGGTGGCCCATTGTCGCGACTATAAGAGCCGAGGTCGTGACAGAGCATAGCCTTACTTTAACCCAACTATTGCAGTCCCCCCCCCTCTTGATAATAAATATAACGTCTATAATTTAATACATAAAGGCTGGTACTTGTAGGTACAAGCCACGCATTTCTCGAGGCTACACAAGCTAGGTTGGAGGCTTTACGGGCCGTCCCAAAACATATGTAACTTCTGCTCCAGTCACCTCCATCTTGACCAAGGGTTTTCATGATACCGACTCCTCCAGAAATGGCGCACAGGCTACCATCTCAGCAAGACTTGTCCGCGTCTCGTCGTGCCCAAGTCGAAAAAGGATGGGGAGACACTTGGCCAGGGGACCGCGTGCCAACCTCCACCGATGCTGAAATCGCATACCAGCCACTTGATCCGGGCCAGGTTTCTGTCTTCAGACAGGCTATGCTCGCTGATAGACAAGCGAGGGAAAAGAAACGATTTCCCAGCCTTGACAATGCAGATACCCTGTTTTCCATGCCCAATTCTTCACAAGCAGTAAGTAAGCTCTTATCAGTCCTGCCTGTCTCCAAGTCCATTGCTGATACTCCGTCGTAAAGCTTGCTTGGCCCACGTCCTTCTTCCTTGCCTCATTGAAGCCGGAGTTTAGCATTGGCATTGATGAGCTGATACAGGAGACGCATCAGAACCTGTTGTGCACCACCATATTCCTGAGAGATGTTCCCCCAATTGGGTTCCTCCGGGTTCCTCGACCAGAGTATCTGACACTGGCGTTGGCTGCCGTGGGCGCCTCCATGACGCCACAGAAGGAAGAACAGGCATTGCAGCTCTGGCACACTTCGGCGAGTCAATTACTGGGCAATTTGGAGGTCGACAATGGGGTCGCCCGCAAAACTGATCTCGTCAAGGCGGTACGTAAAAGGGAACTTGATTCCTGACCATGTTCACCGTGTCTGCCTCTTGTGTTTTCAACTCCTAAACAATTCGCAGTGGACTCTCCTAGAGACCTTTGCCTTTCTGTCTTCTGATCGCATCGTGCGAAGACGCGCCCGCATGATTCATGGATGCGTCAAAACAGTTGAGTCAAGCCCCAGCTTCGACAGTCGCCCAATTACCAACAGTCGCTATTAGGCAGTTTGGAGGATTTTTCGCGAAGCATCCTGCCTTGACGGGGTTGGGAACGATGAGTCTGCGCAATCACAAATAACAAATCACGGTCGGTGAGTAACCCGTGTCATAACCAAAAAAAAAAAAAAAAAAGCGCTGGCTAAAACCTCAGATCGTTGATATCGTACTTCGTAATACTGGATCTTCTTCGAGCTATTCAGTATGGCCAGTCCACTTCATTTCCTACAGCCTTGTTTCTCCGCCATCGTCACCGCCGTTGCTCTGATAGCGCAACCACTGCGGACAGCTCAGTGCTGCAAATTCGAAGCGAAAGCTCCGGAGATGCCTGGATTTCCATCTTCACCATGCTTGCCGATGTCCACTCAGTAACGCACACCTTTGGCCCTTTAACTACTCAAGATTTTCGGATACATGACACGGTATATCTTGCAGACAATACGGTCCAAATGCCGTTCTCTCCAGCACACGAAATCTCTCAGCTTAGACAGAAGCTTTCCGCAAGCCTTTTGACATGGAAGAGCAATCATTTGGACTCGGCAGCAGACGAACTTTTGCTCATGTATTACTTTTGTCTTCTTTATAACACGGTGCCATCGCTGCAACCCCTCTGTGCATTAGCAGGCTGCACGCACGCCTCATCCAACACATTCAAGATGCAGAGAGACAGGGCCAACGCTTCGGAGGGCTTGCATTTCTACCGTGCTGCTATACCTACTGTCTGGCTGATTTTGGAAACAAGTGAACGAATACAGCCTGACGATCTGCCGATATGGGCCGCACTGACAGTATTCTCTGCTGCGCTAGTTCTTTGGGCTCGCAAGGAATTTGCAAAGAATGGGGATGTAGATTCGTGGTCTTCGAGGTCTTTACTTCCTTTTCAGCAAGAGCTTGCACGAATGAAGTTTTCAGGTGCTCGAGACATGGCGGCGATGCTGTCCCGTTTAAACTGATGCAATCTATCTGGATCCAATGGCTTGGAAAGGCGGCGGCAGTACGTGCGAAGAATGGCAGCTGCTTTTGTTGGCTGTAGCCGGGCGAAATATCTTTTTTGGAATAACGAAAATCTTCCTGTCATGACCTTGTACTAACATCTTGAAATGACATTCTAACCATTTTACACTCATTCTAGAGCATGTCTGCTATCATTTTTTAATAGTATTTTATAATAGAAGCTGCAATATAAATGCAAAATGTCGGGTTATCATCATGTTCTTACGGTGAGAATATTCTCTCCGCGAATACAGACACTGTTATTTGCACAGGAAGAGACGAGTAAGCGTCACTCAAGAGCCAAGTTTCTCAAGATCCTTGATACTTGCGACAAAATAAACTACCTAGGACCGCAGGCTACCACTTATTCCTGTAACACAATCTCGCACTTGTGGCTCTTTGGTGCGATGAGAAAATGATTTTCCATAGCCATCGACTCATCTGTCACCGAATGCGCGAGTCTGGCACCCCGACACGCCCTAAAGAACTCGGTGGTTGCGAGTCTCATCTCCATGCGGGCCAGGTGCACTCCAAGGCAGACCCGAGCACCTAATCCGAACGGCGAGTATACCGCTTTTGCTGCATCTGTGATTCTCGATACAGCACCCGTATCTTCCAAATCATCTGAAAGCTGCCACCGCGAAGGATCAAATCTTGATTCTCTCTTTTTAGTCCGCGCTTTGAAGAAAAAGGTCAAGGTAGTAGAAACTGACTTACCTTTCAGGGTTTCGAAAGAGATTGGAGTCTCTGTGCAGAGTGAAAGCTTGAGTTGTTACCGTTGTGCCAGCGGGTATGTAGTGTCCCATCATATGTGCGCCTCCCTTTGGTACAATACGCGGTAGTCCGCCTGGCGCAGCTCCGTACAATCTCAAAGTTTCCTCGATGATTCCGTTGAGGACCGGCAACTTCTCTAAATCCTCCTCTGAGAAGTCCGGCCGTAATTCCGCAACCTCTTGTTCGAGTTTGGCCTGCCACTGCGGGTGTGAGAGCACAGCCCAGACGAGGTAAGTCATGGTCACTGCGGTAGTATCGGACCCGGCTACCAAGAGGCCTTGAGACTCATACTGGACGTCCGTCTCGTCGAGGCGACCGCCTTCTGTCTGGGCCTCTTTGTTGACGGCCGAGAAGATGCTTTTATCATTTCCTGCAGCTTTGCTCTTCCTGCGTGCTTCCAGTCCGTATTTTATGAGGATGTCGTTGCCTCGGAAAAGTTCCCTTATACCCTCAACTGGGATACACTTGAGAAGAGGAGGAATCCACCATGGTAGCTCGGCCGCGATTCCGCTTCCTTTCATATTTGATTGGAGGATGCGGATATACTCATTGACCTATATCTCACAGTCCGTAAGGATCCTAGAAAAAGGAGAGTCCAAGAGTTTTTTTTTTTTTTTTTGCTCACCTGCCCCCGCTCGATGGCGTGAAATGAATCGCCAAACATGAGCAGCGCCGAGATATCGGTCGCCATGAATGTCCACCACCGCAGGACACATGCGCTTCCTTTCTGCTTTGCTTCATTCTGAATCTTCATCACCACTTGCCTCGTCATTTCATGGACAGTCTTCTCGTAGTTTTGCTTTAGGTATGTCTTGGAAAACGCACGAGCAAAAAGCTTCCGTCGAGTACCATGCGCCTTGCTGTCACTCATGGAGAAAAGGATCGGCCGCCCGAATGGCGCGACCTCGACATACCACGGACTTTTCGTGTACCCTGAATTTATCTTGTGGATGGCCTGAACACTTTGTGGATCCGCAACAGAGACCTCATTGGGACTTATACGCACGATTGGCCCGTACTTTTGATGCAGAGCGTGAATGTAATGGATCCGCGTTCCCGTTACCACGGCCCTTTTCAATACCAAGTTTGTCCAAAGAGAGACCCGCGGCCCTGGCAAAGCTCTCAAGGGAGACGTCAGGACGAAAGAAACCTTCTGTTCTACAGGTAAATGCAAGCTCGTCAACCTAGATCAGTGGCCTCATGACTTACTTTTACCGTACTGATGAGAATTGAAAGAAGAATCAATCCGGCGACAGCCGAAAAGAGCAGCGACAGGCTCCCGAACATGGTGGAAGGCATTACAATCTGTTAGATAACTTTAGGAGAATTGTCTTCCCAGCTGGTGTTTTCCCTTGTCCCTAAATCCTTTCGAACGCTTCCCCATAGTCCCTCAAATACTCTGCCCCGTCATTTCCCCAGGTTCCGCACGACGGCTGAGAGCTCCGCTGTTCATCGGATCTCGACCCTGAGAAATGATTCGGCTCCGTGTGGGGGTTATCACCCTCGGCTTGTGTGGAGTTTGGTTTGCACAAGAGAGACTCCATCGGATGCGATGATACGATGTGCGAGTCTGTATCGTACCCATTCCAAATAAAGGTGCATACAGGCATTTCATAGCCCAAAGATATTCACATTATATATAGAAGCAATCTTTGAATCGCCAAGCTTGGCTTGTAGCCTCTCATCGCCCACCATGAGCCGGTTATCTAAATCCTACTGAAAAGGCTCTTTATACGCTACATGCATCCTCCCTGACCTGATTATTTTTGAGAAATGAATCATTAGAGTTATAAAGCGAAGTTAATATATGTAATAGTAACATTATGTGCTAGTTATTGCTGTGAATTTACCTATGTGTTTTTCTAACACTCCCATCGGCTCATGGCTCGCGGATTGAAGGTAATCTGAGGATCCCGCATATCGAACAATCTGGGGTATGGGCTTGAGAAGCTCCACAGACCATAGATGCCGAGCGGGGGCTGTTCGACTAGCCTGAAAGAAGGTTACTTACATTCGGAAATGTCTGGCTAGGTAGTGATTGCTGTTTACTCGGCAAGTGGGGGATGAATGGAAAAATACATGTACCTGTACAGACCGCAAAATAAATAAGTGCACATACATCCATAATATCAGCATATACTAGGTACATTAAATAGCAATCACTTTTATATGTGTATAGTTTTAGCATATGTGTTTAGAATCTCTCCGTTTCCTGGTTTTCTATCCCTCACTTGCTCGGCTGGCTCTCAAGAGACGAAGAAAAGCGATGATCCATTGTCTTCGCTATCCTACACGGTTCAGCTCACTGATATCTATCAAACAGCTTCCATTTCAGCCTGCTAGGGCACAGATTGTTTAGTTGAGTCTAAGCTTCCCTTTCTAGTACCTGGAAGATGCCCCACGAAGGACTGAAAGTCATCATTGTAGGCGGAGGTCTGGCCGGCTTGACTGCTGCTATAACTCTCCGCCAGAATGGCCACTTTGTCAAAGTGTTTGAGCAGTCTCGTTTTGCCAATGAGGTCGGTGCTGCTATTCATATGACACCAAATGCGACCGGAGTTCTTACCCAGCTCGGAGTCGATCCAGCGAAAAGCGGCGCCGTGCTGCTCCATCAGGTACCTACACAATAATAGTCTACTGAAGCATTGAATCGGCGGCAAGTACATGTACTGAAAGAACGCAGACAAGATTGTACACTGCAAGCAATGTGCCCATATCAACCATCGTCACCCGAGGCTCATCGATGGCAAAATGTAAGGGGCTTGCTTGAAGACCCCGAGACCGCAGCCCTAGCTGCCTTGGAGTGCACCATGGACATGTCCAGTGGTATTCTGCCTCTGAAGAGACAGTCATGTATCCGACATCCAACAACATTCTTCTCAACTTTGTCTGCATCCACTCAGCGGCAAAATCAGAAACACTTGCAGACGACGATTCCGCTGCGGGGTCCCAAGTGAAAGTTGCTGGAGGTATTCGAAGAGTTTCACCCGTCGCTCTCCGCGCTCTTTTGGCCAAGGTCGATCCGGATGAGCTGAAACTGTCACCCGCTCTTCGACATGCAAGCCCTCCCGACTTATGTGAATGACAAGTTTGCATTGATCGGCGATGCTGCTCACCCCATTTACGCCGCACTTGGCCCAAGGAGGGGGTGCAAGTTGTGGAGGACGCCGCGTCTTTAGGTGTCTTCCTTGAACGGGGATTGGCGGCTTCCGAGGTCCCTGAACGACTCCGGCTATACAACCAAGCTCGATATGGGCGTTCCTCAAAGATCCAAGACCTCAGTCGAGTTGTCGGGGGAGACAAGGTGGCAAAAATAACGAAACAGACGAACAAAGTTGTCAGGTATGTAGGAAAAGCAACACTCGTTATTGCGGGTGACTTCTGACACCGGCCTGTGACAGTAAAAAAGCTACATCGACTATGGGGTTCAGCCACGACGAAATACATTTCTCGACACAACTCCCCCGAGAGTACAAATGGGGTCAACAGCCTCTCCAATATCGACAGCCAACAGTCTTTGGGCCATCACCCGGTCCACGACAAGATCACCGAGGAAACACGTTTCACCGACTCTTTACCTCATTCCATGACGACAAAAACGTATCATACAGTTCAAGACCAGTGCGACTTTGCTGCGGAACATGTTCCCTAATTCAAGATACTCCTTTCTCAAAACTCGACACAGTAACCGTCGCCTCCTTCTCTGTCGAACCGCTATCCAATATGGCTTGGCTGGGTGGGGGTGGGGTTGGGTACAACCTCCTCGGCTTTTACATCCATGATGTCTGTGTCGAGCATCAGAAAGGGGTACAAAGAAAAGGGACAAACTGCCCCGTTATGCTTGAAAACTTGACAGATCCCATCATTACCGGAAGGGAGGAACTTGGTATATCGAAACTTTACTCTGAAATTGACATTGAAGAGAGCGACAACACGTGCTCTGTGAAAATCAGTTGGCGAGGAAACGCGTATATGCAGCTGTCATGGCAACAATTAACACCAAAGGTCCGAGAAAGTCTGACGGAGCACGAGTCTGAGGGGTCTATTGGTGCACCAATATATGCCGTCCTCCACAGTCGGCAGGGCGAGCTGCGAAAGCGATGTCCTCTTAGCAAACGACACCCGCGCCTCGCACATCGATGCGCGGCGTGAGACCCTACCGCATAATGCCACTTTCAAGTTCCAGGATTATGGCGCAGAAAGTCTACCCACACTACACCATATTGTTTCTCGGCTTGCCGAGCTCCCTGTGTTTGAGGTCGTTGGGGGGACTATAACAGAATTCCAAGGTGTGACAGACTTTTCTCGCATAGAAATATTGAATAACTCTTAGCTTCACTGTACGCAATGCCTTTTTAAGAAAAGAAGGAAAGAAAAAAAAAAGAGCACAGATAAATTCCGCAAGTCACGCCCGGGCGGTCTTTTTGGATACTCATTACGGGAGGATGGCTACTTGTTACATGGTCCCTAAAACAAACCTCCATTGTTTTAAGCACATCTTAACCATGAGATTAACTATAATACCTATGTATTCCCATCCTGCTCTCAGATGTTACGAAATTCCCACCACTGCAATAGAAGCAATAAACGAAAAACTCTCATGGCACCAGATCAAATTCATTCCTGCGTCCATGCTGTCCTGGGGGAGGCTGCTGAATTCTCATGATTCATCCCAATGCGAAAATAAATGTCCTTGTTTCCCAAACGCCATTGTCAAATGAAGACATATCGTTAAATCTTGAAAATGGATTAAAACTCGGTTTTCGAAAAAGCAGATGGTCATATATCTGCTCCTCCATTAAAACTCAAACTCCAGAATTATTGCGGCCAGGGGGCCTAAATTAAGCAAGCTCATCCTCAGACTCCATTTCTGCGTCCTGCATTTCAGCGCTGATGGAGGCATTGATTCCGATTCGAATAGTTCCAAAAGGCTCCATAGCTGCCGCGCCTTCTTGCTGAACTGATATGATCTTCTTTGTCGCCAGAGACAGTACGTGGAGGAAAGCCTGAGCGGCAACCGCTTTAGAGTGGGTGCCAGTCTCAGCCAGCTCCTCAAACTTGATCCACCGACGACCTTTCGGATCCCGATCATGGATGACGCCCGTCTTTGCAGCCTGTTCCGTGACATATTCCAGGAAATTTTGGCTGTTCACATCAAGACCTTGAGTTGAAACCTGAGTGTTGTCTTGATCAAAGTCCAGGGGACCAACTGGTCCGCCGAGCTGGAAAGGTGAGTCGTGAGAACCAAAGTCGTCCATTCCAAAGAGTGGCTCGGCAGGGTCACTATGGCGGTCAATCATGCCCAGTGCGCTTCCACGATTAAACAATGGGCTTGGAGTAACTTTTGACTTCTGCGCGCTTCCTCGAACAGATGAGCCTGGGACGGCGGAGCCAGGTCTGCTCCATGGCATCATAGACGAAGAGTGACGATCTTCCATTGGTGGTGCCGCATCCATTCCAATTTCAGGAATAGAATGATCACTGAACATGATGTATGCGTCGTCGTGAATGTCGCGGTTTTCGCCTCGCCCAAGCTCAACTTCTTCATCCACTCGCTGCTTCATGTTTCGCTCTTCAGCGTTTTGCTCGTCCTCAAATGCCTCATCCGACTTTCGGCGTCGACCTCGCTTTTTGGGCTCGGATTGCTCGATTTCCTCTGGCTCTCGACCCTGAAGGCGAGCCTTCAACGAGATGCCAACAAAATCGGCCGCCAAGGGGTGAACTAAGCCTGCTGCGTTCTGGTATGCTCCAACATGAGCGATGCCATAGTCATAGAGAAGCGCCATTGCATTCTTTTTCGCCTGGCCTTTGGTAGTAGTCGATTTCTGCTGCTGTCCGAGAACAGAGGCCATGTTTGCAGCATAGTTTGGTTCCCAGTCCTTGATGACTTGCCTATGAAGCGTGATTCTTGTGTCAACCATCGTATGCGGATTTATTCGACGGGATCTGGCCATCCTAGTAGATGCTTGGCCAGACTCTGCCGTTGCTGTTTCGGCTACTTGTGGCTGAGCCTCTTCCGCTTGTTGGATTGATTTGACCGTCGGAATCACCTCTCTACCTGGCAATTGCTCTTCTCCAAAGTCGAGCAGGTTGTCTTCTTCGCTCATGATGATACCTCGCGCCTCTTTGGTTATACGTTGTAATCCAAGACCAACTACAGGGCTTACTTGAACTTGAACAGGCAGAGGTGGTAGCTCTGGCTCTTGGTCAAGGATGCTGATGAGGTTGCCATCTGCGTCGAAATCGAAACCGATTCCCGAAATGGATGGGAATTCATCATCACCAAAGGGTTGGAATTCACCCATATTGTCTGTGTGATGAATTGATCGACCAAACAAAGGGCTGAGATTGCCAAAATCTGAAGGTATGCGGCAGCTTGCGGCAGACTGCGACGAGGGCGGCAGCTGTAGGTTGATCAGTGCAGAGGGGTGGCGTGGCGAAGAACTGCCTTGGCTAGCAGTGCCGAGCGGTGTCATCTGGGAGAACTTGCTAGCCGAACCCTGGCTGGGAAGTAGGACTAGATCTCTATCCCATCGAAGAAGGTCAAGGTTGGGAAGTGCAGCCAATGGGTCGAAGCCGGGGTCATCTTCCAACACGATATTCTGGCGCCTTGGTAGAGCAAGTTAGCTATAATATCACCAATGGGGGTGCATGATTCTGCCAATTTACTTTGTCTTGCCAGCCCGTGGATCAATCTCACTTGTCCGAATGACGCGGAAAAAGGTCACCATATCAGACTGTGTCTTTTCGGCATCTGTGAGAACATAGGAGCACTGCTGGGCGAAAACACGCGACACTCCGTAGAGCAAGTTTCCCTGAAGGCGGAGCGCCAGGGGAGCTCCAGGGTCCAATATCTTTTCACACGCCTTGGGGACGTTGACCTCTTGGATGGCCTTCTTGGTCAGTCTCTTCTGGTTATTTTTGCCAACAGTGGCCACCAGCCTGGATAATGATGATGATGGTTAGCGGAAGACAGCTCGCAGATGAGCAGTTGAAGTGCATACCAAATGGTAGCAACACCATACTGGGTGCTATTCAGAACTACGTGTGATATGTCAGCATGCTGTAGATTGTAACACCTGGATGAGAACATTTCATGACTTACTCTCATGACTGTAAAACATGGTGAATAGGGGGGCCGCCGAACTGCGATGGCAAAGAAGAGAAACTTCGCCAAAGAAACCCGAAGAAAGATGAGACTTCTAGAACAAAGAAAAGGAATAAAATGTAATAAAATGGAGAAGAAGATGCTAATGATGAAGGAGATGTTGATGCATATGCTTGGATCCTGACTTCAACTCCCTTGTCGAACCCCCGTTGAAGTGATTTGCTGCGATGATGAATCTGTTGGAACGAGCGGTAGAAGTTGCATGAAAAAGTTGGAAGCGAGACGCGGCAGCTTCAACGCGTCGAAGCGTGACGTGATGATCAAGGGACGGAGAAGGAACAACGTTGTCCGCCTTCCTTCCTGCTGCCAGTTGTCCAACAGCTGCTGCACTACTAAATACTTCGTCTCATCACTCCGCCAGCTGACAGTTACAAAAAGAGCACAAGTAATAGATATTTGATTCGTTGTTTACAGGTACATAATATAACTATATTGATACTTAATCAAATGAACATCTAGACCTGAGAGACTCGGGCTAGCAATCTCGTCTGCTATCTCATGATAACCATCAGCATGACGGCTGGTGTCATCACCAAAGAAAAGGTATATTCCAAGATGGATCCCACCATCGTTATAAACCACGGCATAAATTGCCTTCTCCGTCTCTCACGTATCACTCTCGGGCAACACTCCGTCTCTCATCCTCGGATCAAGAGCACTCTCCCATCCCACTTGAAAAGAATCCCAATGCAGCATCACATGGCGCCAGGGATCAGGTTGCAAGTCATCGTCCATGGAGTGGCTTATATCAGGCCAGCGATCCGTGTCCCAAAAGCCGGCGGACCAGACATCTAGCATGCTCTCTGCGTTGACCAAGAGATCCCATGAGGCAGGATCCGACATGTCCATGTCCGGTCTGTTCACGGGAGTTTCTAAACGGCTCCAGGCGGTGTACGCTCCCTCGTCTCCGTAACTCCCAAAGGAACTGTACTGGTCAAATTGCATTCCCGTTTTTCGCGTCCAGTTATCCCTGAGCCCTCGAGAAAGTATCATTCCAAACCCGTGTGCTGGGCATTGTCGGGCCTTCTCCTTCATCTTGTTTATGAAGAAGTAATATCCTCCTTCTACTTGACTCCCAAAACCATATCGCGCCTGAGTGTCAATACATATGCCCTCATGCATGCATTCTATGCCTTGAGAAAGGACATAGGGCATCAGCCTCTCGTTAAGAAGGCCGTCGTATTCTGCAGACAATATCAGCCAAACCATTCCATAAGAACACAAAGATGGTGATATATATATGTGTATATATCGATGGGCAGGGTTAAAGACTTACCTAATTCACGCAGCTGCCGACGAAACCACGCCTGCAAGGTAATAACCTGGCACAATTCCCAAGGAGCCGTCAATCCATCCACAAGACTGCGCTGCAACTTCGAAATCTTATCCACGCAGGCATCGACCTTGTGCTGAATGATCTGGTTGTTCTGGCTGACTTGAACATCCAGGAATAAGTCCTTGCAAAAGATGGACAAGATGTGGAACATGTACATCGACTGTCGAATCCTCCTCATCTCGTCAACCGACACTGGTCGCCGTTTAACAGAGTCCCATAAGGGGCGAAATAAACGTCCCAGGCCGAGAATGCAGTCTTTCACAAATGCGGCTGATAGCTGGGATATCTTGTTCCACAAGTAAGAGATCCTGTGGGCATCTTGAAGACTGATTGGGATAGATGAGTATCCAGGGCCAGAATGCTGTAAGATAAAGGCCTGGTCCCGTATCCCTCGGAAATTGGCCACTTCGGAGTCGATCTGATCCATCGACAAGTCGGTAAAGCATGGCAATTTCACACCCAGCTTCTCGACCTGGTGTGCGACAATGGCATGAATAAAGAGGTCCTCGCCGAGCTCATTCTTGAGAACGGATAAAATGATACCCGCTGGGTGGTTGTTAAAAATGTTGTAAAAACTCCTATTGGAGAGGATAAAGTCGTTTAATGTGGCTATGTTTGGCAAGTGCTCCATGATGGAAAGAATCAGCTCCGACGGGAGATCGCCAATGCTCAAGGTCGCCATGGTCTTAGATTTAGAAGTCGAGTGTGGAGATATGTGAATAGGAATAGGCGGTTATCAAGCCGAGTGTGGATATATGAGAATAGGAGTAGGCAGTTATGAATCAGGGGAGATGCGCAGTTGCAAATCAGGACAAGATGATGGCTGCAAGAAGTGTTCGGAACGAGTGATATTGAGCTACGACTTGAAAAGAAGAAAAGGGGGGAGGAAAACAAAACAAAACAAACTGCCAGGGGGGCAACGGATATATATGCAATTTCATGGCTGAAACCCAATATATTCCACAGATAAGCATTTGAAGCTAAATCCAGAGTATCTCGCACGATATCGACCCTAACACATCTCCTGGACGTATATCTACGCCTCTTTGACGAAGGTATATGGTCTAACTTAGAGGTAAGTACTTGGTGGCTACGAGAAGATTCCTGAAATCCACCTTGATAAGTCTCCTTTTACAGAGAAGATGAGATACAAACACCGGTCAGACCACACTCACTCACCCATTACCAGAGCCCACCAAGACGCAGAGCATATCAAAGCCTCAATGTAAAAGGGGGGATCAACCAAAATTCCATTTGCAGTTTGTGACGCTACTATCTAACGGCGGCCCGAACGCTCAGCACCGCCGTACATGGAACGAGATCACTTGATTCTCTAGTTCTAAAGCCATAATTCCCTAAAAACCTGATACTTCTTTTCTTTCCCCCTATCTCTGTCTGCCTCCTCGCCAACCCAAGGCGAGTCAAAGCTGCAAAAACAAACGGTTCCCCCGACACGCTCCAAAAGTTCCCTTGATATTCCATCCACCACTACCCGCGCCCGTAGTTGCTCGCCCTTGCAAAAACCAAATCACAAAGAGCCATTCCTAAATGCAAAGCCCATTCACTCGAAGGGGCATCCAATGGATGAATGCACGATGATAAGAGAAACACCAACACAGAAAAACTTAACCGACTAGGGCTTGAACTTCTGCTATTGCTGTTTGGGGGGAGATAACGAAACCTAGAAAGAAGACAAAAACAAGAAAAAACAAAACGATGAATAGCCGGCCTCCTTTGTACTCCCTGTTCCTTTCTACATGACTTTTGGGTTAGCTGCCGCCGTTCTTTTCGATACGTGCGGAGCATACATGACTTCTCTATTCCATCGTTACGACTTGGGGGGCAAAAAAGATGACAATTAAAATGGGATCGATGGGGGAGCGGGGAATGTTGTAAATATGGAAACTGTAGCCACTCGAATAAAAAAAAAGGAATATGGTGTAATGTGTAAAAAGTTTCATGAAAGGGGGTATTGGATTACTGTAGTGTCATAGGGTCTATATACACATGAAGTGGTCATGGGGATCGTGTTGTTGCTCTGTTGTGATGTGTTGTGATGTGTTGAACTGGGGGGAAAGGGGAAAGGGGTGTGTGCGCCTGCGCGCGAATCCTGCGGCAGGAAAGTATAACGAGATGCTCTCGATTTAGAATCAACGGCTGTCGCGGTGCAGTTGTTCCTTTTGTTGTTTGAGACTTATGGTCCCGGGACAGGACGCTCAAGATTGAAGAGCGGGATTGTGACCTCAAGACTGAGCAATGACGCCTTGTGTGCCACCCAACTGACGCTTGACTTGCTCACGAGCCCAGCGAGCGGTCTCTATCGTGCGCGGCTGGAAGTCGCGGTTGGTCTTGGTCTCCTTAATCATCGCCGTCAACCAGCCCTGTCGGAAAGCATCAACAAGCTCGCCATTGGGATAGGCGTCAGCCAAGTCACTAAAGATGGTGTTAGCATATTCGTTCTATTACGTAGATATTAGTTAGGTTCTTACCCGATGACTCCCATAGCCGCCCTCATAAGTGACTCGCTGCGGTTGGCATCAGTGCTGATGAGGTTAAGAAGCTGGAAGATGGCGGGAACATATTGCTGAAGGACTTGCGCTGCAGAAAATTTGTCAGTATTACAATTACGGTAGGGCAGAAATGTGAGATCAAACGTACTCTTTCCGCTGGACTTCATGGCACCGATAATGCCACCCCACGCATCCATGATACCTTCTCGCAGAGAGATGACATAGTAGTACATCTCATCGGGTCCCTCGGGCGTTGCTGTGACTGTGGATGCTTGCTCCAAAACCTGAGCAACGACTGACAGGTACGTCTCGAAGTGGCCTCCGATGGCGCCGGCAATATCACCAAAGCACTGCAGAATAGCGGGCTTGAACTGGTTGGCAAGAGTGGTACTCTGTGAGACGGCGAGTTAGTTATGTCAAGACCCAAATTGTCTGTCGCTGGCGGTGAAAATTAAAGGAAAAACTCACCCTTAGGTTGTTGAGGAGATAGTTCATGAAGTTGTCGCAGAAAGGCTGGCTGCGCTCGCCCATGGATCGCGTAATGTCGCTGACGAGGCCAATAGCCATCGAGCAGAGACTAGGCTCGTCTTGGTTTCCGAGAGCATTGTACAGGAATGGAACAAAGGCTTCCATGTATTTGATAAAGTCTTCCTCCATGGTAGTTGACAGGGCGCTGATGGTGGCGAAGATGGCCTCGGGCACGCTAGACTTTCCTCCGATAGTGCTTAGGATCTGAAGGAGGACCTGCATGATGCGATCACCTTGAGGGGTAATCTCCTTATCAAGGCGCGAGATGATGGCTTGCAGAACGGTGCACAGGCTGTTTTGCATCTCTTCCAGAGTCAGCTTGTCCTCGACGCTAACGACCTGAGTCTGCAGAGGAATGGTCTCCTCGAGACGCTTGATGATGACATCAGACAGGGATGCGATGGCCGGCAGGCTCTCAGAGGCAGAGTTCTGAACAAAGACATTGAGGACTTCGTAGGCGGCGGTTCGCACGGATGTCTCGGTATCCTGGCGAGCAGTGACGTCCAGCAGGGAGCTGACGGCCTGGTTAAAGTGAGGAGTAATGGGGTTAGAAGAAGCACCAAAATCGCCGGCGAAGCGCTCGGCGAGGTTCATCAGGGCCCAGCAGCAAGATGGGGCCATCTTGGCGTTGCTAATGAGGCCCTTGAAGAGGGACGCAATCAGCGTGGGAAGATGCTGTTGAGCATCAATAGCCTCTGAGCACGCCTCGGTGACGCGGCCCAGGGCATAGGCGGTGGAGTCCTTGACCTGGAGAGACGAGTCGTCCATCATGGTGATCAGGACAGGCAGAGCCTGCTTGACAATGGGCTCCAGAACCTTCTCATCGGGGCCCTCCATAATGGCGCCAAATGCAGAAACGGCAGCGTCTCGGTTGTGCCAGTCATCAGATCTCAGGTTCGACTCAACAAAGGACAGAACTGGAGCAATGATGGTGGCGTTGACAGCCTGAGAGTAGAGCTGCAGACACTGGTAGGCAGCCCGGGACAAGTTGTACTCATCATCCGTAGCATCCTCGTCCTGCTTGGTCAGGAGAGTCAACAAGACAGGAACAACCTCATTGGCGGCAACGCGCGCAAAGTTGTAGAATGAGCGCATCTGGTCCGAGCTCTCGACCTGTGAGTTGTCGTCTTCGATGGAAATTTCCTCTTCGCAGACGGTGCTCCAGAATTCGACGGCCAGCTTGGCGACGTCCTCATCCTCGGATTTCATCCCGAGAATGGTCAGGCCAAAGAGGGCCTTCTCCATGTAGAAGCGCATGTTCTCGTAGTAAAGACCCATGATGCGGTTCAGGCAGCCGAAAGCGCCCTGCTGGATTCTCGAGTCATCGGCCTGGGTGGCCTCGCAAACGACTTGCATGATGTAGTTTCGCTCGCCCTCATGCTTGAAGTTGTTGGCAACAAACTCGAGCGAGTCGCCAAGCGCCGTGATGGCGGCGAGTCGGACCTCGACGTTGGCCTCCTCCTTGCGAGCGCCCTGGACGACAGCGGTCAGGATGGCGTTGGAATGGGTTACGAGAGCGAGTCGCAGCTCGGAGTCTTGGCTTTCGCAGATGTAGCCAATGGTGGTGAGTGAAGCCTGCTTCTGGTGATCGGCGCCCTCGCTCACGTTCTTGACGAGGAAAGGAAGCAGATCGGGCCATTGGTTGCGGGGCAGCTCGATGGCGGCGATGGAGGAGATGACTTGGGCGGCAGCATTGCCAGCACGGGTGTTGCTTGAGGACAGGGTCTGCAGTGTCAGCTGCTTCACCCGGCTCTTGGTCTCATCGTCCGTTCCCTGAAGCCATTTTGTCTGCAGCTCCTGCTGCCTGGCGAAGTCTCTGGCTGTGAAGGCGTTCTTGAGGGCAATACCGGCAGCGGCTCGGATGGAGCTCTCTGCTTGTTCGTTTGCGAGTTCTTGAACGAGTGTAGCGAGGTACAGCGGCTATACGAAGGCGAAAAAGAGAAATTTTGTCAGTGTCTGCGATCGGATCTTTTGTTGATTCAAGGGAGGCGGGCAAACACGTACGAAGTTACTCTCCGCTGCCTGGGTGAGTTGTTGTTCGGCGGCGTTTCGCAGGTTCGCATCTGTAATTATTCACCTCTGGTTAGCTGAGGATGCTCTGTAGCTCGGTTTCCCAAAGTCGCTTTCTTCTTCTTTCCGCCCCCAAGACGGGCGTCCTGGAGAGCAAAGGGCCGTCACAAGCAAACAAAAGTGCCCCTCTTGAGGGGTGCGCAGGGAGGGATTCTGCGGTAGAGTTTTTCCCTCCACTGGGTACTAACCTGCAGACAGCGAGTTGGCGAGCACCGTATTAATCTCTGAGCTCGACATGGTTGCGGTCTTTAAAGCGTCCTGTCATGCGGCGTCTTGAGGCCCTGGTGATGCTGGTGGGAAGCGCCCTGTTGTGATGAGCGGCCACACACGTGTTGGACCAAGGGGGGGGAGGGAAGAAGGGCGTAGACGCGGGGGAGTTCCCAAGGCGGAGGCGGAGAGAGAAAAAAGAGAAAGTAGAAAAAAAAGGGTAGCCTCGTGGGATACACGTAGTTGGTTTGGCGCGACAAGGCAGAAAAAGGAAAAGGGCGGTCTATTGAAATTTGGGCGATGTACTTTTTCTCAGTCTTGGAACCGTGAGCGTGAGGATCCCAACAGCTGCCTGGCTGTATTACGGTCAGAAGCAGACGCAGAAGGGGAAGAGAGCGAATAGGGTCGAGGGATCGCACAGAGGGTCTGCCTCCAAATAGTAAAAGGTCGGCAAGGGGGGTAGTTTTGTGCTGTGGGATGACGGGGCCCAGAGATGCTACCGCCTTGCTACCGCCACTTTCTTGCAGCTGCACGACTGCGTGCCTGTGTAGGCGCTATTTTAGAGGGAGAGGTGCTAAAGAGCGTGCCGGGCTGTGAGAATGACGCAGCGATGCCGTGCTGTCACGAGGTTCGGGAAGTGCCTGTAAATGCGGCCCAGGGGTGGTGGTTCTGTTGAAAAGAGCAGAAGAAGAGAAAAGAAAATAACAGCACAGTTGAGTTCAAGGGTTGAGACAGAGAAGTATGCCGAGTTTGTGGAAATGGGTCAAGAATGCAAACAATGAATAGAGTTTCGTCAACCTAACCTGAACCAAGATCAGCACACAGCGGCACTGCACTGCACAGCTGGGCGATCCAGACAGTAATAGCGGTCGTCAACAGCAGCGGGCGGCACTTGACGGTGCTTCCGGGTGCTTCTCTCAGGGCCCTTCCAAGGGCGAGCTTCCACTAAACATGGAGGGCTCCCCCGCTATGTACCAAGTTCCAGCCAGCAAGCTGAGCAAGGCGCGGGAGGATATGTGGATTGATTGTTTTCCCCCCGGCGTGGACGAATCAGCGTCGGCCGTGGCGGGTTTGCAGCGGGGCCAAGGGCGACGTCGCTGCCCCGGCGAAACGGCGGTTAACACAGCTGAGGCCTGCGGGAAAAAAAAGAAGAGGGCGAAAAAAAGCTTAGCGACAGGCGGGGCGGGCGGATCTCAAGGTTGCCGCCAAGGGAAAGTTGTGAGACAGCCCTTGAGCACATGCAGATTCTTGTCTTCGACGCCTCGCGAATACGATAACATAGATAACCAACATAACCCGCAGCACCGAGCACAGTACAGTACAATATTCGTACTTTACCTGTAGATACCTCTACATATTGTACTATTGATATCACCACGAACTACTACCTAGTACCTAGTAGGTAGAGCATGGAACGGGGCGGATCAGCAGCGCAGTGGCAAATTGTGCACATCCTGCCGTCATCCAGGCCTGCTTGATTCGCTGCTCCCGCTGTTCCGTGCCTGTGACGAGCATGACAGACCCTAGTTCCGTTTGTGCCTGTGCTGTCATGTGATTCATCACTAGAAACAGCTGCAATGACAGCATTCGACATCCGTTGGAGCCTCAATAAGGCGGCACTACTGTACTGCTAGTCAGACCGGCTGGAAACTCGCCCTATTTTGCTTGCTTCAGCGGGGTTCCGTCAAAACAGGACCCTTTCGGAGGGTTCATGCAATCATCTCAGCTGGGCTGCGTTATGCTTATACCTGCTAAGGCACTTCTTAATGAAGCAGACCAGACGTCTTGTTTTTCCTTGAAAGTCCTTCAACGTCGCATCCAATATCTTTGCCGCCAACGGTAATCAGTGTTCAAAACAACAACAGGCACAAAAAAAAACATTGATGATACATGACAGTCCCTTCGCACGCACCCGCAGCTCAACTTTCGCACAGTGCCCGCAAGGTTGCCTATTGCGGGACGGGTTTCCAACAGCTTCCATTATTCCCCGCTCCCGACGTTCTCTTTGTCTCACTCGTAAACGCAGAATATTCTCCACAGCTTCCAGGGCAACGAGATGCTGGAAAGTTTTATCGATAGCACATGCTGATGAGGGGTGCTGACTTTTGCACTGCGGTTGAATGAAATGAATGTGATATAATATGAATATGACGATGGTGAGACGCTTACGCGGCGGCGTCTTGGAAACCGATTTCATCAAGCTTTATATTGACTATCGACATGCAACATATCTGACCTTAACTGCTAGAGGGACCCTTCCCAGGCGACAAATTCTCCTTCACTTTGAGCCTAGTCGACAGCTTTTGGGGTGCCTCCACTAATGATATAGTCTTCTCTAGCGACGTCTTCTCAGGCGATTTAGCCTTCCCTTGAGAACTACCCTCGGGTCGTGATGGTGAAATGTTCCTTGGCATCAATACATTCTGTCTCTCTGATGCCGGTAGCTTGGGCTCACTCTTCTCCAGCGCACCAGAAACTCCATGTTCCTAAGGTAAAGTCTCTGGAGGCTGAAGAGTTTCAAGCCAATCTGCAACATGGTCAGAGGGATCGACGTCAGGGTCGCTGGAATATCCGGCCGGAGGCTCCCAAAAATCCGCGGCACCAGAAATCGCCGCAAGTTTTGCATTTGCCCACTGGATATCGATCATGACTTTCATCTTAGCAGCATCTTCTTTTGCCATGACTAGGCTGAACACGTCTCCAGTTTCGATGGGGCGGCAGTTTTCTTTCCTTGACTCCATGATGAGACCTTTATCCTGCTCTCGTTGGATTGTCTGAAGCATTCTCGCGATAGCGTCGTTGTCTACTTTAATTCTTTCTGCTGGATTGTTGCCGGTCCTGGGTAGCCAATGGAATTGCAATTGAAAGATACAATTCTCATTCTCAAGTGAAGGAATGATCCCATGGAACTTCAATCCAAAAAGACATTTACCCCACCAGGAATGAAGAGTAGGGTGCAAGCAGAGCATGTTCCAAGATTTGTCAGAAGAACCTGGCGCCAAAAGAAGAAGTTCATGGAACGATTGTGCATCTTCGCCGCCCAGTAGACCTTCTACGGCAGGGACAAAAAAGTGACACTGAGATATGCTTGCCGCACTTGCAGTAATCGCAAAAGGGATGATGTGGCAGACTTCAGGGTAAGCAGCTCCTGTGAGGATGCATACTCCACCATCCCTGGCAAAACATTTGTCGCGCTCTCTGGTGTTTCGATTGACACTCTTGGTATCCGTGCCGCCATCGCTACTTTTGCGCTGGCTACTTCGACTCCGGCTATCTCCACGTTGGCTACCTCTTCCACGGAGACTACCGCCCCGTGAGGCTTGGGAGGCTGTTTGGTTCTGAGTCGATTTTTCTCCAGGCATTCTACCTCGCACCACTGGAGTAAAAAAAAAAAGTCAGCAAACATTCATTGCTAAAAGGGGGGGTAGGGGAGGGTGAGGGTGAAAATAATCACTAAAGGATATGTAAGAATCTATGGTGTAGTATGGATGCCTTAATGTGTAAGATTCTTGGCTGAGGCGGCGTAGAAACTCCAAGGGTATCAAAATAAGATATGACAGCTGGAGATGCGTAAATTGGAAGCCTCCATCAGCGTCGGACGCAAATGCGCCAGTTGGTGTGTTAATCGTCTTCTCAAGCTTGGCAATCAGCTCCAGTCTGATTCTCACTTCTTCGGTAGGAATGATGGGGTCCGGATTCGCATGACGTGGTCGCGCTTCTGCATAACGAAGCAATGCCTCTTTTGCCTCTGTAGTGGTGTTTTCTGAAAGAAGGAATTCGTCTATAGCAAGCCGAATTCTTTCATGGAGTTTCGATTCATCCATGTTGACTGACACTTGGGAGGGCGATGACAGGATCAGAACCAGGTAAGAGAGAAGAAGGGAAAACAGACAAGATAGCTAACGGATCGAGGGAACGGAGATGAGTAGAACTATTAGGAAGGAATAATCCGTGAAAGTCTCCGAGCCCCACCGGCCTTCGTTTGCTAAACTCTGTTTGCAATCCGTGAAAAGCTACCTGTGCCACAGTTAGGCGGGCAACTAAAGTATATACACTCAGCCCTGCCTACCTGGTAGTACATACGGCCGCATTCACTTGAGCCGGATGCTTTCTTCCGTGCCAACTCAGTCACTCTTCAGATTCCCAGGGGAGAGAGAAGGTTCCAGAGACCTATCATTGTGGATGCCTGGTACTTGATTCACTGAACTTTGAATCCATCAGTGAACTGTAGAATCTACCTACCTTATTCACCAAGACTAATGTGGGAACCCGTTTGAAGGGGAGGGATGGTGATACCTTGGTATTTACCTACCTCTAAGGAGGTAGTGGGCAATATCGAGCTCCAGCTTTCAAGGAATTCAACTCTTAGGTACTTGCAGCTTGAGATTCATTAGTACCAGGTAGCCCGGTAGAGCTCAAATTGAAATGTTCCAACGTTTGGTCAAAGACTCGGCCATTATCAATAGAATTAAATCTTATTCAAGTCATCAATTATATCATACAACTAACCTTCCTAGTAGTAAGTAGATGCTTGGTGACGATGAAATCAACGAGCCCTTAATAGTTCAATGATCGGTTGACTTTTGAAGGAGGATGACTGCAGTTCGCAGTTAGGATCCAATACAACTTATTTCCAGCATACTGCCCATTCTGCAGGCAAAAACGTGGCTGAATACCTACCCAAATTACAGGCATGTACTATACCGATCTGCCTTGCAGTACCTGGAAAATGATCTTTGTTTTTTACTCTTGCGTGAGTCTACAGCAAATGATATCAAGA
The DNA here is from genome assembly GCF_003025095.1 of Trichoderma harzianum CBS 226.95. NCBI lineage: Eukaryota > Fungi > Ascomycota > Sordariomycetes > Hypocreales > Hypocreaceae > Trichoderma > Trichoderma harzianum. The sequence goes on from NW_020209263.1 coordinate 739,550, forward strand.
GAGGTGGTTATAGATACAATCGAGCAATCGTCCGTACACCCGGTTCCCTTTTTGCCGTGGGCATCCAATATGCTGGTAGCTGGTTCTAGAAATGGGTGTGAAAAGATATAAACTACTAGGTAGATAGCTGTAATGAGTGACACCAGAAAAGATTGGTTATGTAGAGTAGTATGTTTATTTGCCTTTTCGTTATTCATTACGTGTAAATGAGAAAATATAATAATAATAAAAGAACATCAATTTAAACTCCAAGTCGTCATCAAGCATTCATGGATCGTAAGACATGAAGAAAGAAATAAGAAAAAAAGATCCAACTTCTCACTCGCCCCCTCCTCCAATCCCCTTGAATCGTCCCTGCAAAAAAAGAAAATGATAAGATCAAGCCAGCTCAGTTATATCCCATCCATGCAATACATTCCATCTTCCTTCTCTTTTTGAGTCAGACTAATTCTTCGCCTCGCGCGGTAGATGGCTTCTTTGTATCCAAGACAAATAAAGAGGCAAGTCGACAAATATCCAAATCTTACTCATAAAGAATCAATCATGTTATGAGCTTCAGGACGTGGATGTGAGGTTGAGATTCCTCAACGGTAGCGAGGAGCTGCGCGGTCGTAAATCACCTCAGTCTCCCTGACGACATTGCGATCACGCTCGTCCCGCCGAGGAGGCGCACGCCTGTCATAGCTTCGTCGGTCAACTTCCTCATAGTAGTCAACCTCGCGGTCGAATCGAATGTCGCGCTGTCGCTGTCGCTTGGATCGTCGAATATCATCAGATAGTTCAGTCAATTGAAGAACATCGTCCTGAGGGGAAGATTGGGTTAGCAGACTGTGTGTATTTGACTTGGACACTTCAACCGATCGTCACTTACATATTTGAGGTAATCCATGACATAAAAGAATTGATCAGTCTCCTCATACTCGTAGCCAAGCTCTTCGATGGCCTCGCGGATCACCAGGTCCTTAGTGATCTCAGTCCACATCTCCTTGGGAGGAGCAGGAGAGCGGCCGACCCGCCTGTCGATTTCAATCTCACGGTCACGGTCGAGGATGGAAACGCTGACGCGCTCACCCCGGAGAGCGGGAGGAGGCGAGGGCGCCCTGTTGGACAAGTCATCCCGGACATCCCTATCCCTCTCTCTCTCCGGCACAAACTTGGTCCTCCGCACACCGCTGTACTTGCTCCAGGTGGTGTCGGTGGTTGCGCCGCCAACGCCATCCATGCGTATCCGCTCAGTTCCAGGAGGCACGTCGACAATGGCCCAGTTCTTGGTAGCACCGCCCCAGGCCTCGCCCATGCGTCCCCGAGAGTCGACCTTGGAAGTGATGTACTCAGCCTCATCGTCCTCGACGGGGCCGCGTGCAGCGGCAGAGTGAGCCCTTCTGCGGGTCTTGGTCTCCTCGACCTTCAAGTCGCGACGGACAACAATGTCGTCGTCATAGAAGCGGCTGGAACGCCTTTCACGGCTCTTTGAGCGAGTGCGGCTAGCAGATCGGTGAATGTCAACCTCAGCGCGGCCCTTGGACAGTGAAATGTCAATGTCTGTCTCGCGGGTCTCGCGCTCTCTCGGGCGGGGCCGGGCCGCTGGAGGCGGGGATGGCTGTCTGGCTTGGATCATGCCTAGGAACCCGTTAGCATCGAACTCTAATTGACAACACCTGATGGCTGAAACGTGTCCAGGGGGAAAAGCCAAACTCACCATGATCAATGTCTGTGTAGTGCGTAATAACCTCACGCTCAATGACCGGGCCGCGGATGACGGGGGGTGCCGGAGGGGGAGAAGGCGAAGGCGAAGGCACTCGCTCACGCTCGCGCTCTCGCTCGATGATGCGGATGTGCTCCGAAGCAGTGTCGGACGGCTCAACATAGCGCACGGCTCTGGGCGAGGGGGACCTGCGTCTGGCGAGGGAGGGGCTTCTGATCTTCTCGACGATTCTGGTGCGAGAGTGCTCATGCTCGGGCTCTGAAGGCGAAACGCTCTGGGCCCTCCGCACAATGCGCTCCTCGCGGAAGCGAATCGGGCTGGGCTCCCTGGGCGGGCGGTCATAGGGATCGGCCTCGCGCTGGCGCAGGACCATGGGGCCAGCCTCAGGCCTTCGAGAGCGGTTCAGGAACTCGGGCAGATTGCCATCTCTCTCGCGGATGTGGACGTCAAACTCCTCAAAATCGCCTCGGCGGGATCTTGGGGCGGGTGGCGCGGGGCTGCGGGTGACGGTGCGTGTGCGGATGGTATCGTCAAACTCGACGGCAGACCGGCGTCCGTAGTCTTGGTCTCGGTAAGCCATGCTTTAATTTCGTGTGTTTCTCTTGTCTTGGTCTCGTGTTCCGCTGGTTTCAAAAGTCAAGCCCAAAAGATCAAAAGATCAAAAGATGAAGTTCGGCGCCTCGTTCGCTTTGTATGTTTGAGCGACAAAAGCCGGGGCAAAGGGCAGGTTATTTCTGTGGTGACTTTGCTTTATCAATCAGTATAAGCGGGAGGAGTTGGAGCGGGGTCTTGATGTGGGAACGTCATGCGGCTGAGGCTCCTTGTGACGTTTTGGACGCGAGAGAGTGAGTGAGCACTCACATTAATTGACTGGGAAGACAAAGAGACACGCGCACCGGAGCGAGCGATTTCGACGGAAGCGGGATGAGAGGGTGAAATCAGTGCGCAGCACAGATTCGAGCGACAGATGCAAGTTGGGTAGAGTACAGAGAATGGAGAACAAGAGACAGACAAAGCGACGCAGCGACTGTTGCTGCTGGTTTTGAGGATTTTCTAGCCCTCCACTTGCAAAGCGGGCGCCAACGGCCAGAGGGGCAGTGATCCATGACTTTTTTTCTTTCAGAGGCAGCAAGGCAGTATCAGCTGGCGACAGGGGTTGGCCAACGTCATCCCGGCAGCGAGAAACGGGCTCAGGCGATCAAAGCTGGTGCTGGGAACCTGACCTGATGTCTTGTGTCATTCACATTCATTGGAGGCCCGAAAAAAGAAGCAGGGGGCCGGGATGCGCCACTACCGTGTTGGAAGTGGAAGGCTAGCTAGGTGCTCTATTGTCTTGCTCTTGTTCTTGTTTTTTCTGCTTCTTCTTTTTTCTTTCATGTGCTGAAACACGTTTCCGCTCGGTGACTCTATCTCGGACTTGCATGGGAATCCTCGCTTGTCTTGGAGCCCAAGCGGGGACCTGGCCTGGATTCGATTGCATTCAGGTTGCTGATGGGAAATGACTGACTGACTAGGTTGCTACAAAGGATAGGATAGGATAGGTAGGTAAACATGCACTCACGATGCATGCGGATGGAGTCGATACATCCATGCTGTAAGTGAGAAGCGAGCACCTATTACTACTGCGACAAAGCAAGGTATACTCGTAGTAGCAGTCTATGGACGGTATAGCAGTGGTGATGGATACATGCCCAACAATCTTACCTCCAGCAACCAAACGTAGATACATGTAATACTGAGTCCAGACTTTTTGTCGTGGTGGTGTCTATACCAGCGATAACGACGATGACGCTGTTCCCTCACTTTGGGCCTCCAGGCCTCCTAGATGTGAGACACTCTGTGAGTGCTGGATACCGAATCCAAGGCTGTTGTTGTAAAGCCACAGCAATCAGGAGATGCCCGTCCATCCATCCATCCCATCCCATCCCATCCCATCCCATCCATACGGAATTCCATCCATCCCAGCCTTGAATCTTGTTAGCGCAAGCCCACCAAACTCTCGTTAGCACGGCCACACATTCTAGCAGCGGCTCGGTCCATGGGCCATCCCTAGTAGCAGAAGATGGGAACTGTAACTTTCAGTGTACGATACGAGCAACCTCCAATCACTCGACCTTGTGAGAGGGCGCAGCAATCCGCGACCCTCTTCTCTCCTATCCCTCTTTTTTCGGCTCTCCTCTCTGACTCTTTTCCCCTCCTGCTTCTCTTTGCTTCCCTCTCAAAGAAACATTTGCATCCCCCCGGCTCCGTCCGTCCCCATCGCCGGAGGGGCTGTGAAAAAGCGACCCCAACCAACCACTCCGATTCCAGCCCAACCTGATCCATTTGCCAGAAACCAAGCAACCAAGACCAAGTCAAGCTTTCCCCCCCATTAGCGCCTGGCATCTTCCTGACGCAATAGTGCAGCGAGCTAAAACGGTCTATGCCTCGATACTAATCACATTTCTTGCGGGTTTTTTTTCTACGAGTACTTTCGCTCCCCTCACTAGCAGAGGAGCGACACAGCATGATGATGGCATAGAATACTTTTCTTTCAATGCAAGACGAACTAGAAAACTCCAAGCCGAAACAGACTACCCCCCCTGGCTGGTTGGGCATAATTCGGCCCCCCCTCCATCTTTTTTTTGCTTGTTGCTCTCGCCCTCTTTTTCTTTCCATGACCTTCTCGAAGAAACTATGTACTCGTACACCCATGGCAAGGCAAAAAGACGGGCTATTACACCATGAGAATTGGATGCTTTGGCTAGGATACAAGCCCGTTCGCAGTGACCCCGTCCGGTGACATGCGCCGGCCTGAGAGCCTGACAAGGCGTCCATCCCATCCATCCACTCTTACCTGCAAGCACAAGCACAAGGGAAAAAGAAGAAAGGACAAGACATGGCGTCACGGCACAAGTTCGTCCCTGGTCCCCGGCTGGGAAACTAGAACAGACCAGACCACCCCCGTCACATGCGTCAATAAGCCCTGGCCATCGTGACCCCAGCCCGGGCTAGTACAGTAGTAGGGGATGGATGGTGATGGTGGTCTGGTCAAAGTGTGTGTGTGTGTGTGTCTCGAGACTTTGATTTAAACGATTTCCTAGCAAAAGAGCCGGGCGAGATAAATTAAGAATAACCATAATTGAAGTCAACATCGTAGATTTAGTAGCATTTAATTTAATACCTATACTACTGGGGCATGTACTGCACGAGGTAAGCGCTTCTTCAATGTTGCAGACCGTACATACAAAACATACAGCACCTTGGAGGTAAGTAATCGACACTAAAAACTGCAGCTTATGTGCAAGCAAACGCAGGTCCACATGCAGCAACTCCGCCATCAAACCGCTTGCTTGCTCTGCTCAGCTAGCTAGCATCCGCTCCATGAGATGCAAGGAACGTGTTTTTTTTTTTCTTTTACTCCTGACTTGCCGCGGTGCCGTACGGAGTACACGTATCCCATTTGCTCATATATCTCCTAGTCAGAGAGAGACTCCGTTGCGGCTCTGCTGCCGGAGTCCACATCGCCAGTTCTCGGCCCGTCATCTCACCTCACAGCCCTCTTCAAGGCGCCCCCTTTCTGCTCTTCCATGTTCAATGCTTGAGTCTGGTGTCTGCTACTATTACTACATCTTTCTGGCATCTGCTGCTATGGCTTTTCCTGGTTTAGGGCATTATCAGTCAACACATATGTGGTTTTAAATGGGAGACACAGGATGTTGGGTAACAGACCTGGGGTACTGGCTAGTATTTCTCTTCTTTTATAATCGTATTTTTTCTTAATAATACTTCTTTCATAATAATGTTTTCTCTTTCTTAGTCATTTTTTGTTTTAACACTATTGAACAAGCCCATGTTATTTTGATACTCTCGGTTTCGTCAAGCCCCCATATAATCTCAATACTCTCTCATCCTCATCAATCCCAAAAGAAACAACAAGTAATCATAATCTCCGATTAGTCCGCACCCGAGTAGATTCCGCGCTTTGTATCCTTGGCAATAAGTCCCGTCAAGCTCTTTTCAGGCTTAGGATAGTCTGGTCTTCCGCCCAAGATATCAACCACCTCTCGCATGTCCAGCCAGTGCGCCACCTTGGGTCTTCTGTTTGGCCAGTCTGTGTGCTTCTCCTCCAGCTCCTCAATTGGTGTAAAGACAACCTCGGAGCCTTGGATGCCAATGACACTTGTGCTGTTGGGATCCTTCTTCACCCGGTTGTGCGCGTTGCGGCCATATTCCTCCAGGTGCTGCATACACTTAATGGCCAGTCGAACGGCACGGCAGCGGTCCATGGGCGAGGGGACACCTCCTTGCTGCACGTGTCCGGGGATGCTCTCTCGGCTTTCAAATCGGTCGTGCGCCTCATCGCGGATGATGCTGGCAATGAGCTTTGCGTCGTACACCTTGCTGGCCTTTTCGTTGACAAGAATCAGGCGACCAGCGCGGGACTGGCCCTTGTCCTTGCGGAAAACCTCCTTGAGGTGCTTGACGTCCGCATTCAGCATCTCGAGGCTGATTCCCTCTTCGGGAATGTAAACGGCAGAGGCCCCCACGCTGAGGCCACCCAGCGTTGCGACATAGCCCGAGCGTCCACCCTGCGTCTCGATAACAAAGACGCGGCGGCGGGTGGCCGAAGCAGACTGCTTAATCTTGTCGCAGTAGTTGACCAACTCGTTGAGACATGTGTCCGAGCCCAAGGAGTACTCGGTGCCAGGAACGTTGTTGGAAATCGTGGCCGGCAAGAGACAAAGGGGAATGCACAATGATGGATACTCGGCTCTAGCCTTGCGCAGCTGAGAGACGGCGTGGAAAGCCTCAAAGCCGCCAACAATGAAGAGGGCGTCGAATTCGTACTGCTCAATGAGGTTGGCAATCAGTTCCATGCCGGATTCGGAAGGGAGCTCGCGGTTCGTGCCAATCTCGGAGCCGCCTTTGCTTGCCCATCCGTCAACTTCGAGCCAGTCAAAGGGCCGCACGGCCCCGAGAGGTGAGTCGCCGTGGTGGCGAGCGAATCCGGCGAAACCATTGTGAATGGCAAGGGGCTCGTGCCCACGAGAGAGGCAGTATGCAACGGCCGCGCGCACAGCGGCATTCATACCACCGGCAGGGGCGCCGACGTTGATGAAACCAATTTTCATTCGCTACGGAAGGGTTAGCCAACATGATTAATAAATGAACAAAGAGAAAGAAGGAAAATGGAAGAAAACAAGATGAGGGAAATCATAGGGGGGAAACTATGGTAAGACTAACGCTCTTCTCGGGCAACTTGTGATCATCCACCATGACATTGGTCGTTGTCAGGTAAGACTTGTACTGGTCCGAGAATTCGGTATCTCGGAGGCTCATGGCCTTGTCGAAATCTTTGGCATCGACAGCAACGGCCACTTCTTTGGTCTCCTTGACAGCCTGCATAAGCGGTTTTCGCACAATCTTGTTCTCGTTGATGGCAATGAAGCAAGTTTCGGTCTCGGGAGTGGCCTCCAGCACAGCCTTGACGGCTTCAACACCTTGTAGCGTGGCGAGCATGCGGTCGTAGGCTACTGCTGTGCCTCCTCGCTGGACGTGACCCAGAGTGGTGATTCGGGTGTCGAGGCAGAGGCCACCTTCGCTCTTGTCGGCCAAGAGGTCTTTGATCTCGTCGGGGGTGATCTTGGTGCCGTCTTTATCACGGGCGCCCTCTGCGACAATGACGATGGTCTTTCGCTTTCCCATGTTACGGTGCTGTCGTAAGGAAGAAAAAAGACACCATGAGTTAGCTGTATAATTCTCATATCTGGAAGAAAGGTAAACGTAATTGCGCATTATGACTTACTCGCTGAACCACAATCTTCATGTCCTCTCGCCAATCCTGGTCTCTCGGCCGCTCGGGAATGAAGACAAAGTCAGCTCCCGTCGCAACTCCAGCTAGAAGCGCTAGCCAGCCGCAGTGTCGTCCCATGACTTCAATTACAAAAGCACGAGAATGTGAAGAAGCCGTGGCTTCAATGTAGTCAACCATTTCGCAGATACGCGAGAGGGCCGAGTAGCAGCCGATGGTGGCATCCGTACCGGACAAGTCATTGTCAATGGATCCGACCAGGCCAACAATGTTCAGATGCTTGTACGGCGCAACTTGCTCCGGAGTCAGCTCCTTGTTGTCAACAAGTTCCTCAAGCAATGAAGGCCATTCCGTCCGGAACTTGTCAGCACCAGTCAGAGAGCCGTCACCTCCGCAGATAATGAGGGCGTCAATGCCATTGAGCACCATGTTCTTGGCGGCCGTCAACCGGCCCGGTCGTTCGTAAAAGGCCATGCATCGGGCTGTTCCGATGAGCGTTCCACCTTCGGACAGAAAGCTTCTGACGTCGTCCCATCCCATCTGCCTGATGAAGTCGCCGCCCTGCACCAGACCCTCGTACCCCTCGTAGATGCAGAACGCATCGCAGCCCATGTGAATGGACATGCGGACAACGGCGCGAACAACGGCGTTCATCCCCGGGGAGTCACCTCCCGAGGTCATGACGGCAATCTTCTTCTTGAGCGCCATTTTGGTCGGTAGATTCGAGCCGAAGGCTGAGGTGGTGGTGTATCCAAGTCCGCGAAAGAGAGCCCGCCAAATTCGTCGAAAGAAGCGGCGGAAGGTAAGGAGAATGTCAATGGGCCCCGGAAAGAATTCTAGGTAACTCTGAAGAGGCATTTAAGAGGGCCTGCCGCCCGTGAGCTCAGGGATGAGCAAAATTAGGAGATGGCGAGCAAATGATACGGTATGGAATGTTGGTGTAGTTCAAAGTGGCATGAGGGGAATTGGTAGACAAGAAGCTCTTATCGGCCCTTCAAATGGATGTTATCAGCTGGCGGGGCAGTTCTTTTTTTTTTTTTTTTTCCTTTTGGGGATTTTTCCTCCTCTCCCAGCACTTTTACTTTTGAAGATATTGAGGAATGTAGAAGAAGAAGGTATAGAATTTTCTAAGATGGATAAGGATGGGAGCCACAGAGCATCTGAAGCTGAACTTGCTGGACTATCGCTGACAAGAAGATATTCATCATTCGTCATTACAGCTGACCGACCCCTCATACGTAATTAGTCGGTTGTTGCGCCTGTGCTACCGAAACTGTAATTGGGCTCGTAATTCAGCGCCGCCCAGCTCCTGATCCTGATCCCGCGCCATATCGCATGATTCCCTGGGCGGGATCAATGCAATTGGGCATTGACTACAAGCACCACGTAATGGCAATAATGTGAGTGAGGGAATTTGGGAATCGACCGGTCGGTGACATGGACAGAGTCGAGAGACGCCGCAAATCTGCGACAGGGCTGCGCTGCACTGCACCAACCGCAAGGCTTCCCACAGCACGGAGCTCCGGCAGTCGGCGGCTACTGCGCTAGGGCCCCCTGTAGCCTGTATGTAGGAATTCACAGGCTGGAGCTTTCGGAGCTTTGCGAGCAGCACGGCGTAATTCCAGCTGGATGTTGCCACTAGTGTAGCTCGAGTTCGCAATAACTTTGGTAGCATCGCAGTCCATGTGGGCTTTTCTACACTTGCTCCGTAGAGCTCCAGCAAATGCCCACTTGTAGCGCTCATCAGTGCGCTAACTCGATCACGGACAGTGAAAGCCACAAGGCTACCGTCTCATGTCACCGAGCACCCACTTCTTGAGTGCAGGTACATTCTTTGGCTCCGCAGCAACTCATCCAGCGCTAAACCATGTAGCAAATCAGCGCTGGCCTTGAGCTGTCCCCCCACGTCCACTATTCCCCCAACCACGTACCTGTAGCTCTCAGCCTCGTCAAGCTGCAGCTCCAGACATTCACGAGACGCTGCCACTGGTCGCCATTCGTGTCGCAATCCATCTTATGAGGCTATTGCTATTCACAGAAGAGCTTCCGATTACCGATTAGACCCGCCATGTCGTCAGGCGACGGCCCGCCGCCGCTGTCACTGCGGCCGTTCCCCGTTGCCGACCAAAAGCCCAAGAATCTCGCCGAGTTCATCGCTCGAGTCAACGCCCAGCCTGGCGGCTTCCGCTCCGTAACAGAAGACAAGCTCCGGGAAGATCTGAAAAGCAGCGAGAATTCCGATGGAGCGGCCGATCACGATGAGGAAATGTCCGAGGCTGGGGCGGAGAACGACGTCGCGGAGAAGGATCCCAACGTTGCGCGCATGGAGGTCCTAAAGAATATCGAGTAAGAATGGCTTATACAACGAATGATGATAACCCATTCACTTTCCTCAAGATTAAGTTGCTAACCCTATAACTGCAGTATAGCCAGTAATATTGCTCTATTGACCCTCGACTCCATGTCCCTTCTCCTCTCCAAACAGAACCCGACGCAAGCTGGCTTGACCCTATCTCAGCAGCTACGCGATATGGTCGGTATTGGTACTCTCGGCGCAGACAGACTTAATGACTCCAACTCTACGCCAGCCAAGACAAAGGATCAGGAAGCAGTCGCCATGGGCTGGACCATTATGGAAATCAACAAGACGAGAGATTCCGCAGAAGAGGCTGCTGCGTTCTTGGAAAAGGAGATTAGTGCAGAGAGCAAATACTGGGAAGACATCATTTCGGTCAGGAAAGCTGGTTGGTCCGTATGCAAGGTTCCACAGGAGAGACACACTTTGGGTGTGAGGTTTGGCTTTTCAGAGGGTATGTCGAGCCTTGCACAATTCCACGGAACACATTTCGCTGTGCAGCAACTAACCCATGTTACTAGCCGCTCCCGAATTCAAGAATAACGGCTTAGCGCCAATGAGACGCGGTGACAATGGCTCAACAGACCTGGATTTTGGTCGATTAGGCGGCGTATCAGAAGCTCTTGTCGTGACGTACGAAAGAGATGGCAAGGTGCTTGGGCGATCCACCACTCGATCAGCCTCAGAAGATGGCTCGTTGGAATCACGAGTTCTAGAAGCACGCAACACCATCTTTTCACAAGAACTTTGGCACGAATTAACCAAAGAGTCGAGGTCACTGGCCGCCTACGATGTTAGGCCTGAAGGGAAGAAATTGGTCTGCCAGGCCGACGACACAACAAAAATCACCTTTGAGCTACTGCCCTTGGAATCATGTCCTTCCCACGACGAGAATCTTCCAGAGAATGGCCTGGCGGAAAAGACTTCCATGGCGCTGCATATTCTCCTGAGCTACGCCCATCGGTACAACGAGCTCATGAGGATTCGGCCTGTTCCGCCTCACATCTCTCGCACCTCTCGCCAGCAATCCTACGCTCTCCTTCGCCCCGTCCTCGCACGCACAATGTACCTAAAGAACATTGAGGAATCCACGCAGTACGTCGGCTCTCTGGTCAAGACCCTTCAAAAGGCCGGCCTCCCCTCTTCAGTCATCCTACGCACAACTCAGGCCAGCGCCTCCGATCCCAATTCTCGTGGGCCGAACCAGCTCTCCGCATCACAGACTTTGGTCCGCAATCTTCTTCAGACGCAAGACTTTACCCTTGAACTCACCATCCTGCCCGAAATATCCTTCATCATTCGCGCTCGGGCGTTTAGCTTCCCCGTCACGGCGACGTACTACTACATCCTCCTCCCGCCCTCGTCGCCTCTTCCGACCATGTGTCCCCCTTGGGCAGAAGGCTATCCCAGCGTCCGGACTCTAGGCGACTACCTCCGCACCGTCGTCGTCCGCGTCCTTACCAATCATTTCGTCACCTTAATTGCTTCCGGGGCAATATTACACGACGAAACAACCGCCGCCGCTGCAGAAAACGCATCTAGCGAGGCCGCCGCCGACAAGAACAACGTCGACATCCACTTCTCCATGGAACACGAAGACAACGACGAACTAGCCCTATCCTTCAGCAGCACCTCGCCAAACGGAACCTCCAACACATGGAAATGGTCCGTTAGCGGACCTAGTGAAACACGCTCGGCCAAGGATGTCGTCAAGACGCTCGCCAAAGAGCAAGAGCTCGCTTAGAAGGACGAGCAGCTCGCCGAGGATAATTCCTATACGTATTTAAATGCTCCGGCCCAAGTTGACGATTGGCTCACGATTACGGAGACGCAATGGTCACAGACAGAAGAAGAAGAGATTCAAAAAGAGGTGACTCTACAATATGACGAGACGGCGGAAGAAGATGAACCTTGGAAAAATAACTCTCCTACCTCGAGTTTTTGATGTGAGAATAGCAATTGAGGCCTGATTCTTGGTTTGTTTCAGGCAATACGGCAAAATATACAGGGGTCACGGAGTTTCGTTTAATGATTGGACTGGGAGTCTTTGGTAGTTGCAAGAATATATTGCTTCGTTAGGACCTTGCTATCACTCGTAATCGTGCATGTATCACAGAGTCCAAGAAGATCTTCAAGGGATCAAAAAAAAGCTCGATTCAGTTTGTCTATAATTAACATGATCGTTTTCTCTCATTTCATTACTTCACATAATGCCGTTTCGTCTTGTGCCATCCCTTAGCATATAGCCGTTTTGTCTCGCTTTCATAACAAAAACCTCCCTCGGTAGCTTGCCCGCAATCTCGCTGTCAGCAGCAAATAGCCCTTTAACCATTCTTCATCGAACCCAATTTATCAAAAAGAAAACAAAGCAAGTCGGCATCCACCTCTAAAAACAATCTCTCGTGAATCCACGTAAAACTTCGTAAAACCTCGTAAACACAAAACAGCAAAGAAAAGGAGACAGAGATGGAGGTGGAAACCAATCCTGTCCATCTCAATATGATATGCTCATGCATTAGCGGCCGCTGAAAAGGAACTTGAGTTCGTTCACGCCCAGCCGTCCAATCTTTGAGCTCTCAGCTTCATCCAGCGCCGCCTCCACCATTTCCTTCTTTCGCTCCTGAAGCTCGACAATTCTGTCTTCGACGGTTTCCTTGGTCAGAATGCGATACACCTTGACTTCTCTCATTTGACCGATACGGTACGCACGATCAACGGCTTGCATTTCAATGTACGGATTCCAAAAAGGATCCATAATGACGACGCGAGACGCCGCAGTGAGGTTGAGTCCAGCATTTCCCGCTCGCAACGACACCAGCATGACTTTGACGTCGCTCTTATCGCGAAAGTCTCTTGCCGCGACAAACCGCTGCTCAGCAGACATGCTTCCATCGTATCGCCTCAGTTTGCCCGGATAGTCGTCGTGCCACGCAGCCACCTCCAGCAGATCCAGCAGGAGAGTCCACTGAGAAAACACAATCGTCTTTTCGCCAGTCGCATGAATTTCCTTGAGTAGATTCATACACTCCGACACCTTGGCGGCAGGCAACCAAGTTTTCCGCAAATAGCTCATGTATTTTTTGAAGGCGGCTTTATTCTTGGACGCCTCTTTTCGAAGAGTCTTTAGCATAGAAGGCCTGATTTCGGTCTTCTTGTCCTTTTTCTTCTTCTTTTGCTTCTTTTCTTTTTTGATTTTGTCTTTTTCTCCGGCCTCCGAACCACTCTCAACCTCGTCTCGCACGATAAAGTCTTTCAAATCACCATAGCGGTCCACTTCGTCATCTGTCTCATCTTCGTCAAAGTCGTCTTCGTCTTCGGTAGAGCTATCGCTCTCTTCTCCTTCAGAGGTAGATGGCTTGATAGATTCCGGCATATGCACCTGCTGAAAGGCTTCATAGGTGAAGCACTGCCTAGGATCGAAACTGCCACGGCACACAGGGCATTTAGCCGTTACCGTATTGGTATCATTTCCTTGTTGAAGATTCATAGTCGCTGCACTATCCACCAACTGAGAAAGGCACTGTTTACAACTGTCATGCCCGCAGGGGGTGTAAAATGTTGGCGACTGAACGGCGTCGTAGCAGATAGGACACTCAAAGGCGTCAGCCTCCCTTATCCTCGCCACGATGGACGCATCCAGTTTCTTAACCAGCTCAAGCATCTCTTCACTAGAGATTGGCGCAACGTCATCCACATCTAGGTTGAGGTGAGGGTGGCAGCATGCTTGACGTAGTCGAAGCAGAAGAACCAGAATACTGGAGTAGTTTTTCCCCACACTACCCTCGCGAAGATATTTGCTGAATTGCACTTGAGACTTCTTCTCCAGTTGATTGTAAAAGTCACGCTCATCCCCCGATAGCTCGGCATACACAACTTCTTCCATCTTCTTAGGCAGCCTTAGGATCGGCTTACCATCTAGCTTGGAATCCTTTTTGCGACGAAGCATGATTGCTTTAAGGAGGGCACGGAGTCTATTCATGGCAACATTTTTCGGATCGCCATTTCGGCCAAAGAGTACACCAAAACTCTGCAAAATGATTCAGCTTAGTTAAGTGCCAAGATTTCAAAGAAAGGATCAAGGGGGTTGAGGAATGAAGAGGTGGTAGTTGGGGCTGTCTTACCCTGCGAAATTGTTCCCAGATACAATATGGCTTTATCCGAAGGAAACAGAGCAAGGAATAAAGCTCAAGGACGCCATTCATCATGGGAGTTCCGGTGAGGCACCATCTATGGGTGGCATTGAGCTTGTGGCAGGCTTTGGCAGTCTTGGTATTGTGGTTTTTGATGCACTGTGCCTCATCAAGAATAACCCGGTGGAATTTAGATTTCCTCGGGTTCAGAAGCGGAAATTTTGCTGAGTTGGTTCTATCGGTAAAGTCAATGTTACGGCCTGCATTGTCCTCCATAAACTTATCAAGGCGCTTCAGCTCCTGGGCTATCGTGCCATAAGTAGTCAGGACGACATCATACTTGAGTAAATCGTCGGCCGTTGCCTTTTTGTTGTGGTATACAAACACAGACAATCGATGTGAGGGTTTTGTTTTCTTATAAATCTCCTCTTCCCACTGTCGAATCAAGGCCAGCGGGCCAATGATTAAGTTTGTCTAACGCAATAGTCAGCTCAAGTAATGCAAAAGGTGCGTACATGCTACGTTGGTTGGGACTCACTTTGGGGCGAGATTGGGCTGGACGTGATAGCATGAGAGCTAGTGTTGATATAGTTTTTCCAAGACCCATATCGTCGGCCAGAATACCACCTTTGTTGGTTCCTGTCTCCATCTGCTTCATCCATGTCAAGGCTAGCGTTTGGTGAGGGTAAAGAGCATGCTTAAGGCCTTCTGGGGTTCCATCCCGCTTGCCCTCTGGAATCTCCATGTCGGGACGGATATTTTGCAACAAATCATCCAACTCCTGTTCCGTTACTCTAGGATCATGGAATGTGTCGTTGAGATAATCCATTAGCTGGCCAGAAAGAGGGTCGCCATTGTTATCGAGACCGTTGGCGTAATCAAACATGCTGGTTCTGTTGATGATATCCGACAAGGGTGTTCGACTCTGGCTTGCAAGAACCGGCCCCATAGGCAGGTTAGGCCTCAGAGGAGGTCCGGGATATGCTCCAGGCATCGGCATATGCCCAAACGGCATCTGATTGTTTCCAGCAAAGGGTGTACCTGGGAATGACTGGCTCACAGCTCTGAAAGACGGGAGTTCAAAGCCATTACCAACGGGAGTAGGGGGGTTACTGTGCCCCTGGAGTTGTTGCGGCTCTAAAAGACCTGAGAACTGGTTATGCCCAAAAGACGGGTTCGCCGTAGGTGCGGCCAAGAGCGAACCCCAGGCTACTGCTCCATCATGAGGTCCACCACCAGGGATAATGACCTCAAGTTCGTCGTCGGAAGCGATCTCTATAGGAGCTTCAGGGGCATTAGAGCGTTGCGTCGCCATAAGCCTAGAAAAGGCGGAGGGCTGGTGGGAGCCCGAGCTTCGAGAAGGTCCAGAAGGTCCAGAAGCGCTCCGGGCTGAAGACTGCGAGTCCTGGCTTGAGAGACGCAAGGCCATCTCTCTATCTTCCTTTTCTTGTCGGTGCCGCTCAGCTTGCCTATACTGCTCTGCGATCCGTGTCGAGTCGGCATCGACATCAGCCCTGCCTTTTGCGTCAGTGACAGGCTACAGAGAAGAAGTAGCAATCAAGTACGGATGGAAATGCATCTATATAGTTATATGGTACATACCCAGTCAAATCGATAATCTCGACTTCGCCGTCTGATGAAGGAGGGTCATATGCCCTTGAAAAGCCACCAAACGGCGATGGCGTAGTCCGTCGAGACTTACTCGACTCACGTCCAACACTCAGATGAGCCGCATCATAATTCCGCTTTCGATTCAGCATTACCAGCGAGGGGCTCTCTCCATTCTCGGCAACCGGGAGAACCTGTCTCGGGGTATCCATGACGGCTGAGGAACGATGCGATCTTGAGGCTCCAACAGGGGCCGGTGTCGCTGTTCGGCTGTGATCTGAATTTCCTGACGAGAAACAGGTCAGTATTAAATAGTTCAACTACTTCCAGACGGAAGATAATGATGAGCCTGAAGGGGAAATAACGCCTCGAGAAGCGCCCAAGGCATCCAAGGAGAAGCGCACAAGCGGGCACCTTATACGTCACACAGAGAGCTGGCAACAGGAGCCAAGGAGGGTCTGATGAAACGGGCAACTCCCGAGTGACTGAGACCTGCCGGTACAGAATAACGGAGACCGTGGGATTAAGGGGGGAGATTTCACTTGTCGATAGAATCGAGCTAGTGAAGTGGCGTGAATGCAGTGGGAGGCGAAAAGTGAAAAATTAAACTGAAGTGATGCAAGGGAGAGAGAAGAAAAAGAGTGTGTACTTGTATGCACAAGCGCCTGGCAAAAAATGAAAAGGGAGGCGTTGGCACCGTGAATTCGATGCTCTTTTCTTCAGGCTTTTTCTTGGTGCCGCATGCCTTGCCTGAATGATGCAAGGAGAAAGTGATGATGAAGTTGGGATGAAAGTGCAAAGTAAAGAAGAAGGAGCCCAAAAATCCCCAAACCAAGCAAAAAGATACCGGGCAGCAGATAAGGATAACCAAAAAGTTGCCCATCCAATTCAATGACGAAAAAGCGCACGTACTCACTTTGTGGTGACGACGCTGGAGCCTGTGAGGCCTGGCTTTGGGCATGTGCGGCTCTAGGACGACCTATTACTATAAGAAGAAAAAAATGCACCGAATCAGCATTTGCACAAACAGCTCACGGCATCATGACAGGCTCTCGTACTCGTATCTTGGCCGGCTTCACCACCGGCAGCAGTCATGGACAGCGTCCTCAGCATCCGCTTGAGCCTCACAATCTCCCTCCTCGCCTCGTCCCGCTGCACCTCCGCATCCTCCCCGGCCTCGTCCTGCAGCGAGTCGAGAATCACCTCCTGAACCGTCAGCTCCTCCTCGAGTGCCTGGCGATTCATTTGGATTTGGAGAGGGGGGGTGGCCTCTTCTATGCGCTGTCCTTGTTCTATTGGCAGAAGACGACACCGAAACACTTTACAGGCACCGGGCTGTGCAAAGAGCCAAGCTTGTCTCTGCTGCCTCCTCAGGTAACCGGGCAGATTTAGGCAGAGATGGTTCTCGACTGTATCCGGCCAATGGTTGTATGCCCGCCTCACACGGACGATGTTACACCAATTATTACTCGGTAGAGACAGTCAGTCGAATTCCGGCTTAGAAGGGATGAGAGGAGGAGACCAAGCCGGAGAGTCAGGACGACAGAATTATATATAAAGAAGAAAAAGAAAAATAAGGCGAGTCTAGAGAATACGTGTTGATATGCTGTTGTAAGTTTGGCGTAAAGTATTGAAATGATGAAATGTGAAAGTACAGATTAGATTACAGAAGTCGCGTCGCGTATTCCTCTATCAAAAGCCGTTGAATTATTAACGGTCTCGCTGGCTTAAAATTTCCAGGCGGCAGTTACAGTTGGACGTTTCCACAAACGGAAATGTGGGGTTAGCCGCCACTTGAGTGACATCTTTTTGTTTGCTCGAGTCAGTTCCAATTAACATGTATTAGTACAGCATCTCAAGAGCGACGTCTCCCATATTGAGGGGTTGAGTACACGCAACTTCAATATTTCGGTGTTACGAAGTGAGGATAAACGCCAGCCTCAAAGTTTCATTTTTAATCTTTGAAATGAGCAAATATTGCAAAAAATATCTCATTAAATATGGAGAAGATTCCTATCGAACTCGATGGAGTGCATTACTCTCTAGCCGCCATCTTAGGCAGAGTATATTAAATAAGGCTCATATATCTCAGCCACCAATTCCTCTCAAGCGATACCAGATCGCAAGAAACTCAAAAAATATCGCAAGAGGAAAGAAATTTAATCACAGTGCCTCTCCTGGAAAAAATATAGAAAAGAATACATGTGGCTCAAGTATATCCATAGATCAACCCAAAACGCCTCTATCAACAATATGCTTCTTCCAATAACTCAAAACGCTGTACCGTAGTAGAATGCCGTGGTAGAATAAAATAGATAAAAATCAGCTCGATCCGGATCCGTCAGTAATCTTGTGCCAGACTTTGTCTATTTCATTCGACAACCAGTCCCATATGCCCTTTAACCCACCGGAGCCCTCGTCGTCATTGTCATCTTCATCTCCCTTGTCGTCGTTGGGCTTCTCCGTGGGGGTCACTACTGCCTGGCTTGTAGTAGTGTGAGACTTTACAGATGTCGAGGTAGTCGACGGTACAGAAGCAGAGGACGATGACGACAGAGCAGAAGAAGAAGAAGAGGTTGGCTCAGGGGGCACTGAAGGACGTTGAATATCCTGAGTCTTTACAGCCTGCAAAGAAGTCGTCGAGGTCGAAGTTGAGGTCGAAACAGCGGAATAAGATGTAACGGGGTCAACGGGCACTTCAGGCTCATCTTCAGCCTTGTGAGTACCAATCGGCTTCAGGGGCAGCCGCAAAGTTCCATTGTTAGGCCTAGGCTTCAGCCCCAACGAGTCGCACAACAAGTTGTAAACCTCAATATTTTCTGACAATAAAGCATTAGTCGGTGTTAAGATGGTCATTCAAGAATACGCAGCACTTACGGAATACATCAACTTGGCTATTCGCCGGGTGAGGAAACGCAGGACCTCTAGCGATGAAAATAGCTCTCATAAGAGGGTGCTCGTGATCATATCCGTGCAAGCCGCGAGGGTGATACACGAGCTTCTCCTTCTTCGCCTTCTCGACGTCGAATTCCTCCTTGGTGACAATGGCCCAGCCTGTCTTGGGCACAATCCACAGCGGAGCAATACGGTCGTTTTGAGAAAAGTGATAACGCTCCGGCATGTTCTTATCACGAAGGTAGACTTCAAAGTTGGGGTTTGACTTGGCCTTTTCTGCCAGGCCGTCGTACAGACCTTGCAAGTCGTCGAGGTTCTTGGGTCGAAGCCCATATAGAGGCCAGCCGTCGATATGCTCAATCTTGGAAGTGTCCACGAGATCCTCCAGCTGCAGCAGTCGAGTCGTATCTGTCGTAGCCATACCATGGTCAGACACAACAATGACATTGACGATATGTGTCAGGTTTCGTGCGTCGAGCCCCTTGAAGAGCTGGTCCATCATGGTATCCACCCTTTCGATAGTAGACCGAATCTCCGTGCTGTTTGGTCCATACTTGTGACCATCACTATCAACGTTGGGAACATACGCAGCAATCAGCTGTGGTCGCAAGCCTTGAGCCTCGACAGATCCGCTCTCTCTTCCGGGCAGGTCCAGCCAACCAAGAATCCGCGAAACCTTCTTGTCTAGACTCTCCTTGCCATTGTACTTGTCGACAAAGGTAGGCTCCAGGTGCAGAACATGTGCTTCGCTGCCAGGCCACATGTGAATCGCACTGCGAATGCCCTGCTTCTCAGCCGTCACCCAAAACGGCTCGCCACCCCACCACTTGGGGTCCAAGCTCCCAGCAGGATCGGTGTAATGGAACTCGGCCTTCAACTCGGGATCCCAGAATGTGTTGCCCACGATACCATGGGCCTCGGGGTACAGACCGGTGGCGAGCGTATAGTGGTTAGGAAAGGTGACGGATGGGAACGATGGATGCATCCATTTGGGGGAGACGCCCTCCTTCACAAAGGCGTTTAGCCGTGGCGTCAGTCCCCGCTGCAAGAAATCGGCGCGGAAGCCGTCGAGGCTAATAATAATTGTGGTTGGCGCAAACAAGGCGGTGCCGTTGCTGGTGAGGTGCATCTTGAAATTAGACTTACGGCCCTTTGACAGCTTCCAGGCGGCCAGAACCAGGATTGCGAATCCGATGGCGATCAGCGAGTGTATAAACAGCCAGCGGCGCCAGCTCCGTCCACGCTGCGACTTTGCTTGGGCAAACGCATTAAGGTTGCGGCGGTCGTACTCGTCGCTCTCGCTGCTGTCACCGGTGGAGCTGCCTTCCTTCATGCCGCCCTCCTCCATCTCGTACATGAGTTCGCCATCTTCACCATGCTGAGCCTCCTCCATGATCCTCTTCCTCTTCGTCTCCCTCCGTTCCCGCCTCTTCTGCTTCTGCTTCCCCGCCAACCTCTTTTCAGACACAATATTCTCGTTCGAGCTGCCCGCAGTCGACATACTTCCCAGACTCGACTTTCGCCCCAGACTCCTAAAGGGATTCGGCAGCGGCAGCGCCAGAGCCGATCCGCGGCGCACCAGCTCCTGCTTGCGCCTCGAGTCCGTCACCAGCTGGTCCAGCTCCTCCTCCTCCATCAAGACGATGCGGTCATGGGCCAGCAGCTCGCGGCTGTTCCTGGCGCGCTGCTGCAGCGCATCGTCCTCACTATCCGTATCTTGGTCTCGGCTGTTAATGGATGACGCGTCATCGTCGTATGCGATCGGGGACAGCAGCGACGAGTTGTCGCGATCCCCCTTTGCCGTGCTTGTGTCGAGGAGATTGATCGACATGTTGTTGCGGCCTCAGAGAAGCCCCTGAGGGTGGCGGAAATGCACTTTGAAGAAACGCAATTCAAGATATTAAAGAGACACGAGGTTCCCAGATCGGCCGAAATATCCACCGGCCCACTCAGGTGTCAAGCCAAATTAGGAACAGTCTGCAGGGTACTGCTCCCTGGTACTCCCACATGCTATTTCCGCAGCCGTTTGACTCCTACCCTATGACTGGTTACACGTATTTGTGATTTGCTCTGTAGAGCATCAACTTTGAGGACTTGTTTCAATCTTTTTTTATTTTACATAATTAAATTTGACAGCTTCTCTAAAAGCCGTAGACCAATGCATAATATTTCGTAAGTAGTCGCAATGTCTGAGGTTGCGGGCGGGGAAATTTACCTTTGGTATTGACGCCACTCGTTATCCATCACGGTAATTCACAAGCAAGCAAAGAGTCAAAAAACAGGGGCCGTACAATGAATAAAGTGGGTAGAAACGGTACGAAGAAGAATCATGAATGGCATCATAAAGCAGCTTCATCACTGCCTATCTGTATGTATCATTCGGATTTGTGACCTAGTCGTTTGCTCTCCTTCCTCCTCTTCTAAACCCGTTTGGCAAACTCGAGGATGCTCAGCAATACGCAAATCCATTTGCCTGCATACGTCACTGTATAAGCTGATGAGATTTTGATACCAGCCAACATTGTCTCGCTATTAACACTAATTTCTCACAAGACTCCTGTGAAATTGTTCGTGTACTCTAAACCATCCTCAGCCCTTCCTCCTATATGTACGTCACATCGTCGAGTTCAAATACCTTAGTGTATGCCATTGAACACGGGTTCATAATATATTCATCCGACATGTTAACCAAAAACCAAACCAGTTTCGCCATTGTTCCCAGATAATATCCGTTTAAACACCAAATTCACCGCTGAAAAGATTAAAGAGAGAGAGAGTTCCCGGGCCGATATGTATGTAGCCCAGAAAGAAGAAGAAAACGCCGTCCTGCTGCGCCCGGTCTGAAGAGCATCAGCAGCCCAAACTGCCAGCGGCTCACTCTTGTAGTCACCTATCGCTGCCGCTGGTCTTCAGAAGATGCCGCCGCAGACGACTCGGCCACAACAACGCTATTCCTGACCGACGGATTATGTGGCCAACCTATGGGCATGTTTGATAGCCGTCGCTGGCTTACTACACTGTGCCGGGTGGAATCGGGGGTCACCATTACCGGTTCGCTGAATGGATTCTTTGAGCTGCTCTCTGATTCGCCGTTGTTGAGGATTGACTTTTCATTGATCCTGATTCCCTTTTCCTTGTTGCTTCTCCTTCTACCGGCGGCAGCGGCTGCAGCAAATCCTCCACCCGCAGCAAGAGTGGTAATGGCCGCAGAGGCAGAAGACCAGAATCCTTTGAATTGAGCCACAGGGCCTTGAGGCGATGTCTCATCGAGGAAAATGAAACCCATGGCCACAACCACAGTAGCAATGGCTAGCAGTGTTAGGACAGCAGCACCAAACTTATCGGCGCCGGTGATGGGTTTATAGTCTGGCCCCTTTGGCTGGTTTCGACCAATGTCATCACCGCCGCCACCGGGATCTCCTACACTGGTGCCTCCAGTGTCTGCAGTCACCGGAGAGCTGCTATTCAGAATCAAGTTGGACATGGTGATCTCGAGGGCTGCCATCTGCTGTCCGACTCCAGTCGTATTGTCGTATTTGCCATCGTACCAGATGAGGCCACACATACGCTTATTCGCGCCGCCCTTGCATTGCTTCGCTGCAGCGACCGAAGACGCTCGTAGGTATGGATGGATGACATCGTACGTATGAGGCGCCCATTTAATCATCATTGTTAGCCAGCGCGTCAGGTAAGCCTTGAATGACTGCTCATCAACGTTGCAAGTATTGACCGATTCACAAGCGACCTCGGACATGATGTTGTTGTTGGGCCCTGTGAAGAACACCTTGCTGCCCTCAAGGAGATTGTCCAAGCGAGTCTTCCACGTCTGTGACTCCGTCATGTTGTACATGGCGGCGGCACCGAGAATCATGCCTCCGACGTTGTAAGAGAATTGATAGGGGGTAAGAACAGTGCAGTTAGTTTCAATGCCGGCGCCGTCATAGACGGCCCAGTTCTTGGTGTTGATGAGCTTTGTGGCAATCATCCAATCCCACGTCTTGTCAGCCCAGTCAGCGTAGCTCTGGTTACCGGTATACAGAGCTAACCTCGCACCGAGAGCGAAGAAGCATGCTTGTGAAATTGAGTTCTATACACCGTTAGTCTCAGGTATGATCTGATTGGCACATATCCCCACAGAGAGCAATCTCAATCTCAACCTACCTTGTAGTCATAACCATTGTTCCACGTGAAGATTTGCCAGCGCAGACCACCTGCACAGTGCTCGGTGTCCCATCGAGCGGCTTGTGTGTTGAAGACAGCTTGAGCAAGAGCGAGCCATTGCGGTTGATCAGCGGGCGGATCCGGAAACTTGTATTCGGCAGCCGACATGACGGAGAGGCCCCAAAAGCCTTGGTCGTCGTTTCCTTCGGTTCGAGTTTGGTTTCTCGGCATATAGTCGTTGGTCTCGCCGACTTGAAAGAGGAGTGCTTGTGAGGTTAGGTCGTTGTATGTATCGTCGCCGGTATAATACCAGTAGTCGATCAGCGTCCCCATCATGGCACCAGCCTCCCACCCTGAGAGCACGTATCAGTGATGAACCGAGATAGTGTGCTTACAACACAGCGCAGAAAATTACATACAAAAGTATGGATCGGGAAGAAGGCCAGGTGTATTGCCTGGCTGATTGCCGTTGTAGAATGACACCAAATCCGCGGCCATGTCCTTTGATACCGACTTGACAGAATCTACAAGCCCCAAGTTAGTGGCTGCATCAATTCCATAACTGGTAGGATCAGCATTCTCATACCGGGCGAATCTGGGTCTAAGTCATAGGCTGTGGTGAGTTGGCCGGCCACCAGCAACAGCCCGACGGCCAAACGGCCAAGCAGCGATGACATGATATATGACGGCGAAGGATATTCCAGAGAGAACAGCTCAAAATCTGATACCGAAAGACGATCCCATGGGTCGGTGATGGCGAGCAAGTGGTCCGTCGATCGAGGCTGTATCGTGGCCCAGGTGGAATGCAGCCCGCTATAGCTCCAGATCCATCTATACGTCGCCTCGAGAGCTTGGGCACCAACGTAGCGAACAGAGATTGGCGACGGCACAACACAACACACGAACACGGCAAGCGAGCGAACTTGAGCGAGAGACAAGGGATGGGATGGGGATATAAAGGGAAGAAGAAAAAAAAGGAAGACTGGAAGAGACAGGCGGCACAGCTGTGGAGAAGGGAAAGACGAGGTGAGCGGTGGATATACGAGCTACGAGCTACTGCATGTACTCTTTGTTCCCAACTCCAGAAGCGATCTGGCTGGGGAACTGACATTCGGCTCCGGAAGCGCTTGCATCGCTCGAGCAGCGCAATTGACGCTTGCCTGACGTACTTGGGCTGGTACGAGGTTTGGGGCAAACAACATGTTGTACATACAAGCGAACAGCGAGCAGTATTCCGGGGGTACACGCCTGCGGCAGACTCTATGAGCAGGTACCTGAGAGCTACCTTGAGGGAGGGCCATGGAGCGAACGATTGAGTCTGTCGAGCTGGAGCTGGAGAGCGCCACGGAAAACCTTGGTTGCACCACTTTGCTGCATCGAACTATCACAAAGCGAATGGCCCTAGCTCGGTGCTGAGCCAGAACGGGAACCTGGCATGGTGGCCAGGGTCCCAAATACGAGAGCTGCAAGCGGGCCAGCGCCTGAGCAATGACATCGGGGCCCCGCTGAGATCCGGAGCTTTTGTGTGTGTATACTCGTACTCAAATCCAGCGACGAGTTGCTGGGGAAGAGAAAGATCGTGGCGTCGACAAGGCCACTGCTATGTATCGCTGTTCTTGTTCTGGCGGCAGTAGAGAGACGAGAAACGCTGCTTTGGAGGTTGGCTCGATGCGGAAGTGGCCCGGACGGGAAGCATCGCCAAGGGCCGCTGGAAGGTTCGTCGCTTGTGTAGGTGCTGACGGCCCTACTAGAAGAATAGAAGGATTACAGTATTACCTGACGATTCTAAGCCAACGTCCCGTTACAGCGCTCGTATAATCGTGGCTGGTCCCTGGGCGCGGTGGTTGGGCCGTTGTGGTGATTCACTTCAGCCAAGCATGGGCAACCACACCAATTAGCACGCACTCGTAAGCTGATTGTTGGTGGGAGGGAAAAAAGGGCAAAAAAAGAGCACCAATCCAATCCAGCCTAGTAATCGATGGGCCCCAAAAAAAAGGGAAAAGAAAAGGGAGCGGGGGACTGGGGATTAATAGTAGACGGAGCACAAGCATCGCCCGTGTTTTGTTTCTTCATGTCTCTCTTTTTGTTGCGGCCGTCATACATGAGATGGGCAGCGGGCGATCGCTTATCGGTACCACCATCGATTTTCGATAGGGCGACCCAGCGTCGTGGCGTGTCTGGGCTCGACATGTGCATGATCTGCACGGATAAGCAGCCGACTACAGAGTACTAAAACTCCAAAAGAACCGCCATCTCGAGATAAAATGTAATACTGTACAAACGAACTGAAAATGAAATATATTGTCCATCCGGATAGTGTAGCCGTGAATCCCCCCCCCTTTCACTGGTCACGTTGGCGTCGGACCTTTTCCCAACTACACAGGTCAGCAGCCGTCCTCTTTCTTGGCACGCAAAAAGAGCTGTAGCTGGACCAGGGAGTGTGGAGGCTACTGGAATACGATGTAGTTATGGGGTCAAAGCAATGCTACTTCGTACATTCAACCTTCTGTACGACCCAGGATTTGAGGGTTATGTGTCTTTGTCGTCGTCACTCACCGTTTTTATATACTACCTGGTACACGACGGGAGCACAGAGTACGAGTATAAACGGGAGGCAACAAGGGGGGCCATGGAGTTGACTCCAGCCCTGTGGGTATCTTAAGGTATTTATGCCTATAAATACAGTGCCTTTAGTCACGATTCAAGCATCTGGAGGAGTCCACCAAAAACCTTCAAAGTTTAGCTGCGAGCGCTTACGAGTCTGCCCCTCAGGTACCCTGTAGAGCCTCGAGTTCAAGCGGCCTTTAACCGACACTCAACAGATATCCGCTCCGCACTTGAGCAACGAATATCGCTACCTGTATGTTGGCACCTCGCCCTCTGATAAGCTGATCCACAGTCTCTCGTAGCTACACAAGTACTGTACATTAGATGGAAGTGGCTTCGTAAAACACTGTATAGAGTTTGGACTACACTGTCCGGATTGGGTGCGGCCGGAGCTGTTTGCGTCGCTGAACCCGGCCCGCCGTCCGCCATTGACTCCGCACAGGAACCAAATACTACCGCTATTCTGCTCAATACTTTGGATGGCTTTTCACTGCTGCTTTATATAGATGCACAATGGGATATGGCGTAAAGGGGAGGCTGCCAGACTAGCCGCGCTCTCTCTAACAGGAATGCATCAACTCGCGCTTTCGTTTACTTGCGATGAAACCAGCCTGCGACAGTGGTGGTGTTGTTCGGCTCCGAGCCAACTGTGTCACGGTCTGTGCACATGTCCTGCGGGCTCGGCTTCGTAGCAAGTACCGCTGCAATCGACAGCATCTGCAGCTCATCCTCTAGACGGCCCAAGCTCTTCAACGTGCTGCAGAAACCGTTTCTTCCTTCTGACTCCCATCGTCAACTCTTGGCTCAGCATCACTCGATGACGCCGCCAGGCCGCTGAACCGGTTTCTGACCGAGGGCGGCAGAATCACGTGTGCCAGTGAGAAAGATGCGAGGAGCCACATTCTCTGGCGAGGCAGTGTGGCGGGGCAAAGTAGCGGTACAGGCGACAACCATGTACCGCTCCGTACCTCTCGTCTGAACCTGTCCGGAGCCTCAGGATGGCGACGCCGGTGGCTTCTCCGGGCTTCCCAGGGGAATTACAAATCGCTGGGAAAATAACAAACTTGCGTAATAGAACCAAGGCTTAGATGCGATGCGTATTATAGATTCATACAGAGATATCGGCTTACGCCTATTGTCCACCTAGGTAGTCAGCGGAGGGCATATTTCACCCATGTAGGCATTATACAGCACTCGGCCTCCGTAATCCGCCAGACGCTGGACGGGCGGTACCTGTGCAGTACCTGCTATCTACCTGTAACCCGTGAGGCTGGGGGCTCTTGGTTCCGCAGACTCCGCGCTGTCGTCAGCCGGGGGCAACGCCTCCAACAGGTATGCTCCCTAGTACCTAGTCGAAGGGGCTATTCTGCGGACAAAACGTAAACTTGTCTTCCTCAAATTCCCTGCCCGCCATTACGAACCGCCGCCTTCTCCAAGCCGCTCCAACAGCAAACCACCTCCATCGTTGTCGCTCGAATCCGCTGCAAAGCTCCGATCGCTTTTTCGCCTGCGTTTTTCTCGTCCGAGTCTATTGTATTGAATACCACATCCTGTCAAAATGGCCGACGCTCCATATGATCCCTACGTTCCCAAGAACGGTGCCCCCGGGGAGGACAACTCCAAGACGGGCAACCTGCAGCGAGTAAGTTGGATTTGCCGGCAAAAGACCCTCGTTTGAATGGATGGTGTTTGGCAGAGGATGGGATGGGAAAGAGTCCAGGATCAGCGCAAATGCGGCTCTCTTGGTCTCTTCGTCCCATTTGGCTGCGCATAAGCCTGACCTCTTTGGATTTTATGGCAGACGTGCTGCATACGGCATGGCCATGGATACAGAATCCTGGAAACGCAGTGGCTTGAAATATGGGCACTAACGGTGGTTTCTCTTCTTCTAGCAAATCGATGAGACAGTCAAGGTGATGCACGATAACATGAATAAAGTCGCGCAGCGTGGCCAGAACCTCGATGCTCTGCAGGACAAGACCAACAACCTGGCTGAGTCGGCTCAAGATTTCCGTCGTGGTGCCAACAGAGTTCGCAAGGCAATGTGGTGGAAAGACATGAAGATGCGAGTCTGTATTGTTGTCGGAATCATCCTTCTCCTAGTCGTTATTATCGTTCCCTCTGGTATGTTTCTGAGCGCCCTCATCATCCAAGTAAAAACTGCTGACTTGAGAATCTAGTTGTTGCGACACGTTGATGCCTCTCTTTCTTTTATTGGAGTACCTTGTTTTGTAACGTCAATGATGAGCACCAGACGTCGTTCTTCGAAGCTTGAAAAAATGAGCTCGGGATCAAATGAAGGGTTACGAATTGTTATTGGATGTTGGTTCTGTAAATGATGGAGTTTTTCTAAGACACGCCTCGGACTATTTTCACGGGAGATGATGCTCTGAGTTCTCTCAGGCTGGGTTATGCGTATGATTTGCAGGCCAGGCGTTTATTCCGACCAATGGAGATAATGTGTGCTCTCTCTGGTATTATCGGAATTATAATGAGTCGATGTCTGGTCACGTTATTATAAATTGGTCCACTGATACATTTGCTGTGATTTACTGAACTGTACACAGTTTTTACGAGGTTTTTGTGTTTTATATAAGAAATTGTTGGTGCTGCTGCCTGTTGAAGATTTGAGGATCAATATCAGTGACCAGCACCTATGATTAAGCAAATAGCCATGCTCTCATGTACGAGTCACGCTGATCGTTCCTTATACGTCACGTCATTCTTTTATTCTCGACCTGTGCTTTCTCCACCGAGGTTCATTAAAGGGCAACGATATGCAGCTCCAACACCAGTAGTTCGTTCCATGTACTTTGGAGGCAGGATATAAAGGTCAATGTGCTT
Organism: Trichoderma harzianum CBS 226.95; assembly: GCF_003025095.1. Taxonomy (NCBI): domain Eukaryota; kingdom Fungi; phylum Ascomycota; class Sordariomycetes; order Hypocreales; family Hypocreaceae; genus Trichoderma; species Trichoderma harzianum. Next base: position 767,650 of record NW_020209263.1, read on the forward strand.
AGTGAGTACCGCCACATATTGACGTACCACCTGACGGCACTGTTGGTCAGTTTAGTAAATAATCCTCTGCAGCCCTTTTACAGGTAGCGTATTATATTCTCTCGCTAGACTGGACAATCCGCCTATGCAACCAACAACATTCATGTGCTGCCAACAGCTGAACATCTCTGTGTGATTGGGGCAGTCTCACCGCCTGCCCGCATTTGGTGAGCGGTTTCGGGGCGGGTTTTTTTTCTGCCCCTCCCCCCACCGCGGCTGGCATTATTTGCTAGTCTAATCTGGGTGACTCTTTTTATCTGATCTATCTCTCGCGCATCCTCAGTTGCTGATCCTTTGACCATTGCTCTTGCAAACTTGCAAACTCGCCCGGCCAATTGGTTCAGATATTCTTGGGAACATGCTCTCTGCAACCTCTGTGGCCCTGAGGGCCGGAGCTCGACGAGGTGCTCCCCGGGCTGCGGCCGCGGCTCTCGCGTCTGCTCCGAACGGAATCCGAGGCCCGGCTTTGGCCGGTCGTAGGGGCCTGTCGGCGACAAGGACTTTGGCCTCTTTTCCTGCGAAGGATCGAACTCGAGAGATTGTTGCTCAGACTTTGAGCAGCATTGGAAGCAAGCGAGAGGGGTATGTCATCCACGATACGGGATAACACGTGCCCGAAGAGATTCGACTAATCTATATCAACCAGTCAGCAATATCTCAAATTATTCACATCCACAAGTTCCCATTCGAAATTTGCTGTGATCAAATGTGGAGGTGCTATTCTGTAAGTGACTGAGGTCGAAGGGGGCGGATGCTGGGCTAACTGGAGAGAACTGAGAACTGAATATCTTGACGAGCTATGTCAATCCATTGCTCTGTTGAGCAGCCTCGATCTATATCCTGTGCTCGTGCATGGCGCAGGCCCTCAGCTGAACCGCTTGCTCGAGGACGCGGGCGTCGAGCCTCAGTTCGAGGAGGGCATCCGTGTAACCGACGCCAAGACTCTGGGCGTGGCACGCAAGCTCTTCCTCGAAGAGAATCTCAGACTGGTGGACAGGCTTGACCAGCTAGGCGTTTCCACCAGGTCCATCAGTGGCGTCTTCATGGCTGATTATCTAGACAAGGAGAAGTGGCAGTACGTTGGAAAGATCACAAAGGTTAACAAGGAGGCTATCGAGCAATCCATTGAGGCCGGATATATTCCAGTTCTTACCTCCATGGCTGAGTCTACAGATGGCCAACTGCTCAACGTTAACGCTGACGTTGCTGCGGCTGAGCTTGCCCGTGCACTGGAGCCTTTGAAGGTTGTGTATCTGTCAGAGAAGGGTGGCTTGTTTAACGGCGAAGGAGACAAAATCTCCCACATTAACTTGGATGAGGAATACGATCATCTCATGGCACAGCCTTGGTGCCGATATGGTACGCGCCTCAAGATCAAGGAGATCAAAGAGCTTCTCGACACCCTCCCCAGGACCTCCAGTGTTGCCATCATCCATCCCAGTGACCTTCAAAAAGAACTCTTCACAGACTCTGGCGCTGGCACTTTGATCCAACGAGGAGACAAGATTCAAAAGGCGACCTCCGTGTCAGATTTTAAGGACTTGGACAAGATTAAAGCAGCCCTGATTCGTGACCGAGAGGGCCTTGACGCTGAGGCAACTGTTGACCGCTTCATTGATCTCCTAAGGGAGAACCCCTTTACTGCCTACTATGATGATGCACTGCAGTGCATTGCCATTGTTATTCCTGCTGGCAACAACCGACCCTTAGCTACACTTGCTACTTTGGCCATCACCAAGTCGGGCTGGCTGACCAATGTGGCTGAGAACGTTTTCACCGCTATCAAGAAGGATCACCCTAGCCTTGTCTGGACTGTCAATGAGCATGACGAGAACTTGACCTGGTTCTTTGAGAAGTCCGACGGAAGCTTTCACCACAATGGCAGCGTCTTGTTTTATTATGGCTGTGATCTTCGATCTGAAGCCCTGGCTCCCGTCTATGACGACTTTGTTTCTAATGGACGTGCTATGCTGGGTGATTCCAACTTGGAGGCTCGACTGCGTCGTGCGGCCCAAACGGCTAATCAGGCGCTGAGGGACTCCCAAGGCCAGGCCTAATCAACCCCCTCACACCAAATTTCAGGTCGAATGACAGCGATGAAGATTTACTTCTGCGACAAACACTCACAATTGGGAGAAGAAGAAGAAGAACGCAGCCAACGATCCTGAAATATAAATGTCGCAAGGGCAGAAGGCAGAGAGGACTAAAATGGTTCCTTTACGGAGTTGATCGGATCTCAGGGTATTGAGTCTAAGAATCAAGTGAGAACTGGACTAGAACCAGAACGACTGGTTCACACCGATAGTGTATTTACGAGTACATCTTTTCTGTTTTTATAATGTGCTATATATTGTGATGTTGATTAACTGCGCCATAGGCTTCTTGTACATGTCTGGCAGATACGTGATTACCGCCGTGTTGATATTTCTTTACAGCGCTGAGTACTCGGCTTCGAGACTGTAGCTTGTCTGCACTACAATTTTTTCTATGCGCAATGCTGTTATTTGCTTGGAATCAAATTGACGTTATTTGAAGTCGATAGACGAACACAGGATTAGCCTGGGATAACGTGTATGTTCGGCGGTCTAGTAGAGCATTTGTTTCATGTATCGCCCTTGTTTCCAGTCCTGCCAACAGAATGTACTCGCATTTACTCCTCAATATGTGTGCTCCTCATACATTCGTTGAGTACGGAGTACATGCACGTTATGGGTGCTGCTCCTACGCAAGGCAGCCTCCATCAAATCATTTTGCTTGGACCCCTGTTCATCATCCGCTCAGCCCCAGCGAAGGGCGGCTATGCGCAATTGGCGACCAACAGCCAAAAGGATCAGCTGCGCGGTTGGGCTTTTTGCGCGATGGGAAAAAACATCTGGGAATTGAGGAGGGAGTTTGTCTTGATTTGTCTTTTGCAAGGCGTTGGTTGTGTGAGATAGCCTTTTGGTGCTCATTTTATTCGTTGTGGCATTCTTGAGATGGATAGGATTGCGACGACAAGGTGAGCGTTGCCTGCGAATACAAGTCACCTCAGAAATAAATTCATGGTGGAGATATCTTTGCGCTATTCGGAATGTATGAGCCCGGATTGCACACCATCTACGGCGACTCGGAGACAAGTGGTGGCCTTCAATCCCTTGAGCCGGAGATTGAGTAAGAAGAACGAAACAGCCCTCTTGAGAAGAATCTCACTCTTACAAATGTTTCAACTTCTAGCGTTGTAGCTGTTCATGGCCTCAACTTCAAGGGCAATCCAAACCATGCGCGAGCCACATGGCACTCCCAGGGATCAGTCTGGATCCGGGATTTCCTCCCCCAGAGGATCGGGAGGCCGTGTCGAGTCATGTTGTTTGCGTATAATTCCAGTCCGGCCAAAGCGGCGGCAGCGATGCGCCTGGATGAGCACGCACGGATGCTCTTGAGCTGTCTAAAAGACAAAAGAAAGGTACTCATTATCCGAGATCTGCGGGGAGGCAAACTGTGTCCAAGCTCTAATGCATTCCAGGACTCGCCGCTCAGGCCAATCGTGTTTCTTTGCCATAGTCTGGGCGGCATAGTTGTCAAGTCTGTAAGTATACACAGTTGATCAATGCGTTTGTTTTGGCTTCCTTTGATCCAAGATTTCCATACCTATAATTCTTGTAATACTTACAAACCACGTCTGGGGCTGAAGGCACTGGTTGAAGGAACTCTTGATCCAGCTTACGGATCCATTGTCAAGTCTACCAGGCTCCTCGTCTTCTTCGCAACGCCTCACCTAGGCGGAAATTACAGTGGCATCGGAGACATTGCTGCCAAGATTGTCAGGACGGGACTCGGAACGCCTAGTAATGACTTATTGGACGGGTTGAAGGCGGGCTCTCGTGACGTGATACGACGGTTTGAACAGGCGCGTCATCTACCTGCCAACTGTCTCGTTATTAGCTTTTATGAGACGGAGAATTACGGTAGATTTGGACTGGTATGTTTACATATGTCATTCTCTTGCCTCTTTCAACAATTTTGGCACTGACCTTTTTCTCCCCTGTGCTTCTCTTTACAGATTGTTGAAAAAGATTCTGCAGTTCTGAACTTATCAGACGACCGAGAGAGAAAGGTGGCCCTCAAAGCCAACCATAGCAAAATCTGCAAGTTTCCAACAGCAGAGAGTTGCGAGTCGGTCATGGAGATGATTGTATCGGATCTTGAAAGAGCTCTGGAATTACAAAGAGTAATGGAACCAGGTCGTATGTTGTACATCATTCCACAATGGTTTGTTAAAGAAGAAGCGGTTCTAATTCTATGTCAGCCATGAACGTCCACTGGACGGTGAAGCAGCGTCCAAGCGCTTTATTTACTGGAAGAGATGAAATAGTCCAAACCATCATCGATGCCATAGATCCCAGGCTCAATGACTCCAAAACTTCAGACAAAATGTTCGTCATCACGGGTATGGGGGGTCAGGGCAAAAGCGAAGTGTGCTTGAACGTTGCGAGTAAGCTCCGAAATCAGTACGTTCCTGCCCCTGAGTCATTCACGTCTCTTTCTACTAACATATCTTTAGATTCTGGGGCGTGTTTTGGGTAGATGTAGCCACTGCGGCCACAGCTGCCAGAGGATTTGCCATCATTGCTCACGCTCTTAGAACTGAGAGTACTGATGTTGAAGACGTACGCTATCTTCTTGCAAATTGGCCTGCGGATGAGCCTTGGCTACTCATCTTGGACAATGCGGATGATAGCTCAATCAATTATGCAGACTATATTCCGTCTGGGGAGAGAGGAACTGTGTTGATGACATCTAGGCTTCCAGAATGCGCCGTTTACAAGACACTCGGACACATAGAACTTGGAAACCTCAGCAAGGAGCATTGTATTGAGCTGCTCCTGAATTCAATGTCTGTCCCCGAGACACTGTGTGCCGAGTCCGCGGCATCTGCAGAAGCTATTGTTGAAGTGATGGGATTCCATACACTTGCCATCTTACAAGCAGGCGCCTACATCTCTTCAATGAATATATCCATGGAAAAGTATATAATCGACTTCCGAGAACAGGGAGATAATCTGCTCAAGTTTATCCCTTCTCAGGCTCAGTCAAGATACCGCAACGTCTGGACGACTTTCGAAATCTCGGTCCAGGCGTTAAAATCTTCAGATAAGCAATCTGGGCATGATGCTTTACAGCTTTTGGAAGTCCTTTCAACCCTTCATTATGATGACATTCCTGTGGACTTTTTCCAACATGCATGGCGAGGGGCCAGAAAAGCTCAGAGTATCCCAGAAGACGACGATAAACTCGACAACCTTTCACAGTGGCATGTCGCACAACTTCCTTCATGGATTAATGCCCAGAAACACAAGTGGGATGAGGCCCGATTAGATCAGGCTCTCAATGAACTCGTTTCTTTAGCTCTCGTCAAGAGATCAACCGCAGGAAGCGATGCAACGGTCTCATTGCACCCACTCATTCATGGTTGGGTAGCTATTCGTCAAGATGAAACTCATCGACGTTCAAGTATTCAGTCTTCCGCTTGTATAATTGCGCTTACTCAGTTCTCTCAAACAAAATGGCAGTCCCATTTCGAGAGGCTCGGGCCTCACATTACGACTTTAATTGCAGCGCCCTCTCTAGCTATTGGGAAAGAGAGTTCCGCACATATGCTTCAAGTCCTTCTTCAAATATGCATATCTCTGCGAAATATGAGATGTGACGCTGAAGTATCGGCTCTTCTTGAGCAAATGCTACGATATTTCGACGCCACTCTGGATAATCCAACTAGTGGCCTACTTCCCCTATTTAATGTGATCTCACGCAACCAATTTGATCTGGGAGAGATAGATCAGTGTATACAGACGATTCAGAAAGTCCGAAAGGTTCAGCAGTCAAGTCTTCATGAGCATGGCACAAACCGTCTCGGAACGGATCAGGAACTTGCGCGAGCTTACAACGTCAACGGCCAGTGGAAAGAGGCGATAGCCATTCTTGAGCATATCCGTCAGATTCACGAGTCGCACATGAGTCTAAACGAAGATGACCCTGACAGACTGGCTGTGCTACATCTACTCGGTGAAGCCTATGAATCAATCGGGCGAACTCAAGAAGCCATAGCGCTACTTACAGAAGTTGTATCCATCGAAGAGACGAGCAGAGAGAAAGGCGATCCCATTCTATTTGGTTCAAAGTACAAACTTGCCACATGCTATCTGTCCAACTGCCAAATTGATGAAGCAATTGCGATATTCAAGGAGCTTGATGAAGTACAGGCTACGAACTTTTCCGATCGCCATCCATATCGGCTTGGTCCTCAGATCGGGCTGGCCAAAGCTCACATTGAGAATGGAAAATCGAGAGAAGCAATCGAGATCCTGGAAAAGGTAAAGAATACACAAAACAGGCTGCTGGAATCAGGGCATTCATCGCGCCCAACCATCGAGAATCATCTTGGTGCGGCTTACCGACAGAACGGCGAGCCTCAAAAGGCTATCAAATGCCTGAAGACAGCCCTGAAGCTATCGAAATATCGTCAAAATCACCCTCATCGGATAGCTATTCAGTGCGAGCTTGCTGCAGCCTATCGTGCGAATGGACAGATTGCGGATGCCATTGCGCTGCTAGAGAAACTTGGGAGACTTGAGGATAGTTCTCTAAGCAGCGGACATCCAATCCTGATCAAAGTACAAGCTGACTTGTCATCGCTGTACTTACTGGATGGTCAATGGGAGAGGGCCATGACTCTTTTACAAAACACCATTGATCTCCAGAAAAACTCCGATAAGAGCCATCCAAATCTACTGGCTTTGCAGCAAAAACTGGGAACTGCTTATCTTGACAACGGTGAGGTCCAAAAGGCAGTCCAGATTCTCGAAGAGTTGGTACAGAACCCTCATCCTCATGAGTTGCCCGTCAGCCGCCTCTTGTCGCAGCATGAACTAGGCAGGGCTTATCTTGCCGATGGCCAGGTCAAAGCCGCAATCAATACGTTGGACAAAACTGTCAAAGACAAAGAACGACTTTTCCATAAAGAGCATCCCGAAAGACTTGCTTCGCTTCACGAACTTGCCAGGGCATATCTTAGTGATGGTCAAGTCGACAAGGGCATCGAGATTTGTGAAGAGATTGTTTCGATTCAATCGTCAAGATTGAGTGAGAGTCATCCTGATCAGTTGAAAGCACGGTGTCTCTTGGGATCCGCATATCTTCACAGCGGCCAAACTATAAAAGCGGTAGAAATATTGACACAGGTTGATGAGTTGGAGAAGCAAAGGGTTGGTGAAAGTCATCCTGATAAGCTGGTATCGCAGCATCATCTTGGTGCAGCATATCTCAAAGCGGGCCAAGTTAATGAAGCAGCAAGAGTCTTTGAGAACGCTACTAAAGTGGCCGAAGAAACGCTACGGGAAGATCATCCAACCCGGATTGATATGCGGTATCAGCTTGCTTGCGTATATCTTCAGAATAATCAGGTGGACAATAGCATTCTTATTCTTGAGGAAATGGCATATCCCAGGGATATATCTGACGCAACAAGGGCTCTTCCCAGTCGAGTCGCCGCGTTGCATCAGCTTGGTTTAGCATACACAAAGAGCGGTCGAGTAGCCGAGGCGGTAGCAGCTCTAGAAGAAGCCGTCGAGATACGAAGCAGCCTCGACGAGGGCCACCCCAACAGATTAGCCTCTCAGTACGAGCTCGGAAGCTGTTACTTGTCCCTCAGGAGAATAGACGACGCAGTCAGCCTCCTGAAAGAAGTCGTCCGAGTTGAAACCTTGACACAAGGCCGCAGCATTTCTCTAGCCATGACTCTAGCAAAACTCGGATCCGCCTACTTAATGCAAGGCAAAGCCAAAGAAGCCGTAGAAGCATTATCATCTGCATGCGTCATACGAAGAAGTCGCCTCGAACCAGACGACGTCTCGCGACTCACATCAGAACACGATCTCGGTCTGGCATACCTTGAAACCGGCAACGAAAAGAAGGGGATATCTACACTGGAGGAACTTCTCGCGGTGGAAAGACAATGCCTTGAACAGAACCATCTACTGCGCATGAAGACGCAGTATGAGCTCGCGTGCGCGTACATGGATGCTGGGAAACTGGAAAATGGCATTCAGCTTCTGGAGAATATAGTTTCGATCAAGAAATGGCATCCTGAAGAAGATGCGTATCCGACGATGAATGAGGTTCGCACTGAGCTGGCCAAGGCTTATAAAGAGAGGAGCTGTAAGTGTCTACCTTTGTCTGCGTATTCTACTTTTTACTTCAAATTACTGACAAAGTTGGTTAGTTTTATATCGACTCTTGGGAGTCTTTGGGTTGGATGTTTGCTTGGACAGGAAATGATCCATGTCTTTGGGTCAATGTAGAGAACGAATGTTGCAGTTTGAAGCTGCTTCAGCAGATGCTTGTGATGAAATCGTCCAAGTTACATTACTGGTGTTTTCCTCAACTATCTTGGCTGAGTTTTTAACGAGTTATGAAATCTTAAGATATATCGCTTGAACTTTTCCCTCCATCTTCTGGGTGTCGTATTGTTCTCTATCGTGAGCACACCACCGCACTGTGATTAGTACATAGGCAGACACGGTTATCCCACTGATGTAACGTCTCCGGGCCCTTTACCAGCTCCGGATCCGAAAGCAACGGCCGACAAAACCCCAATGTTTCGGTTTGGTATATGTCAAATGAACATGCTTGGTAGGGCCCACAGAGTTTCTCACGCGAACCAACGCTTGCGAGAATGAAAGATCCACGTCGTAGCACTAGGAATTAATACAGCCGATGCGGGTTTCCCCTCCGCATCGGCCTTAACACAACATGACCCTCCGAGCCTCTTCATTCACGAGTTGATCGTCTCCTAGCGCGGCGTCCGCGGACTCGGGCCCTGGATGGACATATAAATGGATGTCTCAAGAGCCCATAATGGGGTAGCATAATTTGCGGCCATAAAGGCGGGGCAGCCGAGGCTGCAGACCTTGTGCCGAAACTGGCAGCTTTTCAAAGATGAAATCTATTGTAATGTCACCCCAGTCATTGGATGGCCAATTTGCATGTGAAGCTACCAGAGCTTGTCCAACGTGGTGTAGCCAAGGGTTGTCTGAATCCTTTGGCGCTTTTTAACTTCGCCAGCTCACTCAGGCTTGTCGCGAACATGTAGGGAGAGCTGAAACCCGACCAAAGCCCATCAACTTAAGCTTCATTTCCTTGCATTAGAACGGGCCCAAAATATTACTCTAAAACACGTGAGAGCATCAGAAAAGCAGTGAAAAGGGTAGAAAGAAACGAGAAATGCAACATGTCATTCGTCTTACCCCCGCCAAGTCCGCCAAGTTCTATGATGGTGAATCATACGGTGCATCTCACGCTTCGTTCTCGATTATTCCGTACCTGTAGTGATTGTTTTCCCTTTTCCGGTTTCCCTTGTTTTTTGGTTGTAACGTAATACAAAAAAAATTAAAAATAAAAATAAAATAAAAAAGGAGAGAGAGAGAGAGGCAACGGGACCTTAATCAATGTGACATTGCATGGTATTCCCTGCTGGGGTCGGGCAATCGTCTTTGGGTGGTAGTTGGTTGTATAACTCTCACAACCTAGCCTTGCTTAGTGGCGGGGAGACAGCCGCCATTTGCTGTAATTGGCTATTTTAAAAGACATCTGACGTATCAAACCGTTCTCGGTCAATCTCTCATGCGGAGGTTTATGTGAACAGGTGACGAAAGGAGAAGCTATGGGCATAAAAGCGGAGGATAAGCGCAATGCTCATGCTCGTATATAGGTGCTCACAATCGTATATATTTGCTGGGCCCTCCCTAGCCTCTGGTTTCATCGTGCGAAAACCCATCCGCATGTCGTGAGAACGGCCAGAGATGCCAACTCGTGTGCGATTACCAGACAGTCGCATTCTTTAGTCAGCGGTTGTACAAGCTCGCAACAGACCAGAAAACACTGCCATGTCACTCATCGTGAGTGAGATCGCGGCGTTTGTAGGTGCTGCTCTCGCTGGCACTTACATCGCCTGGTCGGTCCTTGAGCGCATCGTCCTGGTCGCCGCGAACGAGCACCTCACGCCCTTCGCCTCCTACGCTTCCCTTGGCGTCGCCATTGTCTTGGTTCCAGTCTTCGCTCTTCTCCGCAGGAATCACCACTACCTTCGGGGTACGCGGGTCAATGGATGCAAGCTGGCCAATGTGTATCCTCACCGAGATCCGATCTTAGGCCTGGACATTCTCCGCATTTCGGTCAAAGCGCTCAAGGAGTATAAACTGCTGGAGCTATGGGATAAGCTTCTTAACACCTATAACGGAACGTATTGGTTCAGCTCCACGGGTAAGTGGATGCTTATTACCTCGGAACCAGAGAACTTCAAAACCTTGCTATCGACGAGATTCGAGGACTGGCCGATGAAATCGCTGCGACAACAAGTGAGCATATTAACACTTGGTCCCTATTCCATCTTCGCCGTCAACGGACCCGAATGGCAGCATACACGCGCCATGATTCGCCCGAGCTTCGTGCGGAATCAGATTGCCGATCTAGAGTGCACCGATAGACATGTTGAGAACTTCTTGGCAAGACTTCCACGGGATGGATCCAAGTTTGATATAGATAGGCTGCTATACCATTTCACCATGGATGTATCAACTGATTTCATGTAAGCAAGAAGCACATCATCGCAGTGAAGTAATACTGACTGCTTGCAAGGTTCGGATACTCAACCTCTATTTTGACGTCCCCCACAAAAGAGTCTCTAGAATTCATGACGGCGTTTGATTACCTCCTCACTACTTCAACGAACCGCGCCCGTTTGGGATGGTTAGCGTTATTGAAGCCAGATAAGAAATTCGATGAATATGTCAAGATCACCCAGCAGTTTGTCGACCACCACGTATCCCAGGCGCTCGCTCAAGAGAAGATGGAGAGGCCCTACATCTTCATGAACGAAATCATCAAATCGGGAGCTTCTCACCGTGAGGTGCGAGATCAATTGCTTTCGCTGATTCTGGGCGGCCGCGACACGAGTGCTAGCACCATGTCCTCGCTCTTTTGGGTCTTGGCTCGACGACCAGATGTGCTAAAGAAGCTGAGAGAGGAAATTGCCGAGCTGGAAGGCCGCAAGCCCACTTGGGAGGAGCTGAAAAACCTCAAATATCTCAACATGGTGCTGAAAGAAAGTTAGTATCCCCTTTCCCCTCTTTGAGCTTGATGCGGGAGACTCACGCAACCTTTTGCAGCTTTACGGCTGTATGCTGCTGTAGCAAGCAACATGCGCACTGCTGAAAGAGATACGGTCCTGCCCAAGGGTGGTGGCCCTGATGGCCAGAGCCCTCTCTTCGTTCCTAAAGGCACCGACTGTCGGTTCACAACCTACAGCCTGCATCGTAGAAAAGACTACTGGGGTGATGACGCTGACGAATTTCGGCCCGAGAGATGGGAAACGCATCGGCCAGGGTAAGCACTTCTTTCGATGGAGCTGCCACTAGTGACTGCGAATAATAATACTGACATCATCTTAGGTGGGAATATATTCCGTTCAGCGGAGGCCCTCGCATCTGTATTGGCCAGCAGTTTGCTCTGACCCAGATGCTGTACTTGATCACAAGGGTGCTCCAGACATTTGGCGACGTCCAGCCTGGAGATGATAAGCCAATGCTGCATCAAATAGGCTCAACTATATCGATGGTTAACGGATGTTGGGTTCGCTTGACTCCTGTAGAGTAGAGAGTTGTTGAGATATGTACCGAATGTTTAATATGTCTAGACCACTTACAAAAGTAGTGCGCTTGATAAGTTCATTTACCGTTCAAGTGACATATCGTGTATGCCAAATATGATTGCAATGTGAAGCAAGTATTCAACATTCAACATTCCAAGTAGTGCTTTTCATCATATTTGGCTGTGAGCCGCGCAAGGTGGCCTGCGTTGGTGAGGCATAAGTCACTTAAGGCCCAGAATGGCAGCAGTGGAGAAAACAAAGGCTGGATGTTTGGTCGGTTTTGAGGAACAATCAACGTCAACGTCGGTCAATAAAAAACCACATCAGATACAACTCATAGAGAGGCATTTAGATTCACCTCGGAAGATGTATCTAGAAAGTAACATGAAAGAGGGGAGAAAACGAGCCTCTTGCAGCTCTTTCAGCTCCTTCCTTGCAGCACCTGAAGATACCTGAGACGGCATCACGTGACCACGCATTTCACTTCCCCAAATGCTCCAGAAACGGCGATGAGCTCTGGCGGGCCGTCACAAAGCTCAAACCTCCCTGTTGAACCGTCTCAACACACCAAAGATCCGCCATTTCAGCATCAAAAATGGCGTCACGATCTCCATCCCGAAGCCGTCGCCGGGCTTCATCGCGCACGCCTCCACGATCCAATTCCAACGGCTCGCGCTCGCCGCCTCCAACCCATCGCCGTCGTCGCCATGATTCGCGCTCTCCGTCGCGTTCTCGATCCAGGTCGCGATCAATCACTCCGCCTCGTCGCAATGGCCGAAACAGAAGCGGAAGTCGTGACAGAAGCCGTGAGCGTGGTAGAGATAGTCGCTCACCCAGCGAAGGTCCTCCCAAGAGAGCCACCAAGGTTGGTGTTTCCGCAGCTAATGGCCTTTTTCAGAGGTCACTGGCAGGGCAGCTAGGCTAACCAGCTACAAACTAGATTGTGGTGGAGAGATTGTCAAAGAATGTGAATGAAGAGCATCTCTACGAAATCTTTGGCCAATTTGGTCACATCAAGGACCTTGATCTGCCAATGAACAGAACCTGTCAGTTGCTCTCTACCCATACAGTTCAATCAAACGAGTTCAATAGCTGACATGTGATGGTCGCATTATAGCTGGAACCAACCGAAGCACCGCGTATATCCTGTACGAACACCAAGCCGACGCAGAAGTTGCAATCTCATACATGCACGAGGCCCAAATCGACGGCGCCATAATCAACGTTTCTATCGTACTGCCGCGCAGGAAGTCGCCCGGCCCTCCCCTTGCCCGCCGAGGTGCCAACATCGACCCTCGAGTCCCCTTCCAAAGCTCTCGTGGGGGTGGTCCGCCTTCTGGCCCTCTAGGCGGCGGTGGAGGTGGTGGACGTCGCCGCTTCTCGCCGTCAAGCAGATACGGCCCTCGATCCGATGTCTACCGACCAAACTCCCTGTCGCCAGCGCGATCTCCTGGCGGTGTCCCCTCTTCTCGAGGAGGTGGCGGTGGTGGTAGTCGATACCGCAGTCGATCCAACGGCTCATACTCTTCCCGATCGAGATCCAGATCACCAGCGCCCAGACGAAGGGGCGGCGGAGGAGGCAATGGAGCCAGTCGATATGACGATCGCGATACCCGACGACGAAGTCGTAGCCGCAGCTTCGACAGCGACCGAAGCGCTTCGCGGAACAGAGGTCGTAACTACAGGTGATGAGAAAAGGGTCATCTCTCCGGTGGCGTAAAGGCTTAGGCTTGGGAATAATTTGATTTGCTTTAAAGCAGTGGCGTTGGGAGCTCGGAAAGGCATAGGGGAAGCCTCAGCAATGGGCAACAAACTTCGGGGAACCGTGGATTCTATTTGTAGGGATTGTATAGGTGCAGATATCATGATGGCCGATGAGCCTTGTTAATGGATTGAGAATGTAGAGAGCCGCCTCTAGATAGGCGAGGTATTACAGCATAATGCAAGGATTTTATACCATGTCTACCTATTGCTGATATACTGTGATGTGCGATTATATGGATGCCTTACCCTGCATATTTCCTTCAAGTTGATGTTGATGGAGTATTCTGCAATAGCTTTGATCACGTTTACTTCACGGCGTAAATAGACAGTAATCGGTAACGATGGGTTGGATCTTTAGTATGAGATTAATTCATGTCATGTATATATCAATATCGTTATCTCGAGCTGTTTGGTTTGCACAGAAAACGATGAAATTTGATGGTATTGACTTCTGATCAGCAAGATGCTATAAAATTAAAACATCAACTTGGATAGATATATCTGAAATCTAGCAGATGTAGTGGGCAAATTCTAGGTTCTCTATCTATAAGAGAACATGAAATTTAACATTATCATGAAGACTCTCACATTGAGACCCCCATGTGTCTACGAGAAGCGTATTACATAGACTTAAGAACGCTTGTTTATCCCAAAACAACAACTCAATTGATGATTCAATCATCATCATATTGCAAATACTAGCTTTGGCTAGGTAACAAACCTGCCCCCTTTCTATTATGATACCCTCGAGGTCCGAAAAAAACAATCCATCATTCATTACGTCTTAACCCATCTCATTACTGCTCATACCAGTGAAGGTTCATGACTCTGCTTTTGAAATCTTCCCTCACTATCAAAATGAAGAGAAGATATATGCATCTATATGATAAAAAGAAAAAATTCACCTTCAAGCTTTTACAACATCATTCCTGCGCCGAGCAGACCCAGCGCCGCTCCCGCAGCACGAATGTTTGCCGTGGCCATGGCTCCTGCAGCTGCCTTGCTCTTGGTTGTGAATATGCTAGTAGAAGTGCTTGTCTCAGCTGCTTCCGTGGTGGTATCAGCCGCCGTCGTCGTAACGGGGCAGCTCACAGTGCAAGGCAAATCAGACGTGAAAGGGTTGCGTGCCGTGCTAACGGGAAACACGGGCGCCTGTGTAACAGCGGTGGGATTGGGAATGGCGGCATCGGCATCTGGGTTCAGGACATTGGAGATGAGATGCATGATGCCGTTGGCGAGGAGAATGTCAGGCTGAACAATCTGCGCCGAGTTGACGTATTTGTTATTGCCGGCTTGGCGGATGACGAGAGACTCGGGAGCTGTGCCGGCGGCATTCTTGGCGAGTGTCTCGAGACGTGAGCCGTTGGTGAGGGAGGACGAGACGAGGACTTGGTTGGGCACGATGTGGTATCCCATGACGCGTGCAAGAGCCTTGGCATCGAGGTGCTTGAGAGAACCGCCGACAGAAGCAAAGGCACTGTCCACGGGAGCAAACACGGTGATGTTTTGCTCGTCAGAGACCTTGGGCATGAGCTTGGAGGCGTAGAGGCTGCCCAGGAAGTTGGGCACGTTGAATGCCTCGGTCGTGTTCTCAATACGTGACGGAGGAATCAACAAGTTGTCAACCACCTGGACGAGGCCGCCCTGGAAGCCAATGTCGCCTTCTTGGAGAGTGCAACGAGTGCCCATGCTGGTGGTGAAGACCACAGTGTCGCCGGGCTGCTTGGCGATGAGGACGTTTTGACCAAACGTCACGTTTGTGTATTTAGGGCTCTTGAGAAGCGTGGTCCGGACATAGGTTGGGCCAGTGTCAAGACCAGCTGTTGCAACCGTTCCTATGAGGATATGGTATTGCAGGAGTGGCACGGTGGTGGCCTTGTCATTTGGATCCCATACGCCATTGAGAGCGGTATAGGGAATGTTTTTGAAGGCCTCATTGGAAGGTGCAACAATCTGGAAGATGCGATGTAAGTAAGAGAGGTATATAGAATTGGCATTAGATCCAACTCATGGTATCATGAGGGTGGTTAAAGAGTGGTGAGAGACTGAACAAAAAAAAAAACACGTACGGTTACGCCTGCATAGCTGGGAAGCTGAAGAAGAACATCTGGATATTTCTGCAGAAACGTATTAGCACAGACCAATTGGCTGACTAGTTGTAAGATAAGACAGATGAATCTATTATCCATACCTGAATGAGCGAATAGAATGTAGATAGATCTTTGTTACCAGCGAGCACCGTTCCCAGATCTCTGGGATCTGCTGACACGCCAGAGACGAGTAGCGTCGCCAACGCTAGCAGACTTTTTGACAACATTGCCACGAATTCAAGTTTGTGAAAACCGAGAGATGTGTGATGTGGCTCGCAGAGCTTGAGAGGGATGTTTTGACACCGGCCAGAGAAACGAAGCTATGGCAGTATATAGCAGCAGCTGTCGGTTCTCAACAGCCTCAGGAGCAAGCAGTGGTTGAAGACAATGGGACCTGGCTCTTCTGCCACAAAGTCCAGACGGTGAGGGCAGAGGGATTGCCTTCAAGGGGTATGAATAGCCTGACAATAGTGTGTGAGCTAAACTGAGCTTGAAGTGTAGGCTGTCGACAACACTTACAACAAACGGTATTATACCCGTCCTAGAAGAGCGAGGGGGAAAATAGGCGAAGGCTGGACTCGTATGGATAACAGCACGTACAAACATGCAAAGGAAAATCTTGCTAGCCTGTAATAACGTCAGGTAGCAACAGCATGGGACAAAAGATACGGAGCTGAAAAAGGTTTCGGTATGATTCCTTGACGCTGCTGTGCGCTGGCAGAAAGATGCAAGGAGGCGAGAAGAGAGAGATATCGGGCAGCTGGCTAGACTACCTAATTACTGCTTTGCCATTGGAGCTTGGCTCTGTTTTACTGTAGCACTATGTATATTGCAATGGCTGGAAAACTTACGAGGTTCCTGGATGATCGGCATTGCCGCTTCTCACTTGGCCCAACATCGGACGCAAAGGCTAGCCCGCAGCTAATCGTCCAGCGGCTGGGATGAGCCTTGATTGGCTTGAAAGCCTCTTTTTTCTCCCTGCGTGATGTACAAGTACGATACGTGTACTTGGTTATCAATGACCTGGCCCAAATGCTACCTGGCCAGCTGAAGCTGTGAGCCGACATTGCAGCAGGTCCAGGGGTTGAATGTGTTAGTTGCAGCAGCTTCAATGTACAATCCATGCATCATCGCCGTATTGGAAATACCACTCCGTACCCGTAGGAAAAAGAAAAAAAACGCACGTCAAGACAACGGCGAGTAAACGATGCCAAAAGCAAATGCGGCTGCATCTAGTGACGCATCCCGACAGTAGTTTGGGTGTGCTGGCATGGAGCCCTTGCAAATGCAAAGCCGACAGGATACGATACGAATGAAAAAAGGCTGCCAAAGCAAAGCAAAGCGAATCAATGCTGCCAACATGGAATCCTGCTGTGTCCCAATCCATGAATGTGGTGCCACCCAATCGCTGCAGCGAATGCAACAACACAACCCCCCGGTCCTGCGTCCATACGAGCCCTGATGCATCACAAGCGCGACCGCAAAAAGCGGAACTCGTTGGAACTCAAGTCGAGTAGCGCCACGCTACGGTCGCAGCACCGGCAGCCTGAGAGCTGATAGGAACAAAAGAGACGACGATGGCGATGGCCAACCAGGCGCCATCCCTGTAGGGCCTCATCGGGAAGCTACCCGATCTTGTCCGAGTCATGGTCCGTCCGTCTCGCCGTAGTATTATGGAGATTCTCGGGTTGTGGGAACGGAAACGAGAAGGCTATGGATAAGATCCGTGCTGATCCACCGCCGTTGTAAGCATGCGGCCTGTAAGTTTCAACTCGGAGCTCTTATCTAGCAAACCGAGTTGAGTAGGCTTTCATTTACTTGTACTACTTGTGGCATCTCCTGCAGTGATGACGTCCTGTATTCGAGGAAAGGGTGCATGTCTCTGAACATTATCAAGAGAGATTGGATTGGATTGCAGGGTTCCCTCTGGTCAGCACAACATGCTTCGAACTGGGACCTTTGAATTGATACGACATGATTCCAACGGCCCCATCCACTAGGTAGGGCGGCGCTGCTGCTTTCACCGTGTATACGCCACAGCCTTTGTTGGGTAGGCCGGGTTGACTAGGTGGACATTAGCTGGTAGTACGAAAGGCGTCAAAATTGACTCTCTGATGGCATCAATGGTTGGTGACAGTTGGACCAAGCTGCTTCGTTGGTTCCATTGGGTAGATTAGTAGAGTACCAAGGTAACGCAGGGTTTTGTACCAGCACCTATGTGACATGCTCGTACATGTCGTACTCCTAAGCGGTCGCCAAGTTGAAGTAGTTGGTGTTGCGCAACCAATAAGTCGTCAATGGAATGACACCGGCAGTTGGTTTCCCCCCAAGTGCACCGTGATGTCTCTCAGGGCTGAACAGCGGCCGAAGCAAGGGCCGATGCGTGGTCTTTGCGCTCCGTTCCCAACTCAACCTTCAGCATCTCATTGCCAGCCGTGTCTCGTCTTTCGGCTTGCCATCCGAGGAACATACTCACATTGCTCGGTAGTATCGCCACATCCCACCTGTCATCTATACGAGATGCGAGGGAGTGGTTGCTTGACTGAGACATGCAGCAAACAAAGGTGTTGCGGACGCTAATTGCCGATAAAAATAGAGTGAGCCTCATCCATTGGTTGTCGAATTTTTGCTTGGTGGTGGGGGCCATCAAGGCCATCTGTGTGAATTGCCGATCTCAGCTCTTTTCGCTCGCTCTCCAACTTCTGACCTTTTCCTCCGCGGCTGGGATACGAGTATCATGCAGTCAATTGAACCAGTTTCTCTCTGCGGCCGCAGGATAGTACCGATTCCTCCAAATCCAAGAGATTGACGACGCCCGGGAGCCATTTAGGCGAGCAGAATGAGGCCAGCAGTTCAACCAAAAACCCCCACAAAGCGGAGTCAACCTGCGCTCTTAGCCCTGAAACTCAGCTGCCGCTATCTCTCTCAAACGCGGGACAACTTTTTTTTTGTCTGTCAGAGTCCTTGGCCATCTACGAGTACTCCGTATAGAGTTGCCTGTTGAGGGGATCCATTTGAGTGCTGTACGAGTACCTCGCAGTATATCGTGGAGCCAGAGCCTCGCTTGCCACCTCGCCAAGCCGGAGCTCACTGCCGCGATTTTGTAAACGATCGAGATTCGCTCTAGATATTGGGAGTCAGCGTTGAATCAGATTACTCTTGAGCCTGCAAGACTAGGCTTGCGGTTGACTGTAAGAGTCGGAGTCGGCGAAAGCTGTCTATGCTCAGCTTAGGAGTTCCACCTCGTTGCCCGGCCTCCAACTCAGTTCCGCCAAGCACTTGCTGTTCCTTCGCCATGGTATTGCATCGTCCGAGACTGTGAGACATAGTTTTGGATCAATCAGCTTGGTGGAGCTACTAGCCGCGGGCAGCGTTTAGTCCGTTTGGCAATTCCTCTTCTTCTTTTCTTTGTATCGGCGCTTGAACGGCACTGAACAGCCCGCGCTGACCAGACAATGGTTTGTAGAGCCCCCTCGGTGGGGATATATATGGGATTGATGTTTTATGTGTCGGGTAAGTTCATCAGCAGGATCTGCATGACGTATTTGAGGGCAGAGACGAGAGCTATAACTGTTTTCCCCCTTGCATTTTATCCAGAGTGGACACGGCTTCGGAATGAAGGATCTGGTCAGCTTTGCTGCAAACGGTGATTCTAGTCAGGGCAATCAATTTGAGTTGTGTTCCGAGTTATCTTCTGACCAGGAACCAGAAGTTTTTTCTGTTGTATGTAACATTCGACCCCGAAACTCCCGAGCCCGTTGGCTGGAAATCCAGGCCACCTGCTCCAAAGTAGCTTCATGCTACCTCAACTACATATGCATAGACGGAACTTAGGTTGTCATGGTTCCTTTGCGTTGGCATCAATTTACCCGGCAAGGTCTCCCACGTCCTGGAGCAAGCTAGCCGTTGTCGAGTGGCAGGAAGAAGAAAAAAGGACCGACAAAGTTCTCAGGCTTCTCTCGGTGCCCTATTTTTCCTGGTCCGGCCTCTTGGCAGCATTAACGTGTGGTGGCCAGCGGCGAAACCTCCCGTCGCCATTACGAGGTTGCCAGCATCTCTAGCGACTTTGATCTGTAGCTACCAGATAGCGCTGCTTGACGTGCCCTGGCTAGTGCGGATGCGGGAGGCGTAAAAGTAAAAAAACAACCTTGGAATCACGATGCACTTTTGGCTGTGTGTCTGCGAGGGCGTGGTCGTATCCAAGGCGGTGAGAGCGGCCATGAGCAGGGGATCTTCAGGCACGGCTCGGGGAGGGCACAAGTGGCGCAAGAGGCGCAGCGCTGAGCAAGCCACAGCGGCAGCTAATCGCGGCCGTGTGTTGCTGCTTTTACGAGTTTACAGCTCGTCTTCCACTAGAGCCCGCCTTCCGGCCTGTGCCGCTGAAGCCACCCACTGTCAAAGTACCAGGGGCCGCTGGAGTGTCGTGCGGAGTCCGCGCCAGACCCGATTCTTAGCGCTCAAAGGCACCGGCTACAGGCACCGACCTGACATTCTAGCGCCCTTCCGGTCTTTGTAACAGCGATACGGGAGGGCGCCTGGGAGCGCCGATACGAAAAGTTTGATTCGAAGGAGCTCGAGGCATTGTTGGCAAGATGGGTGGCCCGGCTCAGCGGCAATGGATCAACTCTGTGGTGCTTCCATGCTGCGTGCGACCACAGAGAGAACTCTCTTGTTGTATCGGCGGTGGGTACAGCGGACGCAATAGATGCGGCTGATCGATAGTCGCAAGCAGGTATCAGTCCCAACGAGGCAGACGAGCCTTGGTGCTGCAAACAAGAGATTGACGGGACGCAGCGCGAAATGGCCATGTGTGTCACGACAGACTGAAGATGGACTGTAGGACCGGTAGGTATGTGCATGGTCAGGTATGTGAGTTGTAGGGCGCTTGTCTTGCCTTGCCAGAAGGGTAGCAGCGGGCGGTGCTGCAACGATGCTTCATGTTTCCAGTGGTCACGATGGTGTTGAGAGCGTTCCCACGGCACGCTCTCAACATGGAACACAACAATAGGACTCCTGAACCTTAACTCCCTCCATCTTGTCGTGTAGTTCGCGGCCGTTTTTCGTGGGATTACTATCGCTATGCGGCCGCGGAGATAATAGCAAAAAGCAAGGTAAGATCTAAGCATACCGGACACTGTTAGCCTCGCCTTAACCTTTGCCTCTTGCTCTTGCTCCTCCCACGTTCTCACCAGTAGCGCTGCGTGATGGGACCGAGCTTAAGCTGTTCGAGGGTGTGGAGATTGGCCAGCAAAGAGTCAAAGAGACGAGATGCAAGGATCAGCTTAGCAAGGGACCGCACCTTGGCACTGGACAAGGTGCTGCACACGCCCTCGACACCTGCGAGTCTCGATATTCCAGGCCCTGCACGCCAGAGCTTGAAGTTGCCGCGACTCCGCTGCGAGGGCCGGGGGGCAGCATAATTGATTATCGCGCTGAGTGAGGAAGAAGGGAAAAAAACTTGAAAGTCTCAACGTTCCATGATACGAGTACATGTGCCTCGATCTAAACTGTATGCACGTGTACATGTACCTCTGCGCTGAGGTACCGCCTGAGGTCGCACCAGTATAGTGACTCGGTCAGCGTCCATTCCAATTGACGGAAGACAACAGCTTCATCCGCCCAGCTGAGAGTCTATTGTTTCGGACTCTTTCTTCCTCACAACGGCCTCTGCAGTCCCTCTTTTTGTCCCTCGCTCCCAGTTTCTCGCACAAAGTCTCTTCTGTTTATCGGCATATCAAAGCCGGCTCCCCATCAGCCTGTGCTCTCTTTAGGTCCCATACGTCACCGCGGGCCTCTTTCTTTTCCTCTGCGTGTCTCATAAGACGCTGCACTACAACACCTTGGCCAAGGCTTCCATTCTTTTTGATTCAACCTTGAGCCGTCTGTTGCAACACCAGCCCTGAACTCCTAGATTGAATACATATCTGCATTTCCCAATGGAGCAAAACTTCGACGGGCGACCGCCCGTTGTCCCCTCGGCCGCAACTTCCAGCGCGCCCACGCCTCTCCGTCCCGGAACCCCCAACACAGATGACAACCGCAACATTTTCGAGGGCACTGACACGGCCTCAAATGCTCCCGGGACTGGGACAAACCCCTTTGTAAGCCCGGATGCCTCACGGCCTGCTTCCAGCTTTGAGTCATCCAGCGGCAGCCCCTACGAAGAACGTCCCGGGGTGGGTGGCCAGCGATATTTCCACTCGCGGTTGGTCAAGAAGGGAGAAATCGAAAAGCCCTGGTTAGAAAAGGTCGATCCCAAGGAGAAATGGGTCACAATAATGCCCCTCCTCGGTATTCTCCTGGGCCTGGCTATTTCCGGCTTCTTGGTCTGGGACGGCATGCGGAGTGTTGTCCACCACAAGTACTGCCCTGTCTTGGATGAAGACTTCAGCAACGGCCTTGACCCGAGTATTTGGACCAAGGAGGTGCAGGTTGGTGGATTTGGGTACGTGCTTTTATTCGAATCATGTCTCGGCGCAGTGATTTTGCTAACAAAAGACTAATAGCAACGGCGAGTTCGAACAGACTACTGGCGGTGATGGAAACGTCTTTATTGAGAACGGTCATCTTATGATCAAGGCTACTCTCCAAGATGCAAACCTGGTCGAGAAGAACAATGTCATCAACCTGCTCAAGGACGGCACTTGTACCTCCAAGGACTACTATAGCTGCGTTGCCGCCACCAACACCACCAACGGCAACTCCAGTGTTGTTCCTCCGACACTATCCGGCCGTATTAATACGTTCAAGGGAGCAAAGATCAAGTATGGCCGTGTTGAGGTCACTGCAAAGCTGCCTGTGGGCGACTGGCTCTGGCCCGCCATCTGGATGTTGCCAGTCAACGATACCTATGGTCCCTGGCCTTCGTCCGGAGAGATTGATATCATGGAGGCCCGTGGAAACAACCACACCTATTCACAAGGCGGCAACAACATTGCTTCATCTGCTCTGCACTGGGGTCCTGACCCCGCCAATGACGCTTGGTGGAAGACCAACAACAAGCGCAAGGCTCTACACACCACTTACAGCGCCGAGTTCAACACCTTTGGTCTTGAGTGGTCGCAGAAGTATCTCTTCACCTACATCAACAGTCGGCTGCTGCAAGTCACCTACACCAACTTCAACAAGCCCATGTGGAAGCGAGGCGCTTTCCCCGACTCCACCTCCAACGGCACCAGGCTGGTCGACATCTGGAGCAAGACTGGTCGTGACAACACTCCATTTGACACAGAATTCTATCTCATCCTGAATCTTGCCGTCGGTGGAACAAACGGCTGGTTTGAAGACGGCATGTCTGGCAAGCCCTGGTTGGATCACTCTCCCAACGCCAAGAAGGACTTTTGGAACGCCCGCGACACTTGGTATCCCACATGGACGCAGCCTCAGCTCGAGGTCAGCCGTGTTGTCATCACTCAGCAATGCGATGGCGACGAAGAATTGTGAGCTACAAGCATGACTACTACTGCACTTGTCGCCGCAAGGGAAATGCCGCTCAACTACATCTATACTTTGATGACATCACAGGCTACCATAGACGCGCGGATGAAAAATGGTGTAACTTTTTTTATTTTTGCAAAAATTATCGGGTATCTGCATGGAAAGATTTTTTTTTACGAATGAAGACTACAGTAACTTCAGGTAATAGGGATGGATGGTATACTTGGCTATTAGATGCGCAATCAGTGCTACCAGGCGTTTGAATTGAATATCCACTGATTTTCATGTTATTTTGAAAAGACAACCGTAATCTCGTGATATCAAGTACATGTACTTATGAAAGCGTCGTTAAGCTTCACATTACTGAAAATTACACGACCTACAGGCATCGAGCGTTTCTGGATACAACGCCCAGCCAGCTATGAGTCTCAACACCAAGTACGGAAATATCCAGCTCGCTTGCATGTAGGTAGACACGGCACGTTGATGCGGTGTAGAAGCCAGCTGGAAACAGGGACGGGAAAAATTCCTAATTCGAGAAAGGCGGCTGTCTCTGTTGGCAGATGACGTGCGATATTTCTCTCTCTGAATACCAAGAATATTGGATGGCTCTGCATGATTCATTGGTAAGGCTGCATACCCTGGAGTGGGCTGCAGCTCACATCACAGATTTGGATGGAAGGGAGGAGACAGAGAGAGAGCCCTTGTCATGAATGCTGGCTTTCAATAGTGTGCTGTATCTGCTCCTTGTTCTGGTTCACTGTCAAATTTGGGACCCGAGATGCTGGATGGCGGATATCCACAGATACAAGCAGTTACCCATGGATGTTGATAGCCTCGTTGCTCCCTACATTTGGTGTGATATATTCGCATTAAGGTACATGTACGTGGCCGGTACAAGGTGCTGCATGAAGCTGAAAACAGGGATGTAGATAAGGCTGAAATGCAAAGTAAGCAGAATTGGGCTCTCTTTCTGTCTTTCTTTCTTTCTCATCCACAAGGGGATCAACGTGGTGCCTGGAAGGTCGGCTGCTCTTTTTGCTGCCTGTTGCAGATTGTTGTCTTATCTGCCGCTCGTGGCTTTTGAGGCAGTCTCAACAATAGATTGTGACCGAGACCTGCATTATCGTCCGTCTTACCGCCACACACACCCATCAAACAGGTACGAAAACGCCGTTGATATCATTGCCCAACCATAAAGATGGGATTTCTTGCTAACTGACAGCTATCCAATACCAAGCCAGCCGATCATCTTTTAGTGGCGGACACTACACAAAGGGGGAGGGGGCGTGGGCGTGTGTGTTGAGGATATCTTCCGAATGGTTGTAGTAGGATTCCTGCCCCATTCGACTCATTCTTGTTGTTCTTCCTCCTCGTCTTCAGCCGCAAAGGCTTCAATACTTCTCGGATACTAATCTCTTTCTCGTTCTAATAACTGCATTGTACTTCCAGTCATGTATGTGCATGTATCTGACAAGTAGTTGTTCTCTTGGGCCCGGAATTACCGGTGCTGCAGCAATATATTGATCTAATGTGCGGCGATGCATGAACACGTTTCAATGTGTAAGGATCTTTTTGTCAAGGAGGTTTCCTAACTGGGAGTTGGATGCGGTATGGACAACACGAACAAGTCTACGGGCATGTTTATGCTATTACATATCCAGCATATTGGCTTAGGGGCTTGCATGAGGACGGAGTTGGCGATTATGTGATTTGCTTAGCGAATTCAATAAACGCAGCCACAACGGAGAGAATGCCATGGTGTGGTTGGGCTGAAGGTACTCGTCGGTTACAATGGCGTTTAATTGCAACCATGTTCTTTTGCTGTTGGTGAGTGGTAGCACAAGTACAGGCATATGATGTCTGGCCAAGGGTTGTATGGTCCAAGTGTACGAGTACATGAGTGATGTGTTGACGTGGCTATCCGATGATTGTGATCCCCCAATTTCTCGGAGAAGTCCAGGATGGTTGCACGGATATGTAGGGAGAATTGAGGCTACGGCGGCTACGGGGGGTGTACTTGATGAGCAAGTTCATGAAGCTGAATGCCATGGGGATGAGCCGCTCAGTTAGCTTGTGAGGAAGCGTTAACACCTCAGCCACGGGTTTCCGTATCAGGTGCTGGCCTGGTTATTCCGTGATGAGTAAGTGTTTGCGCCGTGACAAGTAAGGGGGCGGCTGGTAAAGCCTATTATAACAACATTTGGAGTGTGGCTTTCTTGGCTCATGAAAGGGAGATTGTCGTGGCGTTTAGACGGCGCATGGCAGCGGCATGGAAGCATCCAAAGCAACCAGACGTTCCAAGGAGGCGTTAGCCAAGACCCTTATTGCAGGAGAAGCAAAGTATACAGCATTTAGCGCTCTGTATAATGTAAGTCCTGATAGTACCAGTATTGAAGCCAGCCGGTCCTTGATGCAATTACTACGCATTGGATGGGGCCCGATTATTGCCCTATAGACGTGCAGTCTGTATACATGCAGCGTCAATATTACTACCCTAGGTAGTTACATTCGAACTACTAAGTGGTTAGGTAGTAGAGCTAGTTTATTGAATTGTCAAAGTTGGCTGCTCTCACAACAACATTCAGCTGCCTCCCTTGGGGTTCAACCAACGGCCACGTGCACACAGGTTCGAGAAATGATTTGCAGACTTTCCAGGTTGACAAATACTAATCAGCCTGGTTGGTAAAAATCTGCAAATACTACCGTTCCGGACAGACGGTACTGAGCTTGGGTACGTGTTGTGTGGGAAGGGCAACGAAGGAGTTGCGCTGTAAGTTGAGACCATGTCAATGACTAGGTGCAACTATGCAAACAGAACGGAGAATTTACCCACCCAAAAGTGGAAATACGAAGCCGCGATGGAGAGCTGCCCAAAAATAGCTTCTAGTGCATGGACCAAGTGCATGTTCCGTGCCATTATGCGCAACAACGCAGCGCTCAGGTCCGTTTACAGCCTCTGATTTGCAGGCCGGCGCACTCGCCACCCACCACAAGGACTGCGGATACGGTGCCTGTGGCACTCTCGATAGGCCTCGTTTAAGTCAAAGGAGGGACTCGAGCCGTCCAAGCAGCCATCGTCTCTTCCCTAGCAACCCTTACTTCTGCAGGGCCGGACTTTGCTTTTTACTCCCAAGCCTCGTAGCCAAATCCCACGGAATGGGCCGGCGTAGCACTACTGTACGAGGGAGCACCGTACTCGTACGTTCTCGACTCTGTGCAAGGGGTCCGGAGCTTCGAGGGGAACGGGCTGGCCATCTTTGCTTTTTGGATGCGCTGCTGCGGTGGCGCTGGCCGTGCGTGTGTGGTTGTCCTGAATCTGGCGTGCAGCTGGGAGCGATCCAATCGGGCATCAGGAACTCGACTCTGTTATCTCTGGTGGCGTTGACGCCATGGAGCTATCGACGGATTGCATTTTTCTTCTCATGCCTGCCTGGCCGGCCCTCTTCGTAGTCTGCTGCTGGCATCATGCATTGGGTAGAGTTGGACGGCCTGCAATCTTGCCGGAGTCTCACAGATTCGATGCGATACGCTCTCTCGCACCATCTGCCTGGCCGATAAGACGGAGCCATGAGTGCCGGGAGACAGTCTGGCCCTAATGTTCCGAGCCGGGTGCCGCGGATTGTGTCAGCCACAGCCTTTGGTCGATGATGATGGCATTCAGGCGAGTGCAAGATGCAGCTATCTGGCGCTAGAAGGACGCTGGCCACAGTAGCTTGGAGATACTGTTCCGCACCCGTCGCCGCTTTAAGGGTGGTTTTGGCTGGCAGAAAACGAGGGCCCACAAGTCGCTCGCTAGGGTTCCCACAAAGGCCACCAGCTTTTCAAAGGTTCAAGTTTCTTTTTTCTGCCATTCTGCCAAATCTCACGCCCCCCCCTGGACTTTTTGCGCTTCCACTTGAACGTAGATTTGCACCCCGGGCATCGAGCGGGCGATTCGCCGAGGAACCCAGAGAGCGGGCACGGACTGAATCCATCTCTGGAAAAACGAAGTCAAAGCATTCAACTCCACTCAGACTATCTCCCGTCCCAGGGCTGCGAGGACGTGTTGTCGCCATTGGCAGTGGCAAGCCATTGAGTTTGCAGTCGCCCGCTCCAAGCGCTATCCAGGAACAGGCTCAGGCACAGGACAGGCACAAATAAGCTGGTTCCAACTCTATGGAGCCGGCCAAGGCCCTTGGGGGCGCTAAGCGGGGAGAAGAATGTCCGTATTACCGGCTTGGTCTTCGTGACAGCTGCTTTTGACTGTACGAATCCACAGCTATTGTGACCATGCCGGCGGTTGTTTGGGTCATGGGCCAAAAGCTGTGGCCGAGGTAAACAGCCAGAGAAGCTTTGTCCTGGAACAAGGGAAAAGACTATTCCCAATGGTCAGCACCAACGAGCGGCTGCGGGCATTCACAACAAACTGTACTTGGGCTCGTGCGGGAGCAAAGGGCATAAACGAACTGCCATTTACAGGCCGCCAAGAAGCACGTACAGGCATCAGGGTCCGGTCAAAGTTCACGGTTAGGCCAGGGGGAAGACTGGGCCAGCAATGTCTGTCATGACGGACTCTTGGATATTGTTCAGATTACTGAGCAAGGGTATGTGCTACTTGTACTGACTGAGTGGTACTTTGTGCGAAGCCCTCGACCCGAGAAAAACGTGGGCGGTGGTCCGGGACCCATGAGGAAATGTTTCTCGCAACAACCCACTCATTGTTAACCACGAGGGGCTGTAGCATCGGTCTAGGATCATCTGCTCCGTATTGGAACCTGGTGTCTCTGGAGTGAGGGCTCAATCTGTTGTCTATCTACTTGTACCTCGCTTTGACCAGCCGTCCTGCTTCGTTGCCGAATATTGGGCATCAACTCACGCCAGGGCTTCGTTTACTCGCCGGCATCTTGGCCCGTCCTCTTCGCTATCGTATCGTTCCGACTGCTACGAGTGTCCTGCGGCCTGGAGTGGCGTCCAAATGGATGCCAATTCCCATCAGCTCGCTCTTGTTGCTCAACATGCCATGCCCACTCCCTCTGCAGCACCTTGGCGCATAAGAGCTGCAGCTTGTTGCGCCTGCAACCTTGCATTTCCAATCACACCCCCTCCCCCCTTGCTCCCTTGATCAAACTCTGTCGTCTCTCTTCTTTCTTGTTCTCAGCTCCAGCTCATGAGGGTGTTGATTTTGCCCACCATGCACACCAGACCGAGAGATCGAGCGGGAGCCACCGATCGGGATGCTTTGAGAGTCCAGCCCACCAATTTTCTTAGACTGCCACATGCCCTGGCCTGATCTCATCCCTAGTCCATCATCCGCGATTACATCGTCGCCAGCGGCCTTGCTTCACTCCCCCACCCTCTCCCCCAACTCATACTTCTTTGCGTCGTCGCACCTCTTTATCATCTCCTCTCTCTGCCCTTCCCTCCCCTCGCTCATCAAGACCGCAGACGTTGCGTTCTCGGCCAATATTGCATAAGTGGACAAGGTGTTCGGGCATTGCCTTCGTTTTTGGTCCACACCACGCTCACTTATAGTCGCTCTTCTCAACACCGTTCGTTACTTGAGGAGTTTGACCTCGTTGCCTGGGGAATTTCTCTCCATGTTGCAGTAGCATAACTTGTTTATTTATAATATCAAAACTCCACGCTACCAGTTTTGTCAATCACAATCACTTACACGACGCTGCTGTATCGAGAGGTGGGCATCATTACCAGAAGTTTTACATCTACACGAAGACAGATTTGATAGGGTTTCCTATCTGACTCTTCAAAACCCCCTTGAGGAGGGCTTGGGACTTGGATAAGCCCATTGCCTGGGGAACTCGAGCTTGAATACGTCACATTCACAGCATCTTCACTTCATACCAGTCAAGATGGGTATCACGAGCTATTTCAAGGCCAGCACCAAAAAGGCTGAGCAGGAAACGGCTGCACCACCGCCGCCGCCAGCCAAACCGGTTGCTCCTCCTCGATTACAGCAAGAAACTCGGCAGTCGATAATGTCAGAAAAGCCCCCTTCATCAGTTTCTGGCAACGACATGGATCTCCAGCCTCCCACTCCCAGATTCCACTCCCGGCCACAGTCTAGCTCTGGCAGGTCTACGCCGTCGATGCAGAGCTCCATGTTCCTTGATGATATCAAGCACGAGGTCATGGTCAACTACCTGTACCAGCAGCAGTGTTCTCAGCTCTGGGTCAGCGATGGATCCGGCGAGATTGAGGGAGTTTTGCTCCGCAAGGCTCGAGGTCACTACATGGCCTGCCCTCCTCAATTGGCCAGCTCTCCCTTTGCATTAGCATGCGCTGCTCTTAATGTTCAATGTGCCATGACGGTCAATTCGCGTGTTATCAAGACTTTCTTGCAATGGTCTCCTGACGCCGTCGATGTGCCGCTCATGAATGGCCTGCGCGTCCAAATTCTCCCCACGATTGATGATTTGCCGCGTGCTCGTAAATACCAGTTTGCTGCCTTCGTCGCGTCTGAGGGCCTGCTGATTGTTTGGGATGACGACGCTCTTCATCTGGTCGCACGTGCCAAGGCCATTGAATCTGAGCTCATGGAGCTGGTCTGGAAGACTGGCAACCCCGACGAAGAAGGCGAGGATGAGAAGAGAGCGCAGCCTGTCGCCGAAGTCGAAATTGATGAAGAGAGTGGTGAGATTAAGCCCGAAAAGCGACCTATTCATCTCCAGAACACGGTCCTCGTGTCTCTAACTCTGGTCCTGGTTACCGTTTCTCTTGGTGCAGCCTGGAGGCAGCTGGCCATTGAGGTTTCCGTCGACAGCACCTATACTCGTCTTGCACTCGTTGCCCTTGCTCCGGTTCAAATCTTCTTCACCCTTTTCTTTGCTCAGGTCATTGTTGGATGTTTGGCTCAGATCTTCGGCCCCATTCGCCAACTCACAATCAACTCCAAGTTTTACTCTGCCCGACCTCCGCCGCGTCTGCAGTCAGCCATTCTCCCCCACGTCACTATTCAGTGCCCCGTCTACAAAGAAGGTCTGCAGGGTGTCATTATGCCAACAGTCAAGTCCATCAAGCAGGCCATGTCCACGTATGAACTTCAGGGTGGCTCCGCAAACATGTTCATCAATGACGATGGTTTGCAGCTCATCTCGGAAGAGGATCGTCTGGCTCGTATTGAATTCTACGCCGACAACAGCATCGGCTGGGTTGCTCGTCCAAAGCACGGAGAGAATGGCTTTACCCGCAAGGGCAAGTTCAAGAAGGCCTCCAACATGAACTTTGCGCTCATGATTTCCTGCAAGGTTGAGGAGAAGCTTCAGGCAATTGAACGTCCCCCCGAATGGAGCCAAAATGACGAGGCTTTGGCATACGAGGAGGCTCTCAAGGAAGTCCTCGAAGCTGATGGTCGTGCCTGGGCTGATGGTAACATCCGCATGGGAGACTACATTCTGCTCATTGACTCTGATACTCGTGTTCCCGCTGATTGCTTGCTCGATGCCGTTTCTGAGATGGAACAGTCTCCTGATGTTGGTATCATGCAATTTTCCTCTGGTGTCATGCAGGTTGTCCACACTTACTTTGAGAACGGTATCACTTTCTTCACCAACCTTATCTACTCTGCCATCCGATACACTGTGTCCAACGGTGACGTTGCTCCCTTTGTCGGCCACAATGCCATCCTTCGTTGGTCTGCCATCCAGCAGGTTGCCTACCAGGACGAAGACGGATACGACAAGTTCTGGTCGGAAAGCCACGTCTCGGAAGATTTCGACATGTCGCTTCGTCTGCAGGTTAACGGCTACATCATTCGCCTGGCTGCTTGGGCCGGTGAAGGCTTCAAGGAAGGTGTGTCTTTGACCGTCTACGATGAGCTTGCCCGATGGGAAAAGTACGCCTATGGTTGCAACGAGATGCTGTTCCACCCCATTCGAACCTGGCTTTGGCGCGGTCCCTTTACGCCTCTGTTCCGCCGTTTCCTGTTTTCCAACATTCGTTTTACGTCCAAGATTACCGTCATCTCCTACATTGGTACCTACTATGCCATTGGAGCTGCCTGGATCTTGACTGTGGTCAACTACTTCGTCATGGGCTGGTACAACGGCTACTTGGACAAGTACTACATCGACTCGTGGCAGGTCTGGTTCTCCATCATTATTGTGTTCAACGGTCTCGGAAACATTGCCCTTGCTGTCATGCGCTACCGTGTTGGTGAGCGTGGTCTGCTGTACGCCCTGTTTGAGAACTTTATGTGGACTCTCATGTTGGCCATTTTCCTTGGTGGCCTGTCATTGCATGTCAGCCAGGCTCTGTTGGCTCACATGTTTGAGATTAACATGACATGGGGAGCCACTGCCAAGGAGGCCGAGTTTTCAAACTTCTTTATTGAAGTTCCCAAGGTCTTGAAGAAGGTTAGTTTTCCCCCTTTTAAAACAACATGGCTTGCCATGTTGGTTCGGCGTATACAATTTACTAACATTTCATTTCACAGTTCAAATTCTCCATGATCTTCTCACTGATCTTTATCATCGGCATGATCCTTCTCGCTCAGGCGCCGTTTGTCCCTTACGACTGGCAAATCAAGGACTTTGTCGCCATCCTGCCCATGGCCACCGTCGCCGCCAGTCACTTCCTTCTGCCACTGGCCTTGAACCCTGCCCTCATGACCTTCTCATGGTAAATGGACATATTGGAACTCAAAAACAGAAAAAAAAACCAAGAAGACTATACATCACATTTATAGACGGGAGGCATCGTCCCCCACTCAGTGGCCAAGCACAAGCTTTGATCCCACATCCATTTTTCCCATTCTATCAATTCTCCATGAAAAGAAACGGATCGAGTTGTTTTGCTTTTTCACTTTTTATTCCCCCCTTTTTTTTCCACGTATGATCTTGGGCTGCGAATACCTCATCACAAGTCATAATGTTAGATTCTTAAATGTTAATACTGCGAGGTTTGGAGGCTACACTGTTACGAAGGCTTGGGATGGGATATTATTTACGACTTTTTGGGTATTTGGGAGGGGGGATTTACAATGGGATATGACGGTTACGGGAACGATAGTAGGGAAAAATTACAGGTGGTGGATAGCTTAGCTTGGGCTAGTTATAGGATAAGGTAGTAATAGGATAATACGAGATTGTCCTTTTCAATATTTTCGTCACTCTCTTAATTCTGATGCTTTTTTGGATGGATCATGATATGGGATCTAGGATTTGGGATATGCGAAAAATTAGAAATGTTGTTCTATTAAAGCTTCACAACAGTCTATACGATTCATAAGAATGAAATTCCCAAAAGACAAGATGAATGAAAAAGAAAGAAAATCCATCTATGTAACCCATAAACGCCTCTATGCCTCTTCATCTCAAAAGTCATGCACCAGACCCTTCCATCATCTCGTCCATCTATCCAAGTCGTTTTTGTTCCACAGCTCTACCAGACGCTATAACACATAGATTCATGCCAAACTTTAAAAACCCAAACCCAAAAGAGTTGGCATCTGCGTCTCTCTAAATAAGAATCTTCAATAGTAAGAAAAAAGAAAGCAAAACTTTTCTCATCTCGAGCGGCTTCATCATAAGGTGCCCCTCATAATTTACTCTTCGTCATCAGTGTCAGGAGGGTGAGGAGTCCCCTTGGGGCTGTTAAGCCACTCAATGTGTCGCAGACGACGACGAACTTCCCGATCCTTGAGCTCCTTCTTGGTCATCTTCTTCTTCTTGCGAGCCTTGAACTTGAGCTCGCCATTATCCTCAACACCAGAGTTGACGGCGCTGCTGACGACCGAGCTGGCCGCAGTGCTCGTAACGCCGCTTCCAGGACGGCTGTCCTCAAAACGGCCGAGATCAACGGCGGCGTTGCCGCGCTGGGCAACACGACCGTCGTTGACGAGCCACTGCTCAGAGCAGAGAGCGCCGACGAACTCTTCGTTGTGAGAAATGAGGATGACACCTCCCTTGAACTCTCGGATGGCCACGGCCAAACCTCCGAGAGAGTCTCGGTCCAAGAAGTTAGTAGGCTCGTCAAGAACCAACAAGTGCGGGTTGTTCCACATGGCACCGGCAATGACGACCTTGACCTTCTGACCACCAGACAATGAACCAATTTCGTTGTGGTTGGCGATCTCGGGGTCCAGGCCAAGATCTTCAAAGTGCTTGGAGATGACAGATGGCTGGAGTTCACGGTATCCGAGACCCTCACGAGACGCCTCGTGATCGTCAAACTCTTGAACAAGCTTATCGAAGCCCAGCTCAAGCAGAGTCTCACGTGAAATCATGGTGTTGTACTTGGGAAGAGTGGCACGCCATTTACTAAATCAAAGAGTTAGTCTTAATGAATCCAGATTTGACGTTGAAGTTCTTTGTCAGTTACTTACACTTCATATTGGAACGTCTTCTTATACTTTTGACGACCAACAAGCGACTCGATTTGCTTAGCAGGCTTGCCATCCTGGAGATCGACAAACTTGTCCATCTGTTCACGATCCTGATCGGACAAGGCACGGGTCTGCTTCATGTGGACTTCACGGTCATCACCATGCTGGTATCGCCACTGGAGATACTGGTTGGGAGTCTTCTCCAAGTGCATCTCGACGTGCTCCAGAGCATGCTGCTTAATGTAGCCGATACGGAGGTTGGGGTGCTTCTCAACCTTGCCAACAGTGGGAATGGTCTCACCGGTGAGCAGCTTGATCAGGGTAGACTTGCCAGCACCGTTAGGTCCGATAATAGCAACACGCGAGGAGAGCGAGAGGGAGCAAGAGACGTCTGAAAGCGATGGCTTGGTAGCCTTGGGGTAGGTGTAAGAGACGTTGCTCATGCGAATGATGGCACGGGTCTGGGACTTGATACCAGTGAGAATACCAGGAGGGGGGAACTTGAACTGGACGTTGGACGCCGACAGAGTGTAGTAGCTCTTGGCCTCGGGGCGAAGCTGGACGAATGCCGCAAGGTTACCCTTGTAGCATGCGAGCTTCTTGTTGGGCTCGTAGTGGTAAATGTCAGTGGTGACGTTGTCCAAGAAGCCAGAGTCGTGAGACACAATCAAACTGGTGATGTCGGGGTGCGACTTGAGGTAGTTCTCCAGCCAAGCAATGTTGGTAACATCCAAGTGGTTAGTAGGTTCGTCCAACAGGAGGACATCGGCACCCTTCAACATGGCTCGGGCCAGGGCGAGCTTCATCTTCCAACCACCAGAGAGAGAGCCGACCTTTTGGGACTGACGGCCCTCGGGTCCAGAGGTGAAACCAAACTCTTCCAAAACCTCGGAGATGTGCGCAGTTCCCTGGGGGCCAATCTCGGGATCCTTGGAGACGAACTCAAGAATGCTGATGTCGGCGTCTTCGCCCTGGTTGTGCTCGACATAGTAGGTACGCAGGACGTCCTGGGGAGGGAAACCCTCCAGTTTGCCACCAGCGATAGCCTTCATGAGAGTGGACTTGCCAGCACCGTTGCGACCACAGAGGCCATATCTGTGACCCTTGAGAAGTCGCAGGTTGGTGTGAGAAAGCAGCAGCATACCACCGTAAGCAAGAGAGAAGTCGGCGTTGACAATCTCGATCTCGCCGTCGTCTTCCTTCTCAGGGACACCATATCGGCGCTGGTCCTCTTCCAAATAAAATTGCTGGACGGCATCAGCCACCTGCTGAGGAGCGTCAGGGCTCTGCAGCAGGGTCTTGAGGTAGGGTGCAATCCTGGCAGAGATTCGGGCAATATGGCGGTAGTTGACATCAGTGGCAACCATTTCAGAGATGTAGGTCCTGGCAAGCTGATATATATCGGCCTGCAGCACGAGTGCGTTGTGCTTCTGCACCTCTGCGTCGAGGACCTTGGCAACGTCTTCGACGGTGGTTTTGGCAATAATGTCCTTGTCGTTACCCATGGCCTTCTGCATGGTTGCAAGAGCTCTTTCGGCGAGCTCTCGAACCTCAGGGAGAGAGGCACGGTCGCAGACACCCTTGACACCAGGCAACAGCTTGGGAAGGAAGGCTCTGGCCTCGATAGGATCATGGACAAGCTTGGTCAAGTTCTCAACAATGACGACCGTCTGTCTGAGAACCTCCTGCGAGGTGGTGGGAGTGTTGAGAGATCTCTCGAGGAAAGGCGTCAACAGCGCCAGCACAGGGGATGTGACAACAGCCACGAATGTAGTCATTGACAGGGCGTGGATGGCCTTCTGGAGAGTCTGGGGAGAGGGATGCTGCATAGTGTCGACGAGCAGGGGAATCCTAGGGGTAACATCGTCGTTGGACAGAAGAGTCGTAAGAGAGTTCATCGTCTTGACAGCCTGCTTCTCGACCTCGGTCTTCAAGTCGTGCATGCCACCCTCAACGAGGGGAATCAAGCCGGCAAGCTTGGCTCCCATGGCCTCGCGAAGCACATCCTTATCAGCAGCCTCCTCCTTGGTAGAGCCCACAACCATCTGCGACTTGTCGGCCATCTTCTGCAGCAACAGGTAGGCTCCGACGGTGCCCTGCCACTTGCCCGTCTTTTTGGTGAGATACTGGGTCAAGACGGGCAGCAGTCCAACAACCAGGGCCTCAGCACTGAGGTTGGCGAACAGCGCATCAAGACCATATTGGGCAGCCTCGCGGACAACAGAGCCCTTGTCCGACAGGGCATCCAGGGCACAGGTGACAGTGCTGGGATCCTGAATCAGGAGCACAACCTCGCTCAGGGCCTCGCGCGGAGGGAATCGCTCGAGGATGGCGCCCAACAGGTTCTGGCTGCTCTCTCGGCGGAGCCCGCTCTTCTTATCAGCAGCTGCCTTCTTGACCTCGGTGAGGATGCCGTATGTGGTCAGGCCGGCAGATCCGACCGAGTTGAGGAGGACATCGCAAAGAGCATAGCAGGCATCGATGGACGCAGCGGACGTCTGGGCGTTGAAGATGGTGTTGAGGAAGGCCGCGATGTCTTCCTGTGATGGCGGGGGAGGGGCTTCTTTCGACACCACAAGCGGCGGCGAAACCGGGTGAGGCATTGTTGAGGTTTTGGAGCGTCCTGCCTGTGAGAATTAAAGGGGGAGAAACAAAAGTCAAAACAAGGAGATTCCCCAGAACAAAAAGGTCTCAGCCGCAGGACGCAAGAAGGGCTGTTCTCTAGCAAAGTCTGGGGAGGCAAAGGAGAAAAAAAGGCGACGTTGGTCGAGGAAAAAAGAAAGAATACGGGGATAAGACAAGAAGCTGAAAAGGGTCTGGTGCTGGCCCATCAGCAAGGCGCTGCGATTCGAAAAATTTCTCTTATCAGCCCCTTATCTCACTAGCCGGGTTAGAAATGCAACTGCCGCTAAGCATGTGCGGCTGACGTTATCGCCATTTGCAACTCCACGTGGGTCACGGCGAGCATCATCTGTGGACGGCCAGGCCGGGGCTGCTGTTACAAATCGAGGTACTGTAAAAAGGCTCATTCATTTCTTGGGATGCTGCTGGCAAATGTCGAAATAATTATAGTGGACAACTCATAGTGGACACATTTACATAACATTTCACTCTCAGATTTGATTTGATACATGTGCAAAATAGCAGTCAAAAGGAGAAGAAGAAGAATATGCCAGCCATATCAAGGTCAATGCAAAATAGAATAGAAAAAAACTTGCTTCCTGTCTAGACGATCCTTTCGTTCTCCGCAAAGTCCAGCATGCTTTAACTTTAGTTCATGATCCGAGTCTACACTTCGTTTGCCCATCGCTGTGACGCCACCACGCCTCTCCAATCAAGAAAAAGAAATGATAAAAAAAAAGAAGATGGGATGAAGAAAAGAAGAAACATCAAGTGAAAGTACAGAAATAGGTAAATGTACCACCCACAAAGGGGTATAATTAGAAACACATACACTTCCAACACGTTGCAAGAATCGTACACTGCTCCATGTATGTCCATTCTAATCGTATGTGTTTCCTTCGTGAATTAATCGAGTGCGAGTGAATCAAAGAAAAGGCATCATCATTGATGGTTGTGAAAGATGAAAAAGAAGAAAAGGCAAAAGTAAGAATATCAAGAAGATAAAATGTCAAGAAATTGAAAGCACGCGATATACTGAGGTCATTAACATCACGGTTCACCCTGGCTTGAACCCCGGAGGGTTACAGGGCCTTGGAAGCCACCTTGGGAAGGCGGCTTGACAGCGTCCATCTCGAGGCCTCGAGAATCGAGCACTGGTCGTTGGTCCCGGTGAAGACCAAGTCGTTGATCGCCGTTCTCATAGCGCTTCTTGAACTGGTAATAAGAGGGCGTGCGGGGGCGGCAGAGAACGGCCAGGATGTTCCTCCAGAAGCTTGCTTGGTCAAACGGACGGTATCGTTCGCTCTTGGTGAACTTGTGAGAGTTCATGAATTCTCTCGTCGTTTCGCCACGGGCCATCAAGAAGATGTGATATCCCATGAGCGCGGCGGGGTAGAGAAAACAAACGACTCCCAGGATAACCAAGGCCAGAGAAACGCGGAAGTGGTCGATGGATTTGGCAAAGGAAATGTTTTTTTGGTTCATGTAAACAATGAGTTGTGCAAGACTTGCGCCGATCAAGTAGAGGGAGAGGATGGTGGCAGATGAGACAAAGATGAAGAAATATCGGTAGTTGCGTTTGCCAACGCAGTTGTTGAGCCACACGCAGTGGTGGTCGTGCGTCTCGACGCAGTTGTCACATAGACGGCAGTGGTGAGCACGGGGTGGTCGCCAGATGTTGCACGTCCGGCAGTGCTTGACGGGAAACTCCATGGCGGCCGCCGTCGGCTCCGCTGACTTTATCAGTGTCCAGTCATTTGTAGGGGGGTCGACACGAAGGGGATCTTCATGCGGCCCAAGAGGAGGGAACTGGTGAAGATTTCGGGGAAGGATCTGGTATCAGTTAGCATGCTGGGCACGTCTTGCTGCGTCGTGGGAAAAGGGCCAAAGCCAAAAGGTGCTACTTACTCCGGGGTCCGAAATGGAAGCATGGAGGAAAGAGGAGAAGCAAAGGTAGGCAAGGTATGCAAAGATGATGGGAATGGCGGGAGAGATGTTGTGCCAAAGCCACGGCGCCTCGAAGACGAAGAACAGAACGCAAGGGATAACGATGAAGACTCCAGTAGCAACGTTGATAGGCCGCTGCCTAGTGTTTTGCCATCGGCCTCCGAATAAGAACATGGTATTGCCCTCAAAGTACTCATAATTGCGCTCCTTGCTGTATTTGTGCTGTACTGCGGTGCTCTCGGTCTTGGGTCGTAGTTGGGAATCAATGGGGTTTAGTCGTGGTGATGACGCAGTGGAGGCGAGCTTTTCCACCCCAGCCGCATTTCGATTCTCAGCACTCTGAGCCTGATCACGGTCACTCATCCCGGGGAGGAAAGTTGACCCAAACGACCGGGGGGTTTTGAGCATCGGGCTGGGGAAATTCCTCAGATCTCTCAGGCTCGTGGTTCCGCTCAGGTCAAGATGTGGGTGGGCCTTCTCCGGACCCGAGGCCTTGCGCAGCGGTCGAACGCTCTCGGACATGCTCCCTCCAGCATAGTGACCGGTAGGGCTGGTGGCTTCCGTGGCCTGGTCAAATGTGTCGTGCTCGGTGAAGTCGGTGCCGCGGGAGGGCAGGTGCCTCTGCTCTTCGCTATACATGACGTGCTGGAACTGCGGCGGGCCATGCTGGGCCACTGGTGAAGGTGCAAAGTCGTGGATCACACTGCCATCGATATCCGTTGCGTTGTCGGGCAGGTCTCCAAACTGTGGCTGGGGCGCAGGTGGTGGTGGCTGGGTCGTCGCGAGAGGTCGTGCGGCTCCGGCTCTCTGGGCCTGCAGCTTTTGCGAGCTCATGGGGTGGAAAAAGGCGTTTGACGTGAGCCCTTGGACGTGGCTGCGGGATGTCAGGCTCGGCGACGTTCCCAGCGCGGAACTGGTTGTGCTAGTGCCGCTTCCTCTCTTGCCGACGCCCAAGTTCTTCCTGGCGCCTCCCCATATTTTGGACGAAGCCGCGGTCATGGCCGTCTCTGGTCGAATCACCGATCCTGATTCCCTTGTTTGATGCGTCTTGGGTGCCGAAGTTGAAGCGTTACCGTCGGCCTCATCCTCGCTGGCGATGTCGGTCATGTGGGAGGATACAACGCTCCCAGGGCGATGTCCATCTGGAGTCGAAGATGCGGGATGTGAGAAGGTCGGGACATTGCCAGTCGGCGAAACGGGCTCGTCTTGGGACGCCATCGTGATGGTTCCGTATGTGCAAATTCCCTGAGTTGTGCTATAACATAGCCCGTTCTCTCAATTTTTTCTTTTTTTTTTTTCCTCAAGTTTTTTTTTTTTTATTCAAGGCCCCTTCAGAGAGCACGAGATCCGAGTGTTCCGCCAAAATCTCACTGCGAAAAAAAAGAAGACCGTGGCGAACAGCGTATGACAGATCGACTCGAGGTTTGACAAATTTGCGGCTGCCGGAAACACGCAGGGGGGACGAAATAAGATGGGTGGTTCCGCGCGATGGGAAAATGGCTGTGTGGGAAAATGGTGATTCGGGTGGCCGCTTTGTAAGAAGTATCGCGCAACAAGTCGTCGAGTTGAGGATCGGATCGCGAGATTCCAAATGGGCGTATCAATCAAAGGAGCGTAAAATGAAAAGGCTGTGTTTAAAAAAGACAAGGGAGAGAGAGCGTAAACGAATCGAAAAACTAGGTACAGTCGGTTAGAGGGAGCGTCGGAAGCGGGGATGCTTCAAGATGGAAAAGAAAAGAAAAAATGGTGACAAAGGCAGCTCGGAGGGTTGATGGACAGGCCGGAAGGACGCCCGCTCCGGCAAAAGCGGAGGAAAGAAGAGAGAGAGAGAGAGAAGCAGCGAGTTAAACATGCGAATTCCTTTTTCCTCAGTCGTGAGTCTCTCTGCCGTTCGTCCACTTTTCGACGCCTGTTAACGAGGCTGCAGGCATGCGCCTAGACCCTCCTTTTTCCCTGGTAGGGTAAAAGGGGCTGGCTATTGGTGCGTTTGTCTCTGCGCAATTTGGAGGTTGAGGCCGGCAGCGGTAGCGGATGTCCGAGCGTGTCGTATTGAGTACCTACAGGTTAGCTCTGCAGATGGTGCAGATGGTGGAAATTACAGGGCTGCTTGGGGTCTAGCTGGCGTAGTCGGTACCTGGGCGGAACGCAACGGGTACATGCCGTCACGCACGGAGCACACCACCAGTGCTTGAAGTGAGTGACCTGCAGCCCGGCCGTCGAGAAGCTGGGGCTTGCATGAGATGAAGTGCAGCTCACAGTTGAGCTTCACGTGTAGCCAAAAACAAGGTACATGCCGTCTTACGCCGTACATACGAGGCAAGGAAGACGAGTTACCTGTTAGCTGCTGACAAACCGTGAGAAATGTTCTTCGTATCCCAATTCCCATTCCCAGGCACAGTATTCAGTAGCATTCACATGCACAATTCCCGCCACGCTCGTCATTAGCCTGTGGAAATTGCCCAGCAGCCATCAATCCGCCTAGCGCGCTGTGATGTGACGGCGATCAATGCCCAACACGCTGCATTTTTTCATGCCTGGCCTGCAACACCAGTGAGCTCATGGTTACCTAAGCTAAGCCATTGCAACAACCAAGCTCGCCAGACCATGTGACTTCTCACGTGCATTATCCCACCTTCGGCATTGGCCAATGGCAGCCTCGGAATCTCGGGTTGAAATCATCATACGACCCCAGCTTTAGCACCACTATTCCAAGCAAGCTTTTGGCCCATTTCTCGATCTCCAAAGAAACCAAACAACCTCCCTATCAACCAAACCTCCGCCAATTCGTCCCGTCAAAATGGCCTCCATGATCACCCGCCGCTTCTTCTCCACGACTGTCCGTCGCATGACCGTGGACACCGCCTCCAAGGCGGAGCTCCAGTCCGAGTCCAAGCGCAACCCCGAGATTTATGTGCGTCATATTGGAAAAGGCGAAGCTTCCTTTCTCGCAGCTCCGTCACGTCCCGCGCCGCTCCCTTGAAGGTTTTCGATGGCTAATAGTTTTGTTTTGGGGTGTTTATAGATCCTCGGTGGAGTTATGGTTGCCGCTCTGGGTGGTGCCGGCTTCTACTTCGGTATGCGACCCAGACATGCAACTCCTTGCTTGACATGATGCAATGCAACTCGACCATCCTCGACATTGGGCCCTGCCTCCTGTTTCTTTACAGCAGCGGCTGTTGCACCAGGTACCACATGAGAGTCGCCAAGTATATACTAACGTTTCCCTTCCAGGCCGATCTCCCACCCACGCCACCTCTGAGTCTCCCGTCAACGTCGCCAGCATGGCCTGGGAAGGCGAGGGCAAGGGCAAGTACCAGTACCACCCCGGTGGTGACCCCAACGCTGCTCCCCGTGATGCTCCCAGCGCCCTCAACGTTGTCATCATCCCCAACGTCACCGCTCCCAAGGAGTACCACGACAAGTTCAACAAGTGGGGCAAGGAGGGATACCCTTAAAGGGTGGAATGCGCACATGGAAACTGTGAGCAACGATGGAAACGGTAGAAGCGGGCATTCTTGTATTTAAATGAGGCGTGTTCG
This sequence comes from Trichoderma harzianum CBS 226.95, assembly GCF_003025095.1. Taxonomy (NCBI): domain Eukaryota; kingdom Fungi; phylum Ascomycota; class Sordariomycetes; order Hypocreales; family Hypocreaceae; genus Trichoderma; species Trichoderma harzianum. Next base: position 809,095 of record NW_020209263.1, read on the forward strand.
CCTGTGTAGACATATGGGTGGTGGTGGTGGGATGTGTCATGGTTTTTAAAACAAAACGATGATGAACCTGAAAAAGAAGGAGAAGAAAAAATGAAAGATTATTTTTGCACACGCCTTCGAAAGTGAACATGTGGAAGAGGTCATGACCTATCATTAAGCAATTGAATGTATTTCAAAGGCTTTCCGCAATTAGGGATCTTATAGAGCCACAGTTAATTCATCGTCTTTACCAAATCAACATCACTGAGGCGAAATGGAAGTACAAGCCAAAATACATCATGGCCCTTATCATTGCAGCCCTTTCTCAATCATCGAGAGAATATTTCCTATCAGAACAAGCCTGTCAAACAAGCAAACCCTCATAAATATCTAGCCCTTTCGACGCCAGTGTTCTGATTTCTTCCCTAGCAGATCCAAACACCTCCCTTATACCTCACCCTTACAAAACACAACCCGTGGCTAAGAAATCAGTAAATCTACCTCCTCGCCCGTGAATCCAAACAGGTAGAGCAAGTCCAGCAAGCTCTGTCCGTTCAATCGCGCTCCCGCCTCCATCTGCACCGTCGGCTTCGCGTTCCACGCCACGCCCAGGCCGGCCTTTTCCATCATCAGGAGGTCGTTGGCGCCGTCTCCAACGGCAATGACCTGGGACAAATCGATGCCCTCCTTTTGCGCAATTTCAACGAGGAGATCACGCTTGCGCTCCTTTCCGACAATGATGCCCTTGACTTCGCCCGTGAGCTTGCCGTCTTCGATGACCACTTCGTTGGCGTGCGCATGGTCGATGCCGAGCTCTTTGGCCAACCATCCCGTCAGCGGCAAAAAGCCTCCAGAGAGAACAGCCGTCTTGACGCCGAGGCGTTTGAGCGCCTTGAGCAGATCCCGCACGCCGGTGGTGACGTCGAGGACAGGCCGAAGATCCTCAAAGACGGTTGCCGGCAGGCCCTTGAGAAGCGCGACTCTCTCGCGGAAGGATGACTCAAAGTTGAGCTCGCCCATCATGGCGCGGTGCGTAATTCCAGCCACACGCTCAGCGAGATCCGGCGGGTCTTTGATGGTCTCAGCCAGCAGGTCAATGACCTCCTGTGTGATGAGAGTGCTGTCCATGTCAAAGACAACCAGTCTAGGGTGCTTCCTCCACAGGATATCCCTCTGCAGGGCCACGTCGACATTCCACTCCTGCTCAAATCTGTAAATCAGCTCGTGTTTCCTCAAGTCGTCCAGGCTGAGGTAGCTGGGCGACGGAGCGGGTGTCAGCGTCAGTTCAACGACCCGAGGGGCCTCTTGGTTGTCCAGACAGCGATGCGACGAGTGCGGCTCCTCGGCGCCATCAGGCAGGGGGAACGTCGACATAAGGTGGAGGAAGGACGTAATGCACAGCGGCGAGACGTAGGAGCCGTACAGGTGGTCAAGTTGCTCCGACTCTTGCGTGGGAGGCTCAAGAGGGAACTCGTCCATGCTGGTCGTCGGCGCCATGTTGGGAGGCAGAGACTCGGTGCTGTCGGCCAGGCCGGACTTGGCGGGGGATCGCGACCTGCTGAGGCCCCCGGAAGAGCTCCTGGGCGGCGCATTGCGGTCGGATCCCTTGTAGAACAGCGTGGCGATGAGTCTGTCCGAGCGGCGGCCGGCAGGCGGCGCGCAGTTGGGGTGCGAGTAGCTGTGCGAGACGCCGCTGTCGACGATGATGGGCGGGTGCTCGGGCGACGGCACGCCATTGAAGGGCAGCTTGGGCGACTTGGACGGCGACGAGTCCTCGACGACGGTGTCGATGCCGTGGTGGGCCTCGGGGATGCGGTGCTGCGGCGGGCGATACTGCTGGTGGTCGCTGAGGTACGAGCTGCTCCGCATGCTGCTGGTGAGCTGCGGGCGTTGCGACGACGTCTTTGCCGTGTCTGCCATGATGATCGATTTGCGCCGTTTGGTTATTTGAGCAGATGTTGGATGACAAGATCACGAGATGCGAGATCGATCGCCAGAAAGCCGCAGCGAAAGGCCGGAGCTGGTGTGTTGGACAAGGGCGAGGAACGAGGAAAGCCGCAAAAACAACAGCCGCCCAGAGTTTCGTCGGTTTTGCAGCCTCGCACAAGATTCGAGGAGAAGTTCAAGTTCAGCCTGCCCGCCGCTTTTGCCGCTTTTCTTTCTTGGGGATTTCTTGGACGGGGGGTGGAGAGATTGCTCCGGGGTCGCACTAGCAGAGCAGAGCAAAGTGGACTGGGCTCACAAGTTATGGTGTGATTTGCGCATAAAAAAGAGTAGCTAGACGGGGAAAATGAATGGCTGGTGATGGATGCGGGCAGATTTCTGGAGGAGGGGCTGCGATTATACTGTGTTGTACGTATCTATAGATTGCTTTTACTTAACCTGGAGTGAGATTGGATCTTGATTTTTCAGCATCAAGGAGCTTGAATAAGCAAATGATGATGAATATATATATATTTTACTGAATTGCATTATACTGAATTTACAAACAAGTCAATCATCAAAATAGAAACTCAATGCAAATGAGACATAAAGAGAGAAAAACTTCTACGCCTCCAGTGAAGATCATTCGTCACTGTGCAGTAGCTGTTGCCCCGCGCCTGTCAGTCCCACGTGCACACCAAAAGGTTAAACGACGCTTAGTCATTTTGCAATAGACAGCAAAACTCCAAGAAGACCATCATGGCCAGCCAGATGAGCCAGATGCCATATAGATGTATTAGCTGGCACATATATAAATTCCCTATCTATATTTTGATCAAGATAGATTCCCCACCATGAAGCTAATTGTAATATATAAGAAAATAGTTGTCAAGGTATCTATAGCTAGTAATAAGTTGAGTTGTCATGCAAATCATTCGTCAACTCCCAGCAACTGTCAGGCTTTCAACAACTCTCCTTCTTTACACTCAATACGCCCTCCGCAAGCATCCAAAAAAACTAAGCATATCCACAAACAAATGAGAGAGAAAAACAAACAACAAACAAAGAAATATATAACCAAAGGAGGCATCATCATCATCATCATCTCTCACCTCTAATCTTTTCCAAGCCTCATCACACCTCAGTCCTCAGACCGCAGCCCCCATCTCACCATCACCGGCCTCCGCTTACCCATCCAATTCTCCATCTCGTCAAGTCCATGATGAAACCCCCAAACCACCATCCCCAAATCATCCATGTCTTCTGGTAGAGCATCTTGAGTGTCCGGGATGAACGTCCGAATTGTCACCTGCAGCTTCGGCCCCCGCTCCCACATGGCCTGCCACTCCACAGCCGTCTTGGCCTCCCAGAGCGCAACCTGCGCCGTGAACTTGAGCTGCAGCGTGCGCGCCTCGGCCTGGTCCCAGCCTTGCTTCAGGAAGGTGTACGTGCCGGAAAGGATCTCCGCGGTGAGGATCGTGCGCCGCATGCTTTCGTAGTATACCCAGGACGCCCAGCTGTCCATGGTCTTGGAGAAGGACCGAAGGCGCGGGTACAAGGCTGACAGGAGCGCCTGCACAATGGCCTCGTCTCGCTCGGCACGCATTCGCTCTTCGAAGTCGTCTCTCGCGAAGAAGCGGATGCACTGGTAGACGACAAAGGCCTGCAGCACCGGCAGCAGGTCGAGCTCAACTCCGACGGCGATTTCAGATGCGGAAGTAATCGCATGGCGGATGGAGCCAATGAGGCGGGCGACTCGCTTGGCAATCTCACCTCGCACGAGCGCTGCATTGGCCGTGTTTCTCATGCAGTGCAACGCGCTTGCGGCGAGGGCCTCCTGCAGCACCTCTGATGCCGACACCTGTGTGTGGTGGATGAAGCAGTTCTGGCCCGTCATGGCCAGGATTTGCGGTTGGATCGCAAACCGGCTGGCCGCCCACTCCGTCCGCGACTGGAATATCTGGCCAGTCGTCACAGCAGTGTTGGCATTGTCAAAGTAAAAGAACTCGGGAGTGGAGAACTCCCGGCCAGAGGGGGTGGGCTCTATCGGCCCCGAATACGGGCCCAATGACAAGACGGTCTGGTCCTGGTCCTGAGACATGTATTCGTCTAACTGGGACAGCAAACAAGGCACCAGCGGTGGGGGTACCGCTGACGAAGGGCCCGGAGACAAGTATGCACCGCCATGACTGCTCCCACTGCTGCTCCCACTGCTGCTGCTGCTGCTTCCGCTGTTGCTTCCACCAGAGTGCCAGATGTGGCTCAGATCCTGCGTTATACTCGCATCCGCTCTCATACTCGTAGGCGGCGAATTCAGTCCCAGCTGTTCTGCGCTTCCAATTGCCATCCAGGGATAGACGCAGTCTTTCCTCGCCCTCCGACAGCGACCACACGTCGGCAGGTCCAGGTCGCATCTCCGCTTGCCAGCCACACATGCGGCACACGATTTTCTACGGGACGAGATCATGGCGAGCGGTAATATGGGAGATCTGCGGAACAACGAAAAAGTGCGAGTGCGGAAGTGAGGGAGAGAAGCAAGGCAAGCTTCGAGAGCTCGGGGGGGCTTGTAGACACGGTTCAGCTTGTCCCGACACGGCCCCACAATAATGCGGAATTCCGCTCACGGCCCCCCGTCGGAGGCGGGACTGAGAAGCGGCCATGGAACAAAGAAGCACAGCATTGTATGGGAGAAACTATGCAGATGCGTGAAGGAAAGTTCAGAGCATGATATCTATTGATCCTGTATACATGATGTAAGCTGTGCTGTGATTGCGTAGTTGTAGTTGACAAATTAAAGATCAAAAGAGTATATATATAGGGTGTTGCGAGGTATAACTAACCGTGAAGCATTGGACAAGATACCGAAATCGACGACATTCATAGTGTCAGGTTCTTCAAAAAGACTACAGTCGAAAATAAGCCTTGAATTTCGTCCAAAATGGCAGCCGCTCCAAAGCAAGAGTTCGACATCCCATACCGCGTCATCTCCATCACCGAAAAGACGCACAAAACCTCCTACCCAGCCATCTCTCCCTCCCGCCCCGCCCTCTCCCAAGCCGGCCGGACGGTCCTCATCACTGGCGGCAGCGGGGGTATTGGATACGGAATCGCCCTTGCGTTTGCGACCGCCGGAGCTGACCGGGTCATCATCGTCGGCCGGGATGAAGCCAAGCAACAGGCCGCCGCCGCGAGCCTCGCTGCGGAAGCGGGCCCTGGCTCGCACACCAAGTTCGAGGGGAGGGCTGCCTCGCCTGGAAGCCCAGAGAACATCGACAGCTTGTGGGATGCCCTTGCGTCTGAGGGTGTGCTTGTCGACGTGCTAGTGCTGAATGCGGCAGTGACTGGCAGCTCGCTGGAACGCAGCTTGTGGGCGAGGGGGTGGGAATCCACCTGGGAACAATTCATTGTCCATGTTCGCTCAGTTAATCACTACAGCGAACGCTTTTGGAAGCAAAACGTGGATAAAAAGGCAAGCCACTGATCCCATATCGCTGTTCCATGGCGATTCCATCATATATCTTGACGGACCAGTGTGTTAACAACGTTGTTTGGTGCAGAGATATCTCGTCAATGTAGCTACGTCTGCGATCCACGAGTGGGAGGCTGGGGTAAACACCAAAGCCTACGCATTGACCAAAAACTCGGGAGTGCTCTTGCTACAGCAGCTTGCACGAGACACACCAATCTCCAAGATGCAGATAGTCAGCTTTCATCCGGGTGCCATATTGAGCCCTGGGGCCAAGAGTGCGGGAGCGACTGAACGGACTCTCGACTGGGATGACAGTACGTATACAGGCCATGTTCTCAAACATGGTTTTTCTTCAGTTCTGGCTTTCCTTGTTGGCTAACAATCCTTGCCATTTAGTCAGCCTCCCCTCCTCTGTTGCCATCTGGGCGGCTTCGGACGAGGCAGCGTTTTTGCACGGTCGGTTCATCTGGTCAGCATGGGATGTCGAGGAGCTGCAGAGTGGGCCCCTCCGAGAGCGCATAGAGCAGGATGAGAATTATCTGCGAATTGGTGTTCATGGTGTATGAGTAGGTGGCACACTGTTGCACGCAATTGAATAGGCCGCCTAGCGGTTGTGTACAATAATATCGTATGTAGTGGTAGCAGTATAAGACCAGGCATTGGTCGAGGGGCCAGAGCAGAAGAGAAGCAACCCCGTTCCACTCCGTATCCCGACTCTTCTTGCGTCACATAGTGACCAGCCAGTGAGTGAGAGGCTTACTTGCAGCAGAAGCACTCACCTCGGACTCTCGGGCATGTGTAATCAATGCCTCTCCTCTCTTCTCCTCTCCCCCTTGTGATGTCGCCATCAGCAAAGCACTCCATCATCCGGGCTGACGAAGCACACCTCGCTAGCACTAGTAGGCAATAAACAGCCTTCCCAATTCAGCCAATATTCAGCTCCCCCAATAATCCTCATAGCGACGAGCCGGTTCGGACCCTCGCGGCGATCCACACCCGGCCCATAATAAATGGCATCAATCAGCCAACCGGCGCTCGGCTCCCGACTCCCGCCAAGCCGCCGACAGCCCGATGGCGCACAAAACGAACGTTCTGCCCAGTCGAGATGGCTTCAATTTTCTTGCAGCAGCTTGTCCAGACGTCTCCAGTTCGATCCGTCACTTTGGTAGCTCTTTCAACCCCGGATTTCCAAGCTTGTCGACCCTCTCTTGAGCTCTTCATGACGCATATTGACGATTCTTCCAGATGCATTCGTCATACGGGATGAGATCATTCACTCCCTCCTTTGCGATTACCATACACTTCCGGCAGCCACTCCATTTCTAAGCCAACAAGCCCCGGAAAACCCTTCGCTGCCCCAGTATTTCGAAAATGGAGCCTGTCCAAGTAGAAGATACTCGAATGATTGCTGATTCGCCCCGTGTGATGCAAAGTCCATGTTACTGAAATTCAATCCTTGGGTCCCCGCTTCCAGCCAATCAGAGCCGCTAGCTCGACATCGCGGAAGCTTTGGCGTCGATGTCGTGATCGCTCCTAGACGCAACGCCAGACGCCCAAGGAGCTTCCAAGGCGCGTGCTCAATGCATTCTGGCTCGTTTTCTGCTCCCTCTGAGCGATGTTCCGACGCCAGGCCTGGCAAATTGGACGGGGGTCTGCCTTTGCAATCATTGGGGCTCGGTTTTTTTTTCAGGCAGGAGAATTAGTCAGGGCGGGCGAGAAACAGGGCCACAGATTCCCCAGATTGCCTTCCTCTCATATACAGAGAGCCTGCCCCCCAAAGCTTCTCCGTAATAATAAAAGTTCAGCTTCCATTCTCTTTGCTCCCATAGATCCTTTGACTGGACATCCCTCTTTGACCAGTGACGCCTTTTTTGTTCGAGAAACTGGTCCCGAAGAAAGACAGCCACTTGAATCTCTGAATCATCTCGCACTCGCAAGCACAATTCTCTTCTCAGGCACAACAGCCCAAGCACCTCTGCTGTTGCCCAACCGAGGGATCATACCAATCTTCTACCCATAACACACACTCTTTCTCTCGCCATCATGTCCGTCATCATGGAGCAGTCGACGGTTCAGTCGTCTTATAAGATTGATACCAACGACATCGAGTCTGGTTATGCCTCCGGCCAGTCCGACTACTCTCCGTCACCGAGAGAAGAGAAGCCCGATATTTCCCTCAGCAAGTCTCACATTGAATACCTCAACCAGCAGATGGAGAACATGCATCCCATGGACATCCTCCGCTTCTGCAGAATCATGTTCCCCAACCTCTACCAGTCAACGGCGTTTGGCCTGACGGGTCTCGCCACCATGGACATGCTGTCCAAGATCCAAAAGGAGAACCCAGAGTCCCGCACTGTCGACCTCATCTTCCTTGACACCCTGTATCACTTCAAGGAGACATATGAGCTCGTCGACCGGGTCAGAGAAAGATATCCCAACGTCCCCATTCACATCTTCAAGCCCGACGGCATGGAGACCGCCCAGCAGCTTGAAGAGACGTATGGAGAGAAGTTTTACCACACTGCCGGCGACATGTACGACTGGATCGTCAAGGTTGAGCCCCTGCAGCGAGCATACGACGAGCTCAAGGTTGCCGCCGTGCTCAACGGCCGTCGACGATCTCAGGGTGCGGCCCGTGGCTCCATCCCCATCATCGAGCTGGATGAGGAGCGAAACATCATCAAGATCAACCCCATGGCCGCATGGACCTTTGCCCAGGTCAACGAGTACATCAAGGAGAACAATGTTCCGTACAACGCCTTGCTTGACCAGGGCTACAAGTCGGTTGGCGACTGGCACTCGACCAGCCCCGTCGGCGAGGGCGAGGATGAACGTGCCGGCCGCTGGAAGGGCCAGAACAAGACCGAGTGCGGCATCCACAACAAGAAGTCCAAGTACTCCGAGTTCGTCGCTCAGCGGGAGAGCCAGACTGCGCCTGTTTCATGAGCGCACGCGTCGTATCTCTCAGGTGAAGCGCGCTCTCCGCACGCAAAGCCGGGGGACCTGGATAGATTTGTTATGACATGATGAGCGTTAGTGGCATTGGCGATTGGAGTCTTTGAGGAGTTGCTTCGATGGAACAGCATTGGATGGGGGTTTGACCCCATAGATATATCATGGGCGGCGTTCGGCTTGATTTGTTTCTTTTTTCCTTAATCATTCTCTTTCCGAGAATTCACCGGCTGAGCAGGTTTTTGACAAAAAAGCGGCATCACATGCCCGTGGCAGTAGATAGCGAGAGCGAATAAAACAAAAGTAATTCATCATCAACCTTTTGCGTGTCTCTTTGTGAAATGGTGAAGGTTAGAGAAGAGGCATCATGAAGTCAGCGCCGTCTCGGTTTCTGGAATATGGTTATTTGAGCCACTGAGTGCCCCGCGCCTCGCCCCGTAGATAAGCGTCTGACAGCGATCTGCCACACTAGCCACCAACGTTTGATAGGGCACTATCAAGGCTCATTGCAAGACCAGACTCAATTTTTCAAATTACATGTGCCTCCAGGGTAATGTTCACGAACATTTCAATCTAGCAGAGCGATCGGTTCATATTCAATTTTCTCTTCTTTTTTTGTTTTTAGTCTTATTGAAATATCGCCTCCGTTATGCAGGCTCTCACTCAGCCGTCAACTCCATTCCGCGAGAAAAAGTCAAAAATCCTTGAACAGCTTGCCGTTCCAGATACCGAATACTCTGACGCATCACCCAAAGGCTCCGTTGATGAAGGGATCCGGCATCTCATTGATGAAATCAACACTGCTGAGGGACTTGTAACGACGAGTAGCTGCGCTGGCCGTGCAAGCGTCTTTCTTGAGGGCAGAAAAACCAAGTCTGGGGATGGAGAGAATGGCGAGGGTGAACAAGTTGCAAGAGTAGGCGGAAAGGGGGCTGGAGGAACGTGGCTGTACGTCTCTCACGATGCTCGGGCTGATGGGGACGAGTCATATCTGGATTGGATGCAGAGTTTAGGGTTGCCGGATTCGGAGGATATGATTGAGACGCTTCCAGATGGAAGTGGTGAGAGAAGGCTCATACACTTCAAGTTTGAGCCCATGGTGAGCAATTCTCTTTCATCTTCATAAATAAGACGGTGTATCATGGAAAATGCTGACTGAAGACCTCAAAGATTCTCCATGTTCTCACGGCATCACTTGGTCACGCTCAGCTTCTCCTGCGTTGTGCCTTACAAGCCGGATTCCGTGAGTCTGGCGCCATCAACATCACTTCTCAGTCCAACGAGCAAACCATGCCCATGGTCGCCATCCGCTCTATGGGCCTAAGCCTCGAATCCCTCGTTGGTTATCAGGACTCGGAGGGCCAACGCCGACGGATAGTCTCTGCTGGGTATTTCAAGATGCTTCTACAGATATCCAACGAGCGGTTCGTGGAAAACACAAAACGCATAGAAAGGTTCCGGTCAGCATTCAAGGAAGCCGTACTTGAACCGAAGTCGTCAAGCATCCCGAAGAAATTGAATCCTGAGGGCAAGGAATGGGAAGATGCTGCTGCCAGGCGCGAAAGGTTGCGAGCGGAAGGGCTGCAAAGGAAAGCAGCTCTTCAAGCCGAGAAGGCTGATGCACCATCACAAGATATAGACGCTGAATTGCAAATGGATTCTCCTTTTTAGCGCAATAATTTCTTTTTTTTCTGTTCATACATTGTGCCCCATGCAGGCAGCTTTTACCGCTGCCGTCTTGCTATAGCGTACAGGTATACACACCCATTCCAACTCGCTCGCCTTGAATCCGGTCAGTGCGTTCGAAGCACTGGCTTGTCATCGTAAGTCTATATAGCCGCTGATCTTTCTTCTTTTGCTTCTTTCTTTTCTTTTCTATCATCTCACGCTGTCTCCTTTTTTTCATATTCTCAAAACAACCTCTATGCCGTGACCTTGTTGATCCAGTCCTTCTCCAGCTTCTTCACTTCCGCCTTGAACGCCTCGACTTCGTCATAGCAGACCAGAGGTCTCCTGTCGTTTTCCCTCAAGCACCGAATGACATTGTTTCGTGCCGTCTCCACACTCTCGGGCAACTCTCGCACAATCCTGCGCTGCTCGAGCTTGTTGCGCAGCTCATCAATCTCCTTGCTGACGGTGTAGCGGTTGGGGCCCTTGTCCTCGGTGATTGAAGAAGCAGCCTCTGAGATCTTCTCGTGTGCGAATTTGAGGGCGTCGGACTCTTGCTTCTGCAGCCTCTTGAGCTCTTCAGCAACGCGGGCCTGGATATGTTGCTCAACTAGCTTGGCACGGGAGGCATCCGTCTGGGGGAACCGCTGAAATCAGTCTCGATAGAACATTACAAAACTACAGGGAGATCGAATAGAATCGAGGGCGTACTTCGGGGCTAGTTTGCAGCGACTCCATGACGGGCAGAGAGACGCTTGGCGGTCCTGAGCTGTTTTGATATAAAATTTCACCTCGTTAGCTGGCGAATTGGGGGCGGGCCGGGAAGTGTTTAAAATGTTCAATTGGCATGATTACATACACCTTCCATTCGTAGGCCTGGGGCTTCGACTCTTGGGCACCCATGGCGACGGGCTCAATGGCGATGCGACAAATGTAGGACGGGTTGAGCTCGTGATGGCGCTTTTTCGAAAATTCCGGGCATATTCGGCTGGCGTCACTGGAGCTGCCGGGTCCGGAGGTTTCTGCCTGAGGAGCAAGTGTGGCTAGTGACGTGGCGCAATTGAATGTGGCTGGTGCATGATTCTGAGAACCTCAAGTCGAGTGGTGATCCATTTTTACTTTACTGCCAGCCAATGAACAACATTACAAAAACGAAGCAACCCTCGGGTACGTACAGTACATGTGCATATGTCACAGTCACATGACTGACGTTTCACGGTTCAATTGGATATTTTGAACTGATTGATAAAGAGGACTGTTCAAGATACAAATGGCAAGGCACGGAATTTCTGAATAGAATTGATGAATAAAGGAGAAGCCATTCAAGAAGCCCACTCGCCTTCTATTCACCTACAGATCGATCTTGCTAGTGCGCAATCTCTGCAATGTTTCAGAAGGCCATGCATTGCTCCATTCTGAGTGGCGCATGTAAGATTGCCGAGCCTTCCTCAACTGCTGCACTTACTAACAATTACGTCTTCAAAACCACGACAGATGCAATCTTCAGCATTCATTATCACGAGAGGTCACTCTATTGTCGTGCCACGAATACTCAAAAATGGGTTTCTTCTCTTTCATATTGATTGAGCCAAGATAGTGATGACGGCCACTTTGGCTTCATCGGGTAAGTCGCCGAAGCATACGTGGGGCAGTTGAGCAAGTTGTGGCCCCTGGCAGCAGTAGATTAGATGAATGGCCTTGGCCTCATCTTCCTGTGACATGCCAATGCGATGGGCTCCGACGGGATGGAAGGCCTTTTCACTGGCATCATGCTTGTTGGGCTCACCCACGTTCTTCCGCCTTGGAGTCTTGCTATTCCGCTAACGTCTAGAAATTCCGGATGGCATGGCAGAGTGGAGAGGTGCTGCTCGTGCGCAATCTTAATGGTAATCTTTGGCAATATATCTCTTAATATCTGTTAATATCCATCCCCAGCAACTGAGCAGGCGGACCCGGGCAGATAATTGACTCTTAATAGGTGCCTTTCAGGTTCAGGTCGAATATTAGCAAGGGGCAGTAGGATACGATTTAGGGCAGGAATATCTCCTTATGGCCTCGCACATCATGCCACCTGTGCGTCTGCTCATGCCATGTGTTGCTTCCAGAGTGATATTTGTGCGGTGGGAGGAGATTACGACGAGGACGACGTTTTTTTTTTGGCGTTGCATCTCGGGCTGAAACGACGCCTGCTCTAGTGTTGCCGCGATGGCTTCCGCAAATCCGATGTGAAGTCCGGCTTGTGTCTCTGACTGGCTGCCCTCTTGACTGCAGTGTCGCAGTCGGTCGGAACGCAGAACCAGTCATGCTGAGTTTGCCACTCCCTCGTGTCTCTGTTTCCTCGCAGGCAACGGCAGGGAAACCACAAGAAAAGGCACCCCTGAACTAGGCTCGATGGCATGCAGGGCCCGCTCCAGTGGCTGGTTTCAGGATCGAGCAGCCAGTCAAACGGCGCATATCGACGTCAGACCCCAGCATCTGAGGCCAGAGTTTGCAGCCAACCACGGCGTCCGGAACGGCGTTGGAGATGGTGCTTTTCCCTCTTGGGCGCCCTTTTGTCTTTTTTGCGTCGGTCATCCCTGCATAGCGCTCCCGAGCCGAGTCGAGAGCATGAGGGGAAGAGGCGCTGTTAGCCTATGGGTGGATGAGAGAGAGGCAAAGAGGGCGCCTAGAAGTGCAATCGGCCAATTCTGACCGAGATTCTGCAAAGTCTGCTGAAGATGATGCCGGCGATGCGGGTTTTTGACTTGGCAGTTACGAAAGTATTGACTCGTATCCGTAACCCTGGAGGGCTGAGTGTCAATGCGGGCACCAAGGGCGATTGTACACGTAAGTACACGCGCATCGAACTTGGCGTTTACATGTGAGATCAATTGATGCAAGTCGAGGCTGATTGATGGTGCCATATTGAAGCCATTTTTTGATTTGATGAATGTCATTCATGTTTCTGAGCCAGCCATCGAGGTAATTCACCACTCTAACAGAGACAGACAAGACGCAATGTCGCGGTCAGAATTAAGCGTAAACTCAAACAGCAGGCGATGGCCGTCGAATTGATTGAATTTCCTTGATAGTGCAGTATTGACTTCTTCCTCGCAGCACACGCTCGTGATCTCACTGCGAGTCTCACCATCTTCTCTATTTAGCTTCTCAGCTGCAGTGGCGTGCTGACGTGCTTCTGGTACCTGCGTCTGGCGTCGTGCAAACATGCTTCAGTCCAGCAGAAACAATAGGCAGCTGGCGTTTTTAGCGGCCGCGTGCCACTGCCAGCCATCCAAGCCAACCGAGCGGAGTTGGGCGCTAGACAGCTACAGGGGCCAGCAAAAGGGCTCCGTCGAAGCTCCATAGGGCCCCCATAGGCCCCCATAGGCCACCCCGTTAGAGGGAGTAGGGCCCTGGCTTGGGCGGTCCAGGGGGCCCTCGGCAGGGGAGCGTTGGGAGTGGGAGCGCTAATCGCTTGGCTGGCTGGGCAGCTTCAACGCCCAGCAGCCACTGATCGCCTCCCAAACATGCCATCGCAGCCATCAGGGGGAATGTGGGCTGCCGAGGGCGAACCATCTTTTACTCTCCCTGCCCCCTCGAGGCCTCTTGTTTCCATCATCGTTTTTTGCCTGATTGTCTCTTTTCTTCACCAGCTTGGTTGGCTCGGCTCGACCTGTCCATTCCCTCAGCCCTTCTGCGTTTCGTCTGATTTGCCCACTCGCTCTCGTCATCACGTTGTTTCCATCTGACTGAAAAAAAAAACGAAACTGAAAAATTATTGAATACTTCAACTGCCTCCTTCGCAGTCATTTCTCAAAGGGGCTGGTGATCTTCAACACCTTGACAAGCCCTGCCGTCATCAACTCAAATCTCAACAATACTATCAATCTATTTCCTCGAAACAATCTGCTGCGTGCGGCCTATTTGTTTCTTTTTTCTTTCCCAGGACCCCCTTGGCGCGGAGATCGGCTGGACTATTGCAGCTTTGCGTTTCAACCACCTCCACTGGACTCTTTTTTTGCCGCTACACTCGCATAACCGCCTGCAACATACCAGCGCCCGATCGTCAAGCTGAAACCTTGGGCGGCATAAATAAACACGCCAAAGCAAACGCACTCTTTGCAAGACAAGCAAAAATACCGCTCCCGGTCGCCTCCTGTCACTGTTATTTTGTCTATTGTTATTTTTTTTCTCGACTTCCTGGTCCTTGCTCGAGTCTCCATCCCATACACTATTCCTTATCCACGGGTCCACTGCGTGCGCGTGTCAGCAACCCCCCCCAAGACGAAACAATCGAATCTCGCAAGGAAACAAGTTCAATTATTGGACCGATTCAATTGCCCCGAAAGCCGACTGGCCGTTCTGGAAACAAATTCTATTTGCCGCTACTGCGTGGTGACAACCTTGAACCTCAGGCTACCGGCACACACACACAGCAACGGGAGTGACTTGGGTCCCTGCACCCAGTTTCTGCTTCTTCGCCTGTTCAGAGCGAACCAGCTTCCACTTCCATTTCCTTAACCCCCCTTGGACCTCTCCTTCTTTCCCGGCCTTTCGTTGTGTTACATGCACAGGATGCTATTCAACAACGAAGCGTAACACACGAATTTGTTTCCTTTTTTGCCCTTTCTTCCGGCCGTGCCTCCATCTCGCTACTGAGTGGCGCTCTTTGGAACACGGTCGACACTCTCGTTTTTTCCTGTTTGGGTTCACGAACAGCACCTTTTTGGTTGGTGACGGTTCACTCTTTACGGCCTGTTCACCACTTCATTCATCCTCACACTCATTTACCCTGCCTCTCCCGACGACGAAATCCTAAACCTCTTCGAGAAAGAAAAAAACCAAAAAAACACCAAGACCAAGACAAGATGGACTTCCATCCGCGCCGGTTCGCTGGTGGCATCGAGTCTTTGGATCCCACTCGTGTCCTTCAAGTCAGGTCGTCGGATAGTTCAGAGGTACCATCCAATCCAACCATTGCACCCTATACCACCGCGCTAAATGGTGTCAATCAGAATCAAAACAATCTCTTCAAGGATATTCTCTGGACCAGTCTGGGGGCTGTTGCTGTCATTGTGTTACTTATCAGAATCGCAGAACTAGTATGGGCCAAGCTGCGCCAGGTGTCGGCCATGTCGGTGCCGCGAGACAAGCAGGGCTACTGGAAGATTTCGCAATGGAGCTGGATGCCGGGCATGAAGAAGCACATGATTTACGCTCCTCTGTTCGGAAAGCGTCACAACCGTGAGTTTCGCTTTTCGTCTGCCATAAACGTCGGCACTCTGCCATCGAGGCTGCACGCCACGCTGCTATTCCTTTACCTCGCCAGCAACATTGCGTACATGTTCATCCTCGACTGGACGCAGGTCAACTACTACTCGTTTTGCGCGGAGCTGCGTGGCCGTGCCGGAACCTTGGCGCTCGTCAACATGGTGCCCCTGATCATCATGGCGGGCCGCAACAACCCCCTTATTGGCCTCTTGCAAATCAGCTTCGATACGTACAACCTCCTGCACCGATGGATGGGCCGCATTGTTGCCGTCGAGGTCATCATCCACACCATTGCCTGGGCCATCCCGAGCGTTGCTAACAGCGGCTGGTCTGGTGTCTGGAAATCGATCTTTAAGTCGCCCTTCCTCGGATATGGAGGCCTTGGCACGCTCGCCTTTACTCTGATCTTCATCCTCGCCGTCTCGCCCCTCCGACACGCCTTTTACGAGACGTTCCTCAACCTTCACATCCTGCTCGCCGCCATCGCATTCGCCTGCACCTGGGTCCACTGCGTCACTGCCAGCATTCCCGGTGGCCTCCCGCAGCTGTCCTGGGTCATTGCCATCCTGGCGCTGTGGATTGCCGACCGCCTGGCTCGCATTGTCCGCATGGCGTGGGTCAACTGGTCCGACAAGGGCTTCTCCGACGCTCTGTGCGAGCCCATGCCCGGCGAGGTCACCCGAGTCACCTTCCGCCTACCGCGATACGTCAACATCAAGCCGGGAACCCACGCCTACCTCCGCTTCCGGAACGTCAATGTATGGGAGAGCCACCCCTTTTCCATTGCCTGGGTCGACCACGAGATCCAACACTCCCTGCCGACATCCGAGAAGGAGCCCCTCACCGCGATGGACCGTAGCAATGCATTCACAACGGTGTCGTTCCTCATCGGCGCTCAGACCGGCATGACACGGAAACTCTACAACACGGTCAAGGAATCAGAGCAAGGCATTCGGATGAAGGCGGCGCTTGAGGGCCCGTATGCTGGACATCACAGCCTCGACTCGTATGGCCATGCCGTCCTGTTCGCCGGCTCCACTGGCATCACGCATCAGATTTCCTACATCCGACATCTGCTAAACGGCTACAACGAGGGCACAGTCGCGACTCGGCGAGTAACGCTTGTCTGGATTATCCGGGAGTATGAATCCCTCGAGTGGGTGCGCCCATTCATGGACCAGATCTTGCGAATCCCGAACCGCAAAGACATCCTTCGCATCCAAGTCTTTGTGACGCGACCCCAAAACCCCCGCGACATTGCCAGCTCCAGCTCAACGGTCAAGATGTTCCCCGGACGTCCCAACGTGCCGCTATTGCTGGCCAAGGAAGTTCAGGAGCAGGTCGGCGCCATGGTCGTCACCGTCTGCGGGCCTGGTGCTTTGGCAGACGACGTGCGCGGCGCCGTCCGATCGGTGCAAGGCCACACTGTCGTCGATTTCATTGAAGAGAGCTTCACTTGGTGATGTGCGCATATATATAAACGCCATCTATTATCTTTATCTGGGTATTATGAAACGATGTTTGCAAAAGAATCTTTCTATACTATACTAGATGGGAAGGGGAATCGAGGCGCTAGCCGGCGAAGGAGCACGGGGTTTTTTTTTTGCCATTCGACGTGTATATATTTTATTAAATCTGCGACGCGGAGATTATAGCATTTACGAAGAGGGATGTATCAGACGTTGTATAGAATCTGCATCACTTCTCTATACTCTTTTTTCTTTTTTACAAGATGAAACGGCGCAAGACGGTTGTGTTTTTTTGTTCCATAGCATAGCATCTGGGGAAATTGGACTGACATTTATTTTTCTTTTTTTGTTAATTCTTCTCTCTTTCACTCTTTTTGTGTTCATGACTATGCATGTGTGTATGTCGTGTGACTCCCATCCCATATGAGTTTTGTAATATTATACTTGGAGATGCTATAGAATTTTCATTTGTTCTTTTGCGATAAACTAAGACTCTTTATTGAAATAGTCATTGATATACAATAAAGAATTGCCTGCCATGCTTTTCCCAATTCACCCTTGGGTAATGTACACATAATAATAACTCCCTATTCACCAAATGTTTAAAACTCCCCCCAGAAAAAGAAAGGCCAAGAAAACACCGTTCAAACGCCGTTCACCCTGTTTGTCACCCCTTGCTCACCAAACCCAACCCCCCTTCCAAACATCATCCAATGCTTACGCTCCCACAGGCGCCGCCAGCCCCTGGAGTTGCGCGGGCAGCAGCATCCCTTCGTCGTCCAGGCCCCTGAACCCTTCCTCGACGACCCACGCCCTGCCTCGCTCCCTGGGGTGCAGGAACTCGCATGAGCGGCCCACGACGAGGAGGCCCGGCGGGCGGCTGCCCTCTGCTTCGATGGCCTCGGCGACGTGGGCGAGGGTGGTGCGGATGACGCGCTGGTCGGGGCAACTTGCGCGCTCGATGACGGCGCAGGGGGTGGAGAGGGGCCAGAGGGTCCTTGATGACGACGACAACGACGGAATTGTGGTGTTGCTGGGTTCGGGGGTTTTGTTGTCTTGGTCTGCTTCGACGGCGGTGGTGAGTTCGCGCACTAGGCCGACGATGCGGTGCAGCGCCATGAGGAAGACGACTGTCCGCGAGGCAACGTACTCAGGCGGCGAGGGGGCCTTGCCCTTCTTCCCCGTGCCGGTGCAGATGAGGACCTGGTCGGCGACATCTCGCTGGGTAGCAGGTATGGCAGCGAAAAGGGGCGCGCTGAGGGCGCTGGTGACGCCGGGAAGGACCGTGACGGCGCCGGCGGCCGCGAAGCCGTGCTGGCGGAAGTAGGCGAGCTCCTCGCCGCCGCGGCCGTAGATGAAGGGGTCGCCCTGCTTGAGGCGAAGGACCGTCTTTCCCGCCCTGGCGTGCTTGAGGGCGGCGGCGAGGAGCTCGTCCTGGGCCTGCTCTGCGTTGCCGGGGAACTTGCGGGCGATCTCGACGGGAGTGCGGCGCGGGATGAGGTCGAGCACGCCCGAGGGCACGAGCTTGTCGGCGAGGATCAGGTCGGCGGTCTGGATGGCGTTGTAGGTTGCGCGGGTGAGCAGGTCTGGGTGACCCGGCCCGCTGCCGGCGAGGATGATTTTGCCCTGCGGCCGCTCAAGACCGGCGTTGTCGTCGAAGTCGCCGTCTCTCGGCCTGCGCTTTGCGAGGTCTGACTCTACGGCGCTACTGCTGGCGTAGGCTTCGAGAAGACGATGGACGTCGTCGTCGGTGACGGAGGCGAGCTTCTTCAGGGGCCAGTACTCGCAGACCTGGCTGAGCCAGCGCATCCTCCTGTTCCGCCGGGCATCGTCCTCCTCAGTGACGAGCTTGTTGAACAGCGCGCTCTGATCAACGGAATCATCAAGATCACCGAGGCTTCCCCCCTCGTCGTGCTGCTGGATGCGCCGCCTCGCCTCGCCGAAACGATGACATGCGGCGCCGAGGTTGGGAGGTAGAGAGGAGGCGATCTCGCGGCGGATGCGGGAGGCGAGCTTGCAGCCGCGGCCGTTTGTGGTGACGCCGATTTGGAGAGGGCCGTCGGAGTGGACGGAGAGGAGGGAGAAGGTGCAGAGATGGGGGGCGTCGACGACGTTGATGGGGATGCGGTTGCGCTTGCAGAGGGAAGAGATGTGTGATGCTTTGGAGATGTGTGTTAGTTATTGGGTATTATGTGATGGATAGTTGAAGAGAGAAAGAGTAAAAACGCACCGAGTTCGTCTCGTGATGCCCCCGCCGTCACAAACACGGCATCGACAACTCGTCCAACCTCTTCTCTGCCCAGTCGAAACAGATGCTCATCTTCAAACTCCTCGCGCACCCACTTGACGCTGCCGTCGTCAATCTTTTGCTGCAGGCCGTAGTGCAGCTCAGCCGTCTCTGGCGCAACGACGATGGGATGCGCCCCGGCGCCTAGAGATTGCGCGCATCGAGCTGCGGCCAGCGGGTTTGTGCCAATGACGAGATGGATGTTGCCTGTGCAATTGAGGCCGGCGAGCAATGTGTTGCTATTGCTGCTGCTGGTGAGTGAAGGTGAGGAGGTAGCCATTTTTTGATATATGGCGGGATGTCGGGAGGCCCGAGATCCGGGGGGGATGTTGGAGCAAGATTTTGAAGGTTATCACCACTCGAACGTTCTTTTGAGACGGAATATTGCCATGTATTTCACAAAACTTGAAGCAAAAAGAGTGATATTTACTCTGCTCTTACTTGAGTATTATTAAATATCGTCTGAATGGAATCGTTTTATCCACATTGAACAAAATCTCACCAGTCATGTTCCCTCCCGACAGCCCGACGCCCCCAACGCCGAACGGCCGAACGAGAGCTTTTTCTGTCTGACTAGATTACAATTAGTCAAGCCCAGTCCAGTCCAATCCGCTCAGCTCTATTACACCTTTGGCCAGCTTTTCGTGGGTTGGACTGGGGCTCTTGGTTGCTCTGCAGAAATGATCAATCTGCCACCAAGTTGACGCCATTTTCCCCATGTGGGGCCGCTATCGGACTGATAAGACCAGGCCTTATCAGCACTGATTAGAATGTGAGCAGCTATAATATCACAAGGCAGATGAAACATCTCCGAGGCGATGCTCATGAAAATGCTGCTTATCTGGTGAATCGGATCGATTGCAATTCGTTGTGAGTGTCGACACGATGAGCATCTCCGAGGTTTTGTTCAAATCTGCTTCTTATCAGACTGATAGATGAGCCGGCAGGTCTGACCGGATTATGAGCTGTGATGAACTGAACATCTCCGAGGCGTTTCTCTAGATCTGTCCGTCTTTGGTCAAAAATAAATCATTTTGCGGGGAAATTCCTAGTCACCTTCGCTTCGGTTCGCATAAAAAAGACAAGAATATCAAGGTATGATGAGCTTGTGGCTCAAATTAGGTCTCTACGGCTCTCAGTACTATATAAGAGTTGTGAATGGTATGTCGAATTTCACCCTTGTACAATCCTTCATTTTTCTGTTTGTGGGGGGATTTTAAAAAAGAACCAAAAAACACGTCCTCATGAGAACGGTTTCCAAGAACGGTTCCGTGTTATCATCTTATATGCTTATGAAGCCGCCATCCCGGCCTTTTTGAGTGCTTCTCCTTCTCGACTTTTCCATCAATAGAAGGGATAAAGAAGCGTTGGGTATCCTTTGTGATTTCATGAGAAAATGATATTAAAAAAAAAAAGAAAAAAAAATTAACATGAAAAAAAAGGCATTAATGGGGAGAAAATGCAAATGTCCTTTTTAACTCCCCGTCGATTTATATATGCCGTTAAGAGATTCGCCATCGTATAGAGAAAAGGAAGGAGGGGGAGATAATAGGAAAGCCCGTTAGATCGTCTAACAAGAGGTGCGAGATTGAAGCAGGCAGCGAAGAGTATCGTTATCAGCTTCAACCCAACCCCATGTACGGATCTCCAGCCCCAGGGACGGAGCGCATGTGCATCGCGCCGGCAAAACCGTCGGCGCTGCCGATGCTCCCTATGCGCTGCTCGTTGTCGTTGTGTAGCAGCTTCTGCACGTAGCCCTTGGCCTCGTTCTCGACCCAGCTGTCAATGTTGGGATCGTTGCACTCGGTGTGGTGTATCAGGTGGCTCTTGACCTGGCCAACCTCCTGGCGAAGACGCCGGTACTCCATGAGGAGGTCTTTGTTGCGCGCCTCGAGGCTCGACTTGATCTCCTTGAGCTCATCCACCTTTTCCTTCTTCTTCTGCCGGCACTTTGAAGCCGCCACCCTGTTCCGCTGCTTAATCTGTTCCTTCTTTTCCACCTCGCTGCGGCGCCGGCGTGTCCTTTTGGCCTTGGTGGCCGTCGATGTCTTCTTGTCTGCGTTGGTGCCAGCCTCGGAGAGTCCCGCGGAGATGGAGGTATTTCCGGGCGACTCGTCCACATTGGCAATGCCCTCCGGCGGGGACAATGGGAATAGCAAGTCCTGATCGGCCCCGAGGGAGCGCGACAGGGACAAGGACACGGAAGACGATTCGTCGCTGTGCAAGTCCGAGTCCATCATGCCCTCCTCTTGTGCGGACCGTGGGAATTCGCCCATTGATTCGAACATGGAACCCCACGGTTCAAAAGCCGAGGTAGGAAGGGGATATTGGCATTGCATGCCTTCGATGGCGATGCCCTGATCCATCAGCTCGAGCTGCGGATCGATGAGTGTTGCCGCCATGGTAGATTTGGAGTTCATGTGGTTGTGTAGACGTGTTAGTCCAAAAGAGTGTGGTCCAGATCCGGCTGGTAAGACGCCGTTGGATCGACTCTCTTTCAAGGAGTACGTTGGTTGGCCTTGAATTAGTAGGTAGTGTTATTACACTGAGCAAGCAGATATACACGCGTGCACACGTAGGATCCAAAGAGCAAAAAGCTTGGAAAGAAATGAGAGTGTGCAGCGTACTGGTAATGGTTTGTTCGAATTGATGTGTACTAAGATATGTAACTTGTAACCTGCGTGACAGAAATAATGAATGGTGTGGCAAGAATGGGGGGAGGGCCGTCCAAGACGAGCTGTAAGTGGCGATGCTTATATATTGGTTTGGAGATCTTGGATGGGGAATTGAATAACAGCTGTATCGTCTTTCCGGATGGCCAAGCTCTAATTGTAGCACAGTACGGCCTAGCATAAGAGGTACTGACTTACTATATCTTACTATATGTAGGTACTAAGCTGGAGCAGGCTGCATGTTAAGGTATGGGGGGGGACCAATTCGTCATATCGCCTTCGTCAACGCTCCAATTCTAGTTGTTCTGGGAAAACTAGCTTCGCCTTGATCAGGAACCGGCGGGGCTTTTCATCTGGAGCTACTTGCTTCTGCTTCTGCCGCCGCTGTGTGTTTGGTACCTATGCGAGTATCTCGATGGATGGGAGGTGAGACGGACGGGTTTCTAAACGACAGTTGCAACTACTACTCGCCATGCCGTTCAATGCGGCGGCTTCATTTTATCTGAGAAGCAAACCCGCAGGTCTGGCAGGCATGATTTCTTTCCAGCGAGTACTTGGGCGGATGGCAGCGGATAGCAGCGTGGCTGGCAGCAATCAGGATTCGCGACATCACGGCTGTTAAAGCGCCCCAGAGGGAGACGCACATGCACCGCCACAGACAAAACCAACGCCACTTGGCCCATCGTGTGCCAAAGTTGGCCGTGATCCGCGCTGATTGGCCAATGGCTTGCGATTTTTGACTTTCCGCCTGCGTGCCGCTCGAGATGATGTGCGCAGAAACGGCCGACAAGAGAAAACTCGTGTGGCGCGTTGGCGGCTCGCGACACAGTCCGGACCAGAAGCTCCGGCCGCCGAAACTTTGGGGTCCCGGCAATGCCCACACTGTGTGACTGTTTCCGAATAATGGCATCCAAGGCAGGCGCTGCCTTTGACGTCAGCCCGTGCGGGATCATCGTTGTCGAGGCAGTATCTGGCTTTTCGTTTTCCAGGCACGCGCATGGCGGAGTCTTCGCCACTTGCTCGCGTTCTGCGGAGCTGCTCCGGGCGCCGGAGGGGATTCTTTTATTCTGATAGCATAATGAGAACGCGGTAGACGTTTGCACACGGCATGGTATGTACTCGTATCCAGTTAGGTACCTTATAGATGGAAACTGTATCCGTGCAGGAACTTGTGAAAGGGCGTCTGCTGGTGCCATTGGAAGTTCTTCAAAAGCCCAATTAAAGGGGAAAAAAAAAGAGAAAAAAAAAAAAAAAAGAAAAAAGAGAAAGAAGAAAGGACGCGTGCGCGGCGATCTGGCTTTGGTACATACGTCATCTCCACGCTGGAGAGATTCGGAGAACCTCCACACCCCAATCACATTCCTTCACAACGGTACTTGTATGCTGCCCATCGTCATTGGCGTATGTACTAGCATTACGTTCGGAGAGTATGCCGTGTGCCGATCAGATCGACTGGAAGTCAATCAGCCATCATAGGAGCCGGGCTCGGTGTGTGTGTCGTTCGACGGTGTTGTTGAAAAGCATCAAGCTAAAGGTCTTCCGTAGGCTGGCTTGGCTGGAAGCCCATCTCCCGTGTCGCCTGCGCGTGATTGGTGAGCGGAGGAGCTTCCGCATGACATCTCGTCCTTTTACCGTAAGCCGGCATCTACAATCTACATCTGCATCTACAACCGGCACGGATGGGTACAAGCGGCTTGCTTGCTGCTTTCTGCGTTTGCCTACTTACTACCTAGTACCTAGTAGGCCCTTGTTTCCAAAACAGTCCCAACTACCCATTCTTCCGATGCTGGATTCGATCTATGCGTCTCGCCATCGTGGGCTCGCGATTGGCGTACGGAGAGCCTTCCGTATGCATGCGTATCATCGCTCAATGGAGAAGAATTTCCATGGCCGACATTGATAGAGTTTCCTTTCGAGGCAGCACGCCGCCATTGGGGACCGCACAAATGTTAATACAGACCTACCTAGTTCGGCTAGTATACATCGCCACCTAAACTGACATAACTCAACCATCCTCTCATCTAGTCTAGAAGCTTGAGCAAATGCTGCTGCTGATCATTACTCTACTGGTCCAAAACATGAAGCAACACGCTGGTCTAGAGAACCGCACGTTTAGCTTTTCTGATCCCTGTTTGTGTGGCAGAATAATCTGGATACAGAGTACCAGGCTGTCTCATCGCTGTGATGTAATCCCTTGACCGTCCTCAGCTCGTGATTGGCTACGCTTCTCTACTGTACTGTACTGTACTCGTAGATATGCTTACTCATTCATTTCGTAAGCTTGAATGGATGGGCCTCGGTATTCAAGACATAGTCGTCCAAGCTGATGATGTCGGGCGTCGTAAACACGAGGTAAAAGTATTTCAACGTCTCGGCGAGCCAGAAACTCTACACCAAGGATCACGGTTAGTATAAAGACAAGAGAAATGACAGAAAGAGCATGGCTCACCTCCATATAGTCCTCCAACGGCAGTTTTCCATCCGCAATCGTTACATCCAGCACCGCTGCATTCGCATACGCCGTCTGCGTCCCCTTCGCAATGGCCGTAAACATGTCCCACGCAGCGTCTTGGAATCCTCGCCGTCCTGTTATTCGGTATGCGTAGAACACGCTCTCGATGGCCTCCGGCCTAAGGAGATATCGCGGGTCCTTGGCGGTGGTGAAGCCCTTGGGCAGATGCGTCTTCCATTCAGGCCGCCTGTCGCGCTCCTGCAGCCAGTAATCTTCGTCCCAGGGGCAGTGAGAGCGGTCTTTGCATGGCGCCAGGTCGATTCTCTCGGGCATCATGCCCGTGGGAAAGGCGCGGTATGCGTAGATGCAGCCGTTGGTCAGTTTGATGCCTGTTTCGACGTCGTCTGCGTTGTTGAAGAGTTTGCCTGCCAGGCCAAACATTCCCCCTACGAAACAGGTCAGATGCTCCGTTTCTGGGTCCAACACTGGATTGCCCTTTTCATCGACATTGATGTTGCCAGACATGAGGATGTCGTCTTCCTTTGGTAGCATTGGACGGAACAAAAAATGTTTATCCGCAGTCTTGAGAAACGTCTTGGACATGATTTCATACTTGGGCTCGCCGCCTCGTAGCAGCTGATGCATCTTGGGTAGATACTCGTACAGAGAGTCAGCACAGCCGCCAAGTGTATAGGTGCCGCCGTGGACTACATCCTTGGACAGCATGCTGACGCTCATCGGCCAAACCCCCGGAACGCTGGTCTGGCTCTGGCCCTCGTAAAACACATCCATGACCTGCGACACGGCGCTGTAATATTTCGGGTCTCCTGTGACCTGGGACAGGTGCGCCAGCTCTAGAGAGAGTGTTCCCGGTGAAGCAGATACAACTGAGCCTTCGACCATCAGGCCCTCTCCCGATTTAGCCGAGTGAAAGTTGAGAAAGTCGACGGGCATGCCGTTCTTGGTGTTGAATCCAGCGTAGATGAGATCTCCCAGCTCAACGGCCTTCTTCAGCAACACTTTCCTTCCACTTAGATCGTACGCCGCCAGCAAGCCGCCCAGATAGCGAATGTTTGTCTCAAAAATATTGATGCGGTTGCTTGTCGAGGACCCGAAATCAATCTCTGCCACCGCCGCCACCGCCTCGTCAAACTCATCCCGCAGGCCCATGATCCAAAGCGTGTCCAGGGCATCCACGAGCGTCGCTGCCCAGCCCGAGAACTGCTCTCTCCCACCGCCGCTAATGGGAAGCAGGGCATCCTGTTTCCAGGCGAATTTCTTGTATCCTTGCCACGCCCGCAGAAAGACCTTCTTTACCTCGAGCAGCCTCTGCTTCCGCTGCTTAGCGGCAGCTGCTGATTCGACTCCCGAAAAATGGTGCTGAATCTGGGGGAGAGGTTTGCCCTGAGCTGGCAGCCGTGTGGAGTTGTGAGGAGGATAGCGGAATTTGATGCTGCTCCAGTCGAAGCTGGACTTGGGCTCGGGATACCGACTGGAAGACGCGTTGTGGTTCATGAAGCGCTCAAGCTTGACCCATTCTGGTGATGCCGTTGATGCCGTCCGGGGCAGGAGCTGGAGATGCCATAATGTCAGGATGGCGGCCATCAAGAGGATGCCATTGCGGACAATTCGTGGGCGGCCGGGAAACATTGTGATACAGAGGTTTTGCGCGAGGCGCGACTTTCCCCCAACCAACCAAGCCTAGATAAGATGGGACATGAAAAAAAAAAAAAAAAAAGAAGATGCCAGTCCTCGTATTCGAAGGATAAAAAATTGGTGGAAATTGATGAGACAGAATGAGAGACACGCCTATTAGCACGCTATTCCAAACCGACCCCCTTCAACGCTGTATGAAGCAAAAGGCATGAGACGAGAGGAAGCACAAAATAGTTACAAGGTAGAATAGAGTTTTAAACAACTAAACAACTCTACCTCAAGCGTTCTTCCGCATGACTCCCTACATATAAACCAGGAATAGACAGACACATCTGTGCCTGCCAACTCCCCGATTTCGCTTGGAGCGCTGCATTGCTGATACTAGTTCCATGGTCAATTTCGAATTCCAGGCCCCCTTCGACTCAAGCTCGCCCCCCCTCTCCTGAACGGCGCGCGAGCTTCCAGATGGGGAATCAATCTAGGACTCGTATCTAGTCCAGGCTATTTATATATATCCCTTTCGTGTCCCGACGAATGAATTATAGTTTGTCTGAAACTAGCCTAAACAGCGCGGTTATTCTTAATTCTTTTTTCCCAACTATTGAATGAGGCTGCATGTATGTGTTATTGATGTGTAATATTATCTGCAGGAATACAGGCAGTAAATCTTCGCATCAGTTTATTACAGCGTTTGCAGGATCAATCCAGTCCATTACAGCATGGATTGCTCAGTTGCTTGTTTCAGCCCATGCGCGGGTCGGTCCCTGACCTTGGCAAGCTTGGCTCCCACTATGCCTAATCGGCACGCTTAATTCCCTATTCCAGCTCAGGGTCCCCCCGCCAGCCCAAAAATAACAGTGGAGTTGAGATGAAGATGGCCGCTGCTAATGATCAGCTCAAGTTGGCAGACTAATTTGATCTGCAAAGCTTGTGATGGTAAAAGACGCGATCTGCCCAGTCAATTGTTCTGTAATCCATAAATGTCTCATAAAATCTCCGTGACAATGCTCAGACTATTATACAGTTTGGTCCCATCCATGTTATACAATGTGCCTTTATAACCATACACTTTCATCTTATCCATCACCTCTTCCTCCGCTTGTCTTCCTCTTCCAACCTCAGCTCTTCCTCCACCTCTGAGTCCATCTCCTTCTCAATCTCTTGCTCTTCCAGGTCCTCCATCTCCAAAATCTCCTTAATCAGGTCGGTTTGCTTAGCCCGCTTGCCCTTGGTCCGGCGTTCCTTGCGCGCATTCTTCTCGTTTGCCGACAGACGGCCTCCGTCCATTGTAATCTCGACCTTGCGAGGCTTCTTGCCACCTTCGGCTCGCTTGCCTCCATCATCTACTCCGCTGCCCACTCGCACGCTTCGAGAAACTTTCGTCTTGGCACCCAGGGCCCAGAGATCGCCCCAGTGCGATTTTCTTGCATCGTGGTAGGCGAGCTTGCTGAAGCTCTTGGGCACCGTCCATCGTTCAATCTTGCCTTCAGGCGTGCAGACGTCCAGAGTGACGTGACCTTTGCGTTTTAATGGCGGCAAGACCATTCTGGGCAATGTCTGCATGTCTGGATTTTCCTGGGCGTTTTCGTATCCGGCAAATGCCAGTTCAGTGGCCTTCCATCCTGGAAGCTGGTCTTTCTTTGAGCGGCCACGCTGTATCGCCACATAGCTAAACTCTACTTCGCCCTGGTTGTTTGAGCTGTTGCCCAGCATCTTGGTATAAAAGGTGGGCCGTGTAAATCGCTGGTTGAAGTAGCAATAATCCTTGCGACCCTTGCTTTTGCCAGCTTCCTTGTACATAGGGCACGTCCCGTGGTTGGTGCATGGTGCAATAATATGACCAGCTTCTCGCTCCTTGTGGA
The DNA here is from genome assembly GCF_003025095.1 of Trichoderma harzianum CBS 226.95. Classification (NCBI taxonomy): domain Eukaryota; kingdom Fungi; phylum Ascomycota; class Sordariomycetes; order Hypocreales; family Hypocreaceae; genus Trichoderma; species Trichoderma harzianum. The sequence goes on from NW_020209263.1 coordinate 836,737, forward strand.
ATGCTGGGTTCAGTTCCTCTGTCGGGATACTGGGCTCGCCGCTTTGAGGCAAGAGAAACTGCTTCAGAAGCGTATCTCTGACATGGGCGACAGCTTCAAATCCTCGGGGATGGGCCTTTTCAATAACGATGAGCACACCGCCATCTTTATTGAGTAGAGTCCAGAGGTTGTTCAAGATGGCTTGACGGTAATGATCCTGCTTCTCCTTAAGGAAGAGATGAGAAGCGATGATGAGATCATAGCTTTTCCGTGGCTGCGGCTTACTGCCAGCATCGAGATGCTCACCTTGCATCTCTCCTGAGTGTTCATAATCTGGCAATCGAGGCAAAAAGGTTGTGTTGTGGAGAAAGCTTTTCAGTCTGTGACGCAGACGATCTGATCCAGTAATGACGGTTTTCCTCCCTGGGGGCTGCGAACCTGCTACCTCGCCCTTTTCTCTTAATAGATCCCACTCCGTATTGAGGATTTGCTCCCAGGCAACGAGGCCAGCACCGCCAGCTCCGGCATCCAATACACTGAGCCCTGCGTTTTCCTTCTTTTTGAGACGTTGTTGAATCCAGTCACTGCCTAGCCGCTTCCGCACTTCTCGCAAGACTGAGGTGACAGAGGCATAAGCAGGGGGGAGATAACCAGCTAGGAACGCATCTGCCTCAATTTCCGTCATGTGTCTCTGATCAGGGGGCAAACCAACGCCACCCATCTGCCCGTTTTTTCTTCCTTCCGGTGTTGATGGTGAAGTCGGCAGTCCTTGCCCGCCAAAGGCTGCTTCGGCGGCCGTCTTGACGTGGCTCAAATGAGTTCGATCCAAAAGGTCCCGAATAGGTGTAACGAGTGCGCTTTGAGGTAGTGCAATTTCGACTGGGCTTCCATGGAATCTGCCCTGCAAAGTGAAAGGATGGAATCGTCGTGTCTCGCCCAGGCTCATGTCCCTCTCCAGGTTATCCGTAGTCTGGTCTGGTTCCTCAAATAGTTCATCCTCCTCGTCCATTTCATATGCTTCCTGCTCTGCTTCGGCTTCTTCCCTCGCTGCTGCAATCTCATCCTCAATTTGTTTTTGTTGCGCGGCCTTGAAGTCTTGCATCAATCTTTGCAATGCATCATGCTCCCTTGGGTTTCTCGCCACAACATCGACGTATCCTGGTGACTCTTCAATAGTGTCTAGTGCAGAATCAGATGCCAACGGTTGATCAGACTCTGAAGCTGCCTCCGCAACATCGCTCTGCTGGTAAGGCAGTTCGTAGGTGACTTCCTCAAAGCCCCCTTCCTCCAATTGCCGCAACAACGTCCTTTCATCATTCACTCGTGATGACTGGCCGCCCATATCGGCATGAGTTGGAATTCCAACATCTTCAGGAGCAGTCTCACGAAGTGGTGGGCCATAAAGCCGTTCGTAGAGCGCATACTCCTCATCGTTGAGATAGCCCTTCGGAAGTGTGTCTCGAAAGCGCTGTTTCGCTTCTCGAACAACCTTTTCAATATCCTCCAAGGATTGGCTTCTTGATACACCTGTTGGCTCATGAAGAGCAACCCTGGAATAGGAAAAACATCGTCTGCTTAGTTGATGAGAGCTTCGCTGAATTTGTATGCGTGGGGCAGCTGTTCTTCGCACTGATGCTGAAGAAAACTGCCTTGGTGCTGTGAAAAGATATGTGTAGCTGCACTTTGGGCAAGCATTCTTGAGCCCATTTAATGACAGCATCTTCTTTTTTTGTACACAATTTGGGCACGAGAGAAGAGCTGCTGCTTGTTCAAAAGATGAAGGTTTCTTGAACTTTTTCAAGCTGTCGCAGTCACGTGATGCTATGATTGGAGATAGCTCGCATGTGAGAGGTCAATCAGCGCTAGGCCCACTGAACCAGTTTAACAAGATGGACATTAACACCCGACATCAAATGCCACTCATGTTGCTTCTTCCTCATAGAACGTTCTATCACTCCGTATAGGCCTAATAGATAGCCATTCTAGGTACGCCGGCTGATATAGGAAAAGCCTAAGAAAAACCCTCTCTCCAATAGAATCCACCCCAAGTACTCTTTGCGTTCCTAGGTTTTTTCTTTCTCAGAGGGTTTTGCCTAGGGTTTTCCTATATCAGCCGGCGTACCCAGAATGGCTATGTATTATACGGAGCGATACTACGTTAGATAGCTGACTCGGGCCGACCTCTTTGCCCTCAAAGGATTTTGCTGCTTGCAACGGGGTCGTTAAAACAAACATGTATTTGTCTTTTCCTTCCCGGTTTCAAAATCAGATTATGGGTTGCTACTAATAGCTGTCGCTAAATTATATAGCAGCATAGTCCCTCGTATGCTGGCATAGCTAACACAGTGTAGGTAGAGAACGCTCACGCACAGAATCACAGACAGCTTCTCCGACCATTCAACTTCCATCGCATTATAACAAATCACAAATCAGCTAGTGTCCTAATGGCTGACTTTTGTTGTTGCGCCCGGGCGCTTCCTGCTGGTGCCGGCCCTCCAGCCGATGCCGGCTTCAACGGTGGCTGCTGTCTCTTCGGATTGAACATGGACTGTTCCGCCGCCTTGTACGAATCAATCTGGCTCGCCAGTCAGTAAATTCGCACCTCTCTCTTCCTACGCTTCCTTGTTACGTGCCGAAAATAAAGACGTGAGATACAGCCCGACAAACATCATAATGATGTTGAGCAACAGCGTCACGCTCCAGTGACGGCCCTGGCCGGGGATAGGACCCTCGCCGCCGAGTGTCCTGCCGGGAGTCTTGAATACGTCCTCGACTTTGCCACCGTCGCTGAGCGAGACGGCCTTTGTGATGGCTTCGGTCAGGGCCGACGGGTTCGCGCCGCGGATGGTCTCGACGGCCGTGCCGTTGTGGAAGATCTTGAACGTGGGCATGGCAGTGACGCCTTGGGTGCGGGCGATGTTGGCTTGGTTGTCGACGTTGACCTTGGCAAAGGCCACCTTGTTCGGGCGCGAGTGCTCCTTGGAGAGGCGCTCAAAGTGCGGCGCAATCATCTTGCAGGGACCGCACCAATCGGCGTAGACTGTGATGCTTTGTTAGTCGGGCTGGCGCAAGACCGGACGAGATACCGTACAATCTGCGACGACGACGGTGGTTCCCGACAGCAGCGACTGCCACTCGCCGTCTGATCCGATGTTGATAGGGCCGCTCATTGTAAAGATGCGCTCGTAGATTCCGGACGATTCTATTGATTGCTGTGGTTGCGACTCTGCTGTTGTTGGTGACTGAAGGTTCTTTGAACGAGGCCAGCTTGCGCATTCGCCTCAATGTCTTGATCAATGGATGTTTGCTGAGTAATTGGTGGTACAGCGCCACGGCTAGGTCTATGGCGTAATATTCCAGGTACCTTGGCGCGCTAGGTCCTCTAAGAATGTCACTGGACACATCAAAGGATGGGCAAATAAGGCAACTTGATGACTAATTTTTTTAACATGAGCCAGCAGCATGATATCCCATACGGTTGATGAGAGGTCGAATTCATTCATTGTTTCATGTTACAGCTACCAACGATTATCATAGGCTATACAATCTATCTAGAGCGTATGTGGGATAATAAGAGCGAAAAACTTTCATCTATTGGGTTGCGTACTATCGATTCTCTATACGGAGTATACACCGATCACAGTGCTTCGGTTACGAGCTTCAAGCGCTTGATGCGCCGAAAAGCTTCCAAAGTCCACTTCGTCACGGTAACAAATATAAAGCAACTCACCGGATCACTTAGTTACGTGTGATCATAGCCTCACGGTCAGGACCGGTGCCGATCCATTTTACCTGCTCAAAGTTAGTGCACACTTCTTTGAAGCCGGTGCAAACGAAGCCACTTTAGGCAAAGGAGCTAACCAACCTTTACTCCAATAAACTTCTCAATGTACTAAACAGACAGTCAGTAAATATGATCAGATCCAATTCTGGTTGAAAATAGATGTACCTCGATGTAGTCCTGGGCCTGCTTGGGAAGCTCATCGTATGTTCGGGCGTTGGTCGTCGGCTTGTTCCACCCAGGCATTTCGTGGTAAACGACTTCGGCGTTATCTAGTATGTTGTGGTCCGCAGGATAATAGTCAAGTTCCTAATACTATCAGCGTTGCCTCAAGACCTCAGACAGCAACGGCTTCCTACCTGGCCTGTGCTCTTATCTTTGTACGCAATGGCTATCTTGATTGTCTCGAAGGAATCAAGTACATCGAGCTACGTCAAGCGTTAACATTTAATTTCCTTAGAGTAGTTCTTGCAAGGCTTACTTTAGTCAAATTCAACGCAGTGTAGTAGTTGACCATGTGGCCGTGCTTGACAACAACGAGATCTATAAAGTCCAAGTAAGTATCGACCGATTTTGATACTGAAAATAGGGCGAGGTGTTGACAAACCGAGCCTACACAATTAGCTATGCACCCAATATTTTTTTATAGAGAGAGGCTTACCAGCCACAGCGGCGTTTTCGGCCTGTAGATGTTCCCCATTCTCGGCCCACCTCCTGGAGTTTTGATCCGACCCTGTTGCGCACATGGTCAGTCTGCTTCGATTCCAAAGCTGAATAGTGATAGGGTGACAGTACTCTTCGAGATCTTCCGTCTTGAAAGCGCCCGCGCCAACACGCGTGGTGTCTACAGTCATCAGCATCTGCTACAAACCACTGCGGGTGGTGAGGAGTAAGGGGGTGTTTCGATATGATTACTGGCTAAAAGGCCCAGTTGAATACTCATATTACTTACAGGCTTTTACCACGCCGATAGTCTCTGTAATGTTCTTGGGGTTGAGCGTCAAGCCGGCGATGATGCCAGAAATTGCGGTGTTGGATGAAGTAACATAGGGGTATGATCCCATCGAAAGATCGAGCATTACGGCCTGTTGGTACCAAGACAAGTAAACCACCTGGTCATACCCCGAAGCCTTAACGTAGAGTTTAAGAGCTTCAAGTACATGACGATAGGCAGGTTACCAGCCCGGTCAGGTTAGTAAATAACCAACTTGCTGGGAGCTGAAGACGAACATTTGCACCCTCGATAATGATGTTCATGTTGCTCGTTTGACTATAAAGGTTAGCTTCTTGTCATATTTATGGGGAAAGGTTCGTTGAAAGACCAAGGAACTATCCTGTATATGGATCCATTCCTCTGCTTCTCTCGATATCGCGCCCCAAAGGTCACTTACGCAGAATACATAAAGCTCAAGCCATCAATGGCATACTTTGCGAGCTCCGTACGGTATCCTCGGAATCTCTCAATCTCTTCCTCGACATCGTACTTGAGCAGATCGCCGTAACGGGCCTTGTAGCCATGTGCCAGTCGACGCAGTTTTGATTCGAAGAGTTCTTGGTCGAAGACGTCGGCCAAACGGATTCCACTTCTCTAGTCCCGGTTTAGTGACATAGTTGGTGCTCTGGGGTTTTAAATGCTTACTGCGGCCTTGGTCTATCAAGTTCACTGTCAGTATAAACGTACTGCTTTCACGGACGATACTATGAATAAATGCTTACACTGTATGAGGGTCCGTTCACGGTAATGTTAGCTTATGTTGTTAAGGATGTGAACAAGGTGAACTTATAATTCCGCGGCCAGTGGTGCCGATTTTGCGCTCTGATTAAGTTAGGCGTGAACACGAAAACTGGTTATAGATCGCTTACCTCCTAGCTCGATCTCCTCGAGGCCATCGACGGCGGCGTGAAGGTCAAAGTTGATATGAACCTAGGTGTAACAACTTAGCAAGTGCATGACAGGCGCAGGAGCATTGCGTGGATCACTGACTCTGTCAGACACGAGGATCCGATCATAGACATTGGGAAGTCCTTTCTATTTCTGATGTCAGCAATGATTTCTTGAGAGCTTCCAGATTAATAATTACCTCTTCAAGCTGCTTCAACTCTGAGAAGAACGAAGGGCTAGAAATGGTTAGCATTGCAACTATGCATTGATACGCCAAGCGGATTGCATGTTGAGCTGGGCGGCATGATGGCACGGAACACTGGATTTGTGAGACTCACACATGGAAGACGCTGTCGCAGGCGGATGCCGTTAGTACAAGTTCAATGCTTGCTTAACACTAACTCGTCTTTCAGACAAGTGAGTTCAAGCGACTTACACATCGGAGCCGATGAAGTTCATGCTACCGTCAAGTCAGCGTCTGCTCGTCAAAGGTGGGCAATTGTCGACAACGTACCAGTTCGGGTTGATGAGACCGGAAGGGAGCAGGTGAAAGCTATTGAAGGTCAATTATTCGTTTAGTCGACAACCGGCGCTTTGATTCGGTGTCTGCATACCTGTACGAGACACCGTTGGCGCTGTGGCGATGGCAGTCAGCGATATAGTTCATAAATCGTAGCAGAATAGCACGGTGTGCCAGACTCACACAATAGAATGACCTGCATTATGACCTCCCTGGAATCTCGGTTCAGTATTTTTGTATGCGCCGTTGCATAGGGTATTTGGCTTACAGCGGCCCTCGCGCTATCATCAAGTCAGCGTCTATTGGTCGTGAAAATGAACTTGCTAGGAGGGAGTAAGATGCAGTTCCTGAATATACAGAAAAAACATAAACAGAGGGTGAAATATGGTCCAGAGTGATACCATATTGCTAGCATAATATTCGACTCCTTGCCATATTCGCCCTCTGTTAGCTCTCACTCATATCCAGAAACAAAAACAACAACACAAACAACAACCTGCTTCCCCGTAAAGAACGTACCAGAGTTGAGCTTCGGGTGCGAGAATATCAACTAATTTGCCTTTCTGACGTTTAATAGGTCAGTTGACAGTTCAATATGACATATCAGATGGTCAGACGCACTCCTTCATCGCCTATGGAAACGCAGTTAGTGACGAGACGCCTGCGTTACAACCCGCGCGGGGCACCAAGCAAGGGAAGGCAATGACAAACCCCATTGGGCTCCCAGGACAACCTTGATAGGCATGATGTGCGGCTGAAGACAATTGTCTGTGGTGTTGAGCAAGAGGGCGAGAGAGAATCCTGTGACTGTTCTAGGAGGAATATAAAACGCAGGATCGGCGTCGAAGTTTGATGGACAGGGAGCTAGCTTGGTTCCTGAAGTACAAGCGCCAAAAGTCAGAGATGCAGAATTTCCAACCACCAAAACTGTACATCTTTTACTCGCAAGCTTATGCAAAACAAGTCAATTTTTTCCATATATACAAATTTATCTATACCAAGGACAACAAAGATTCAAGGACAAAACACCCCATCTACAAACCAAATGTCCAGCCAAAGGAATACCTAGAGGTACTTCCCAGATGGAACAAAACTTCCAATGGAGGGGCGGATGGAGGGGCGTTCTGCCAATTTTGATCCTTATATAGAAGGCGGTCAAGGCCGATGACGGAATGTGAGTATACTCTTTGATCGTTGACGTGCTTGTTGGTATGTCAGGCTGACTGTGGCCACTGGATAGCTGTTGATTATCACTAACGTAGAATGAATTATACAAGAATTTGTGCTGGTCCTATTTCAAATGAATTTTGGCTGCCCATAAAACCAATTGTCCAGCAAATCGTGATTCCCCAACCTGAAAATGTCAGAGATGTCTTAGGATACATCAGTTGCTCGACACATTTAACAGACATGAACAAATACAATCATTGGAATATCATTTTCTCTCCCGCTCGAATTTTCGGTGGCCACGATATTTGCATGATCTGGTTTACCATACTTGCTCTAACGTCAACTCCTATAGGGTAAGAAAACGAATGCATCAGAATGGGTGAGCGACGACCGATGATGATGCAGTTACAGAAGCAGTAGGCGGTATAAAATAAAGTGGACCAGCTGCCGGCAGAATACTACCATCGAAATATTTTGAGCCGAGATTTGACAGGCATATGAGCTGCATACTTCAGTGACAAAAAATACATTCGCCATGTCATATCAAGAGCGCGAGGCAAAGGTATTATTTCTTGAGTATTTCCAAGACGAAACTGAATTCTAATTGAGCATACAGAAGAGAAAAACTGCCCACAATGGCGGTAACTCTCAGCAGGCGTTCCGCCCCGTCAGTCTCCAAGCTTCAGAGGGAAGGGAATGGACTGTCTCTGTAGCATTCCCCAGCAGCACAATCGCGACGTATGTATTTAATTCCCCTTTCACTTTGAACTATTCAGTTCCAGAAAACAGACTTACTGACAGAATGCCTCCAGCCTAGCCACGGCCGAGCAGCGGATCGCTGTGCCGGGTCGCATTGCCCGCGCTCTCGCCATCTTCTCCATCGACGAAGTCATTGTCTTTGACGACTCTCCCGTCAACACTCGCCCGCACAACACCGATAAATCTGTCTACACCGGAGATACAGACCCGTGCCACTTCTTGACGCATGTGCTGTCATATCTTGAAGCGCCGCCGTTTATGCGCAAGGCGCTTTTCCCTCTGCATCCCAACTTGCGATTGACGTCGTCCTTACCTGGTCTTGATACGCCGCACCACCCGCATATCAAGGAGTCGATGATATACAGAGAAGGAGTTACCATTGCGGGAATGACAAAGTCGAGCGATGGCACGTTGGTAGAAATCGGCCTAGATAAGCCCGTCGAGATCAAAGAGGACATTCCTCCCAAGACGAGAGTCACGCTCAAGATTTCGGAAGACGGGTCTGAGACTGCAGAGTGTGTTCACCCCCATGCGCCTCGCACGGAAGCCGGCTTCTACTGGGGCTACACCGTCCGACAGGCAAACTCCCTTTCGGCCGTCTTCACCGAGTCTCCCTACGAGGGTGGATACGACGTCAGCATCGGCACGTCTGAGCGAGGATCTCCCGTGGGTAAAGAGTTTCCATATGGCAAGCGTGTGCAGTTTAACCACGTTCTCATTGTGTTTGGTGGCCCACGCGGCATTGAGTACGCGGCGATGAATGATGAGGAGCTTGGCGGGATGGGCATCCAGGGTGGGAAAACGAGGGAGTTGTTTGATCACTGGGTTGACGTGATGCCGAATCAAGGGAGCAGAACGATTCGGACGGAGGAGGCCATGTATATTGCGTTGACGGCATTGAAGCGGATATGGGATAACGAGTAATTTTGCTTGAATAGAGCTGATACCCCCTCTATCTTGCTCAGCCATCTTACATTATTGCATTGTTGATGATTCTTTTCAGAGAGGGACGATACTCATATATTAAACCCCTAGGTACATGATAATTCTACAGCATCTATAAGAGCCATTGTTGAAGACTCTCGCTATTTCAATCGTTGAATCGTGAACCCTCTAAATAGGAATCCGTCCTCGCAAAAAACGCCCTGTTCCCAAGCAAATGATTGTTTCTTCTTTGTATAAGTATCTTACTGCGTCTTCGTAGCATCAAGTGCCACCGCCTTGCCAAGACCCTCACCCGCAATAGCGGCAGCCTTGTCACCAGCTCTCTTTCGGAGAACGTTCTCAATGAACGCCTCGCCGGCCTTGTAGGATGACCGAACAAGAGGTCCACTTGCACAGTAGAGGAAGCCCATGTCGAGAGCACGCTGGCGCCACATCTCGAACTCATCTGGGGTGACGTACTTTTCGACCTTGAGGTGTCGTTTGGTGGGACGCATGTATTGTCCAAAAGTAACGACGTCAACATTGGCCTTTCGTAGTTCTGTTGTTTGTTAGATATCGTGCTTGTTCTCTTGGTTTCTGATTTGAAATCAGAGACGTACCTCTGAGAGCATCCATGACCTCGTGCTCTTGCTCTCCCAGACCAAGCATAATGCTAGTCTTGGTGATGATGCCCTCGTTGCCCCTCACTTCCTTGACGTGATTCAACACCTTCAAGCTCTGGCGGAACGTGGCTCTGCGATCGCGCACATACGGCGTCAGGCCCTCCACAGTCTCGACATTGTGTGCATACACATCCAACCCGCTCTCCGCCACAATCTTAACCATGTCCAAGTCGCCGCCGAAATCTCCCGTCAGTGCCTCGACGAGCAATGTAGGCTTCTTCTGCTTAATCTTGCGAATTGTCTCCGCAAAGTGTCGGGCGCCTCCATCGAGGAGGTCGTCACGGTCCACGCTCGTCAACACGACATATCCAAGACCCCATCGTGCGAGGGCCTCTGCAGTGTGCTCCGGCTCGTGGGGATCCAGAGGAGGAGGAGCACGGCTCGTCTTGACGCTGCAGAACCGGCAGCCGCGAGTGCATGTGTCGCCCATGAGCATGATGGTGGCCGTCGCGGCGTTCTTGTCGGAGCCGCCCCAGCATTCGGAGATGTTGGGACATCGCGCCTCCTCGCAGACGGTGTGCAGACCTAGGCCGCGCAGATCGCTCTTGATCTTCTTGTAGTTGTCGTTGCCCGCGGGGATGGACGTCTTGAGCCACTCGGGCAGTCGTGTAATGGTTCTCTTCTTGCCTGCAGGGCCGACTTCGGCCGTCTTGAGAGCGTACGCATCGCTGGGCGACAGAGCCTGCGCGGGAGACGACGTCGCAACAAAGTCGGAGAAGGGCGCAACAGTCTTATCCTTGAAGTATGTTCGGGGTCGGGAGGTCTTGGGAGCTTCGCTGGCGTCGGGGAGAGTGGCGAACGATCGGAGGGCGGGAGAAGCGGCCAGAGCCCTTCGCATGGGCGCCTGGGCTCGCTGCAGCGATGGAGCTATTGAAGCCATTGTGAGTATGCAGAGTATCGAGGCTGCAGCTTCTGGGTGCGAGAGCTCTTCCGAGAATCCCGCCTGGTGAAGTTGTGGGTGATGGAAGATGAATTAGTTGATTAGTGAAGAGCTCTGGAGAAAAAGTTGGAGAGCCGATGGGACCCGCATCGTTGCGCCGCAAGCCGGCGACTTGGCCCGGGTGCGCCAATAGGGATTTCTCTTTATTAATCAGTCATGAAGAAGCCTTTTTGAGTCGGCAATTATGACACCTTGACTTTTAATTTCATGCCATATGGCGTATTATGCTTTTGATTCTCTTATAATGGTTGTGCATTCAAGACTGGGCTTTTACTGTCTCTGTGGAATTGGTGGAGCGGCCAAATGCGCCGAATCAGTGCCCTGAATGCGCCGATATCTTGCCATATTTAGTAGCCGTTTTGGAGGTCTAAAGCATTTCACAGTCACAGTCAAATGATGGCAAACAAATCACAAAAGTGCAATCTACGGCAATGTGTATGTATTGTAGTTCCTTATTCACAGTAACACCAAGCCTCCTCTCCCCAAAACTCCAGCATCCGAATGAAACCCCAGAGGACGTACGCCAAGACTACAAGCCATCAAGTCGAGAACAACAGTACAGCTGTGCGAGTTCTTCTCAAGCGGTGCATGAGAAATATCGCTTCAGACTTCACCGAGCCTCGACCATCTCATCACCAATATATAAAAGGGGTATCACCAACAGAAGCGAAAAAGTGCCCGTTCACCCGTGAAATAGAAGTACATCAGCATGCTGAATGTATGCCCATGGTATCAGATCCAAAGATTTTTGAATGGAAGAATCGCCTAGTGCAAGGTGATGACAGAAACAAGTTGGGGTGAAAATGGTAATTGAATTGAAGTTAGATCCCAGCCAGCGCGCTCGCACACACTGGGTGCTGCTCCCCAACCATCTGAAGAGACACCAACTGACTTTTGCTTGAAGGGCGAGTCAACTCCACTGGTGGGAATAACCTGCAGCCAGCGTCTGCTTCATGATGGAGTAGGGGCAGCGAGGACAATAAGGATATCCAAGAAGTAAATCATCAATAGGGGTTGTGAGCTCAGCAGCGCCATTGGCGCGCGTAAACACAGGCAAAAAGGGTAAAATGAGAAATGAATTAGACCGCCAGGCCTTTGTGGACGAAAAGAACCCGTCCCTTTCCAGCGGAAGCACGTTGCCAAGTCGTCGGCGGGTCGTAGATATTCGTAGATTGTCATACAGAAGAATGGATTTTTTGTTTCAAGCTGACAAAGGAAAACGAAGAAACGAGCGAAGAAGTCAAGATGGCTTCAGTGGATCAAGAAGCAATCCACATCATCCTCTTTAGATGTCCACACTCCATACATTGCAAAGCCGCAGGGGTTTACAAGAAAGCGACCATGATCATGCCGGCAACACCAGCCAGAGCGATCTTGCTAGCCTCAAGAGCAACGCCAGCGTTCTGGGGGCCCTTGGTAACAGTAGCGATGGGGGCGCCAGAGGTGGCAACAGTTGTAGGGTGGAAAGCAGTCGAGCTGACAGCAGTGCCGACAGACTGATGGCTGGCTGAGGTGGTAGCAGCGGCAGTGGTGGTGTTGTGAGCAGCGGTGGTGGAAATAGAAGTGACAGTGTGGACCTTCTTGAGAGTGACAGTCTTGGTGAGGATGGTCGTCGACGTCTCAGTGGTGGTTGACTGAGCGAGAGCAAGAGCCGGCAGAACGGCGACGGCGAACATGGAGAACTTCATCTTGATTCTTCGAGGTTTGGTGTTTTTGTTGATGTTTTGGTGTGGTCTGCGCACAGGCTATCTAAGCGTCGCGAAGAGATGGGTGAAAGTGAAGCGCTAGTATAGCAGTAGAATCAAGCAAGATGATGGATATCTGGAGTGATTCACTCGAAATGTTCGAAATACTGCGAGTAGTTAGCAAATGACACCGTCTAGAACGATGTGTGTGCTGCCAACCTTGAGATGCGCTGGAGGGAGCGGTTATGGTGTGGTATGTGGTTTGTTGTTGTTGCGTGATGTAAATGAGTGTGATGAGCGTATAATAATGGACAATCGATATCCAAGAGATGCGTCAAGTGAAGGAATGGACAAGACTTTGCCAACGAAGTCTTTTGTTGATGGAGTTTGTGAAACGAGCAGAAACGTTTGAGGAGATGGTGAGGAGAAGGAGAAGAAAGAAGAGCGAGGAGGCGAAACAAAACGATTTGAGAAAAACGAGCCCAGCCCAGCTAAGGCGCCATCGCAGGGCGGACTGGCTTGGAGGGCGACTGATCCAAGACAAGCAGCCAATAGTGCTCTCAAGTGCCACCCAAACAAATATGGGGCCGGCATCGATGGCCGTGCAGGTAGAGGAGACATGATGGGATCGGGGGGGCATGGTGGCATCAGCAGGTAGACACGACCTGGGGTTTAGTCGCGCTTGGACGCAGATGAAATTAAGGTGTGTCATATTTGGTACTTCGTACGAGGCCGGGCCCAAATTTTTGCCAGGCTTGTCGCAGAGGGCAAAGTTAATGCGGTTGAGGATGCCGCGGTTTCACCTCTTGTTTTGTTTGATTTGATTCCTTTCAGTTCCATGAGTCGAGTGTGTTCTTTATTCCCTTTCTCGTTTCGTATCTTGACCGCCTACTCCGCATGTTAACCTCGCCATGTCCTCCCAGATGAATTGATCACCTCAGCTAGTATTACAGTCTCATGTCAGTTCTGCAGGCATCGCCAAACCAAAACCGCCATCCCTAGCAAAATATCGTTCCAAGTCGTGTTGTCCCAGCCCAACCGCTGCAGCCGCCTCTTCTTGGTCACATTGCCGTCTCCATTCATCCAAATACGGGCTGACAGGGCAGATCTTTCTTAGCTGGAGCAGAGCGATCTGCGCTCGACGGTCCAAAGCGAGCCCCTCCTCCGCAATACTGTTCAGAACCGATTCATCCCCCCTGGCTGTCCAGGGTCCAAGCAGAAGAGAGAAAGAAAGCCTGACTCGTCGCGATGTCATGCCCTCGCTCAAACGTGCTGCTGCACCCTTGTGCGGCCGATGTTGTATGTACCTCTACATATAAACCATAATGGTCAAGTACATGCGATGCAGAAGTTGAAGAGAAAAAAGACCCATCAGGGGTTGTTGCGGCCGCTCCTTTGGTGTGCACCTTAAAATGCCTTCATTTCCTGCCGGCAGCTGATTGGTGGCCATTGAGTCTGTTCCTGCATGGTGCCTGGCACTTGGTTTGCTAGCGGGCAAAATTACTGGGCAGAGGCCACGCCGCTAACTTTTTAGTGCAGCACTTTAGCGAGCGCTTTGACGGTGCCTGAATGAGCCTGAAAAGATGATCCAATTCTTGTGTGTTCCATCGCATTCAACTCGGATCTTTGGATGGTCTAGGATGAATTCTGTTCACCCTGGCTAGAAAATACGAGGCACGTGAACGAATCACCTGCGATCATCTGCTTTTCTTCTTTGTCTCATCCTTTGCTTTGATCTGCTCCGAAAACAACAATGCAGCTCGCCCTTCTGGCTCATGCTTTCAAGGGCGGCAAACACAATCATGTCGCACCACGTTGCTCTTGAAACTCAACAGCAGAGCTTGGGCCGCCTCGCGTACGAGCAAATCATCAGCATTCTAGCGGCTTTCGGGCCCCTCCGAGATCTCGCGTGAAATTATCGACGGCTAGCCTGAGTTGGCGAATTGCTGTTAGTGCTGCAGAGTAATACTGGTACCAACACTAACACAGTGCTGACTTTTTGCCTCCATTTCCAACTACCTACCCAAGCGGAGGGCAGAAAAGGCAAGACCGTAAAATGAATAAGTGCATACGAGTACATTCAGCAGGTGTATTATGTAAGGCACAGGTGTTTGAAATCTTCTCTGCCTCGGGTTCTCTGTCCTTTAATTGCTACCCAACGATCATCGTGATCTACCCACGTCTCTATTTTGGCGTTTCGTGTTTATTCTGTGGGAAGCAGTGGGTTCAAGTTTGCAGATCCATCTCGTGGCTTTCTTATCTGATCTAGCTGTAGAGCAGAGAGTTTATTCCACCAACGAAAAAAAGTGCACGTTACTCCGAAAAAGCAAAGAAACTCTATTACATATCTGGCAGATATCCGACATCCAGGATTCTACTAATGATAGCCTTGTTTATCATGCCATACTAACAAACCCAATGCAATGAATTATTGGTACATATTCTTCTGCTCATGCCTCGATTCGCCCCCAAGCACCTCCTCCAGGAGACTCAATCACGACGCTCTCTCCAGCGCTGAGTCGTGTGGTGGCCTTTGCTCCCAGATTGATGACTCTCTTCAGCCCTGTTTTCGCATCTGTAACCTTGATGCTGTTGAGACCAGCCTCGCCGTCGCCTCCGCCCTCCATACCATAAGGACGACGAGATCTTCTTTCGCTGAGGATAGAACATTGCACGGGAACACGGAATTCAATCTCTCTAACGGTTCCGTCGCCGCCTCCGTTGCGACCCTTTCCTCCTGAGCCTTTGCGTAGCTCGAAGCGCCGCAAGATACACGGATATCTCTTCTCGAAAACCTCGGGGTCGGTGATTCTCGTGTTTGTCATGTGTGTGTGGACGCCACTCTGTCCGATCCAATCAGGCCCGGCGCCGGATCCGCCAGCAATGGTTTCGTAGTAACCAAAGCCCTCTTTATGCTCTCCTGTGTTGGGATCCTTTCCACCGGTGCCGAATGTGAGGTTATTACAGCAACCTTGACTGGCAGCACAGGCGTTGAATGCGCGGAGGACGACATCGGTAACGCGTTGGGATGTTAGCACATTGCCACCAACAACAGCGAGACCGTCTCCGGGGTTCAGAATGGTGCCTTCCGGGATGACAATATTGATGGGTGACAGGCAGCCTTGGTTGAGGGGGATGGAAGATGATACCAGACAACGCAGGCAGTAGATGATGGCAGAGTGCGTGATGGCCATGGGGGCGTTTGTGTTACCCAATACCTGAGGCCCGGTACCCGTGAAGTCGAAGACGGCAGATCCATCAGGGGAAATACTAATAGACAGACGGATGGGCGTTCCATCATCCATGTAATCAGTCGCAACAAGAGGCTCAGAGCCATACTTGGCGCGCGTGTCCTTCAACAAAGCACGGACGGCATCTTCTGCGGTGTGCTGAATGGCATACATGTATCTGTGTACAGAAGCCAGGCCATTCTCTTCAATGAGACCCTTGATCAGCGAGATGCCCTTTGCGTTGGCGGCGATTTGGGCTTTGAGGTCCGAGATGTTGTCTTGCAGTCTTCGGGTGCCTGAGCAGCCTTCGTATTGGGCAGGCTCCTCTAGTAATAGTCTCACCACCTCTGCTTCGTTGAAACGGCCCTCGCTGACAAGCTTGGTAGATTGAATAGCTGCACCTTCCTGCCAGAGAGCTGACGAGGTAGGGGGCATAGAGCCTGGAAGAATACCGCCGATATCAGCATGGTGGCCACGAGAGGCAACATAGAAAGCAAGCTTGTCTCCATCAAAGACGGGTGTGATGACTGTAATGTCGGGGAGATGCGTGCCACCACAAGAAGGGTGGTTCGACATGAGCACATCTCCATCACGGAGCTTTCCCTCCCAAAGGCGGTGTTGGTATTGGACTGCGAACTGCATAGATCCCAGGTGGACAGGCACGTGAGGTGCGTTTGCGACGAGGCCACCGTCGGGGCTGAAGATGGCACATGAGAAATCAAGACGCTCCTTGATGTTGGTTGATACGGCAGTTCGCCTCAGCGTGCGGCCCATCTGCTCTGCGATGCCCATGAATCTATGGCCAAAGACTGTGAGCTTGATTGGACTAAACTCTTCCTGTTCGCCGTTTGTCTTGGACCCCTTGGTGTTCAGCGCACCGTCAATGACGACGTAGCTGTCTAGGATCGTGGCTGTTGTTCCGGGAGCAACGACAATGGTTTGAGTGTTGTCAATGATGAGTGCAGGACCGGCAATTCGAGATGCTTCTGGGAGTTTCTGAAGTTCGTAAATAGGGGTGTCCACACGTCCAGCGCCTTCGAAGTATACTGGATTTGATCCATCTGCGCTGGGTGAAGGGAGACGGAGGCTCTGAATCTTGTTCATCTGAGCAAACGGAGTCTTAGTCTGTTTTGCGCCGGTTCCGCCGACAGCTCGGATGCGGATGTCGTCCACAATAATATCCTTCTCGGGGAAGTGGAATCCAAAGCTGCGCTTGTGAGCATCTTCAAACTCCCGCTTGAAATCCCAATCTTGGCCCTTGAGGATCATGAGAGAGCTATTTGAACCGGCGTATCTCATGCTGAGGTAAGAATTGTGTGTGATTTGTTGCACTGAAAATCCCTGGCTCACGAGTGCATCTGTTGCCTGCCGGGCTAGACCCTCGAGCTGAGATCGGATTTCGCTCTCTGTCTCTGAGCTATAGACTATCGCGGCTGGGCGTTGCGTCTCGTGAACGACATCTGCCAATGAGATGCCGTATGCAGACAAGATGGAAGAGTACTTGTGCATGATGATTCGAGAAATGCCCAGGACGTTGGCTACCGCACAAGCATGCTGTCCGCCGGCACCACCAAAGCAGGCAAGATGATGGTCTGCGGCATCGTAGCCACGAGCCTCTGTAAGAGCACGAATAGGTCCCGCCATGCCCTCGTTGGCAACTTTCAGGAATCCGAGGGCCACCTCTTCCGACGAGAACAGGGAGAGCCCAGAGGCCTTTCTGTCCTTGTTGATCTCATTTGTGAGCTCGGTAAACTTGAGCTCGACGATTTCGCGATTCAACGGCTCATTCTCTTTGGGGCCGAATACTTTGGGAAAGTACTCTGGTAAGATTCTGCCCAGGAACAGGTTTGCGTCTGTGATGGTCAATGGGCCGCCTTTGCGGTAACAGGCTGGGCCGGGATGAGCAGATGCAGACTCGGGGCCCACGTTGAAGAGGCCGTTTCTCCAGGAGAGGATAGAACCGCCTCCTGCGGCGACTGTGTGGATGTCGAGCTGCGGGGACTGAATAGAGATGCCAGCTGTGGTGGTTTCGAAGACGTGGTCATAGACACCTGCATACCGGGACACGTCTGTCGATGTGCCGCCCATATCGAAGCCGATGATGGGCCGCTTCTCCTCCTCGTCCCACGACGTTTGGGCGTAGCCAACAACACCGCCCGCAGGGCCTGAGAGGATGGCCTTGAGGCCGCTGAATTTGCGGTAATCCGCTAAGCCTCCGTCTGACTGCATGAACTCGATTCTGGTGTCTGCAGAAGAGAATCCGCCGCGGAAGTTTGCCTCGATGGAACTAATGTATTTTCTGATGATAGGAGTGAGGTAGGCGTCTGCAATGGCAGACGTTCCTCGTGGCACCACGTTGATCATAGGCTGGAGTTCTGATGACAAGGTGACGGAAAAGCCCATCTCCAAAGCGAGCTTGCCGACGAGAAGCTCATGGTTGGGGTAGGCATATGAGTGGATGAAGACTACGGCGATGGAGCGGAAGCCCTGGCTCCATACCTCTGCCAGCTGTTTGTGGATCACAGTGAGATCAGGCTCTTGCAGGATCCGAATAGTCTCGCCGGTGACTGCGGCAACAAGCTGTGAATCTTGGGCTGTGGGGGTGGTTTTGACGGAGTCCGGGTCTTCTGTGTAGTCCTCCATAGTGACGCGCTCATCTACCTCTACTACATGATCGTAGAGAACTTCTGGTCGTGACACTGACAGATCGAAAATCTGCGGTCGCGACTGGTTTCCGATGGCCAAAAGGTCGCGGAAGCCCCTTGTGGTGACGAGGGCGACCTTTTCGCCTTTGCGCTCTAGAAGGGCATTTGTGGCGACGGTGGTTCCCATGCGGATGGACTCAAAGTGGAAGAGGTCGAGGGGCTGGCCTCGCGGCAGCTGCTCTCCCGTCACCAGCTCCAGGATCCTCCGGATGCCTTCTGTTGGGGCATCTTGGTAGTTGGCGGGATCAACGGATAAGAGCTTGAGGATGATGTCGTCTCTGCCGGGGATTGAGGCGTGGACATCAGTAAAGGTGCCGCCTCTGTCGATTGAGACTCGGATACGGAGTGATTTGATGGCCATGGTTGGGTATATTGGGTGTTGTGGTTGATTAAGTCCAACAGCAGAGCAGCAAGCAGCTAGTCCTTTATATCAAAGCTCGCTCTCTCTCTCTCTGCCAAGAAGATGAGGAGGCAAAGTTGAGAGCGTGCACAACACTTTGAATTTGTCTCCATCTCTCTGCTGGATCTCACATTCCATCTCCGCATGTCGGAATCTCCTCCGCGCTCCCCCAGACGCAACATCCAAGGTCGTTGATTCGCGAGTGCGCAAGTACAAAATCCGGTGGGCAGCCGGTGTGGGTCCCCGAGATGGAGTCGCAGCCCCGGAATGAATCGCCAGAGCTGGTCTAAACCAAGAAGAGGTTAATGTGCGCTGCAGATGAGGAGTCTTGTCGGGGTCGATTCCCGACGCAGATGACGCTGGATTTCCCGACGCAGGTGACACTGGATTTTGCCGAACGAAACAAGGCAAGGCTCACCTTTGCCGGGAATCCAGCCCTGTCGACGAGGCTTATCATTTGGCTGGTGATTGTGATACCTGGGACTGCGGCTGAGTGCGGCTGGCTCTCTATCTGTGTGCGCGAAGGAAGTTGGGGTAGGCAGATTTCCATCATTGATGTCTGCGTCTATCTCGGGATAGAAGCCCGTCGCGTTTTCGGAGGCCTTTGCGATCAGCGGGCTCGCGATCAGGCTGAGGCTCTTATGCTGGAGCTCGCTTCGGTCTGGAAGAGTCAAATACAGCAAGACGACAGGGCCTTGTTCTCCTCGATGGCCCACATCTCGCAGCGATCGTCCGAGTCAAGCAGATTTACGAGTGGTGATACTCGTGTTGCAATTTCATAGACTTTAAAGATTTTGTCATACGATGGAAACTCCAGAGGATTCACCTGGGCAAGTTGCGGAGCAGTTTACTTCAAGACCAGTTGCGTGAGTGGACTCTTTTTCTCGGCATGCATACTTGGGATATATACTCATTTCGCATTCTTCTCATTTAGTTGTCTGAACTGTCGCCAGCGACGCTCATACTGCTCCAAGGAAAAGCCTACATGCTCGAGATGTCGTGATTCTCGATTAAAATGTGTTTATGAAGGAGCGCGGAAGATTCTGGTTAATGAATCGTATGTCTGATTGATACCTCATTATCTGCATCAAAGGAAGATTAATTCTGGTCAAATAGTTATTTGCGAGAGCTCGAAGCGAAAGCAAAAGCCTTAGACAGTAAGTCCACATATGCTTCTTTTTATTTGATGCAAGCTCTCAAAAAGATGGATATTGTTAACAAGACATTTTATGCAGGCATGCAGCCCAGTGGCTCGACTACCACGATCCGCCACCGCAATTCCAATGATGAAGACGACGACTTTGAAGATGAGCAGCCTCTACTTGAGCCCTTTACTCAACTGAGTCTAGACAACCCTTCCACAAGTGAGCAGCTCTTACAATATTCCATGATCTGAAATCTTCTAACATCTAACCTTCTTCCAGGTTTCCAGGGCCCTGCGTCAGCAGACAACTTCCTTCGCAATGTGAGAAAGTTGTCTGGCTTCCAGGGTGATGATGGGAGTCTCGACTTGGTGAACAATTTCTATGAGCCTGACGCTTTGCCTTCACGGCGACAAGTCGTGTTCAGCATTCGCTCGCGTCTGCCGCCTATTGACATGGCACGACGGCTCTTTTCAGCACAGTACATGTATATCGGCACCATTTTTGCCTTTACCGATCCGAGGGACTCGTTTGAGCGCTTGCTTGTTGAAGCTTATAGCGGATTGCCAGATCCCTCCGATAAGACGGCGTGCTTGGAATACGCCAAGGTGCTTCTTATTCTTGCATTTGGGCAACTGTACTCGGTGAATCAGTGGGTAGACTTTCGAGGGCCTCCCGGGTTCGATTACTTTAGAGATGCGCTGAACTTGCTTCCCGAGACCCATGAAGAAGGGTCTATTCTATGCGTTGAGACTTTGGCGCTTGCAGGTTATTTCATGCAAAACATGAATCGACGAGATGCTGCGTTCCAGTATATTGGCAAAGCTTTGCGGATGGCCATCTCGCTTGGCCTGCATCAAGAAGTGAGCCCTCACTACAGCTCACAGCAAGGTCCGGTTTTGGACAAGGCGGAGAGAGAGCATCGTCGTCGAGTCTGGTGGTCTATCTACAGCCTGGACAGAATTCTGTGCGTCAAGTCCGGTAATCCCATCACTATTCAGGATGAGGACATCGGAGTAGACATGCCCTCGAGACTCCCAGGGGATGCCGAGTATTGTCCCGCCGTGGTGCTGCGACATTACACCGAGCTGTCTCGCATTCTTGGCCAGATCCACATGACGATATACCGTAGATCAAACAAATCTGCACCAAAATCCGGCAAGAGCCTCATGGCGTCAGTCCAGAGTATCATTTTTTCTCTTTCAAAATGGAACCGCGAATTGCCCGATGAGTTGCGTTTCGACCCTGCACAGCTAACTTTCAGTCGCGAGAGTGTTGGTGCATTTGCACATTACTATCAGTGCATCAACATGACTGTACGGCCGCTGCTATTTCATGTGGTTCAGAAGCGTTTGAAGGCGATTCGGAGCGGCGATGGTCCGGCTGAGAAGGAGCGCGACTGGAAAGAAGGGCTCTCGCAGACGACGGTGAGAGTTATTGACATGTGCATTGGAGCGGCGCAGGATGTTATCAATATGATGGCCATTGTGGCACAACGAGATTTGGTGGGTAAGTTATAGAAACAAATGTCTCCCTTTGCTTCTGTTCGTTGACCACGGACTTTCTAACTTGCTGTCTTTAGCAACATATGGCTACATGGACGGGGAGCACATCTTTTCTGCCACAATCGTGCTCGTCATGGTATGCACGGCATTTCCTGACAATGCCGCCAACAACTTGGCCATGGCAGCTGGGCTTGGCCTGTTGAGGAACATGGGCGAACGAGGGAATAGCCATATGGGCGCTCGGTATGAGTTGCTGGCGAACATCTACTCGGGCTCGAGTATTTTCTCTCCCACCGCTCATCAGCAGCAATTTGCTATGATGACGCCTGTCTCTCAAACTGCCACTCCGATGAATGGCAAGGGAACAGTTACGCCACGCATATCGATGGCTCCATACCCCATCACAGCATACAATACCGCCGTAAGCAGTGCAAATGGACCGTTCAACTTTCCAGCGGTCAATAATGATGCACTGAACGAACCATTTTATGACGAGAGCGTGAGCACGGGCATGGATTTTGGACTTTGGGAAGAGGGATTTGCGTATCCGACCATGGATTTAGACCTAGATTTGGCGCAGCGTACATCAACGGTTGGGGGAACTGGCGGGCCAGATATTCGCGAGTGGATGCTTGATTTTATGGGACAGGGTAATTCAGCATGAGATATCACGAAGAGACGATGGATGAATTGAATTGAACTCCAGTGCAAAGATATGTCGCTTGATTCCGCCTCCACATTCTTATCTCCGAGCAGGGATCATGTGTTCATTGTAAACCCACAAGAGTTGATATCGAAACGAGGTGCTGCTATCAACTGCCTCATGCATACAAGCCTTTACTTCATACTGCTTGTTGCTGTACTGTACGATTCAGTAATGTGATAGACATGCAATGCGACATCATGATTGTCACCACATCTCCACTGACAACGCCATGTTCCCAAAACTCTTTCGTCTTACCAACCGGCTGTCCATCTGCTATCTCCAACTTCCCCGCACAAAGCTATCCTCTTCTCCTCCTAGTTTTTCACCAGAAACCCAATCGCCACCTCCAGGGGTCGGTGAGGGTCTCCGACCAGCCCCGCAAACTCCACTGTCATACTCGATTTTGGAGGCTATCAAGCTATCTTGGATGCTGCTATCGGTGAACCAGTGACGAACTAGGCATGGAGGCTGGAGGTAAGCGATAAGAAATTGGTGCTGGAGATTGTCGAGATGGACGAAGATGTGTGTGGTAGTTTTTCGCGTCGTCGGATTCGAGCTCCGATTCTCTCTCTGGGACTACGATTTTGTTTAAATGGGACGTGATGCGACACCACTCCACCTGACAGTTGCATCTGAATGCAGATTCCCAGTGGGGTTTTCATAATTTGATGTTTTGTTAACGCGGGGCTGAGAATTTCGATATTTCTCCTCGTTTATTCCAACTTTGTTTCCTTCATTACATCTCTTGAAGTTCTTACTTGACTGAAGTGAGCCTATCGTAAACATGGCTTCGGAACCAGTCGACGTGAGATACGACGACGACAAGAAGGGTCCGTCTTCCAGCGATGACTTTCCTCGTGAAGTTGACGAGTCAGCCTCGTCCATTCCGGTGCTCGACCCTAACGCCGAGAAGCGCCTGTTATTGAAGCTGGACACTTACTTTGTCCCTATCATCATGCTTGTCTACCTGACTTGTTTTCTCGATCGAAGCAGCATCGGCAACGTCAAGGTTGCCGGCATGCCCCAAGATATCGGCGCCAGCCCGAAGCAGTTCTCGACGGCGGTTTCCATCTTCTATGCGACCTACGTGGTGTTTGAGCCTCCGTGGAGTATCCTGATGAAATGGGTCACGCCACGCATCTTGCTCACGGGTCTCTGCACTGTTTGGTCTCTGACAACCATCTTCTCCGGCTTCATCCACAACGTAGCTGGCTTGTATGCCGTGCGACTCATTCTCGGTGCCTGCGAAGCCGGACTCTTCCCTGCGCTGAACTTGTACCTCACCATGGTGTACAAGCGCCACGAGCAAGGAATAAGGGTGTCGTATCTGTTTGTGTGCACAGCGATTTCGGGTGCTTTTGGAGGATTGCTTGCGTTTTGCATTCTGAAGATGGACGGTGTTGCGGGCTATGCGGGCTGGAGATGGGTCTACATCATTGAAGGCATCTTCAGCTTCATCGTTGCGCCGATTATCTGGTTCGGACTGCCCAACGATCCTTCCAATGCTTACTTCCTTAGTGAAGAGGAGAAGGCTATGATGAAGGTTCGTGAGGCACAGCGGGCTCAGTACATGGGCAGCGAGGAGTTTAGCTGGGAGGAGATTCGGATTAGTCTCAAGGACCCGAAGCTATATCTCAGGTAAGGATAACATAACTTTCATCTTTGGTATTAGCAAAGAACCATACTCACATTCGAACTATAGTGCCGCCATTCAATTCTGCCAGGATATTCTCCTGTACGGTTTCAGCACATTCCTCCCTTCCATCATTGTCAGCATGGGCTACACTTCCATCCAAGCCCAATATCTCAGTATTCCGGTATTCTTGTTTGGCGGCATTTGCTTCATTGCATTTGCGTATATTTCAGACCGGACTTGTATTCGCGGGCCAATGGTGTTTCTCGCCAACATCCCGGGCATCATCGGCTACATACTTATCCTCTGCCCTACGAGCAATCCCGTCAAGTTCTTTGGCACGTTCCTCTGCGCTGTTGCGGTTTACAACGGCCCTGGATTAAACCTGACGTGGCTCAATGTCAATGTCGCGCCGCATTACCGCCGTGCTACCGCGATTGGAGTGCAGCAAGGCCTTGCAAACACGGCTGGCATTGTTGCAGGGCAGATCTACAGGACCGCACCGTTTGTCCTGGGAAATGGCTTCTCTGTGGGCGCGCTGGGAGCTTCGCAGCTGCTTATTATTGCCAAGTGGTTCTATATCAGGCACCGCAACAGCCAGAAGGAGAAGATTGCAAACGGAGAGATGGAAGACACTCGGAAGGTCCAGACTGGCGACCGGGCTGTTGATTTCAAGTACCATCTGTGATGCTTTTCGCATCCTAGTCCGTTGACAAGCTATGGAGCTTGCATAGACGAGAGCCGATGTATACGTAAATGCTCTCTAGACATTTCTTTCAATATGTAAGCAGCTGAAATATTTACTAATGATTGTTGACTTTAATAAGTCATGTTGTCTCGTAATAAGTCTAGTCTGATTGTGGGAAGTGCCCCGTTGTTGATTCCATCTTCATTGGGGGAGACATGTGCGGTGCCCAATGATTCCAAACGGAGAATAATCACGGAGTAGTTAGAAATAGGCTTATTCTCGGTACTACGTGGGATGGAGATGGCATTACCAATAACAGCTCGCCTCAGTCGCCTAGATCGTTGTCGAAGGATCAGATCAGCTACGGCATCTCTTCTATAACGACAGGGCGCCGGGTGAAGCCGAGGAGATTCTATGATCCACTGTGTATGTAAGGAGTCCTATATCCGGGAGTAAATGACGGCATAGTCAGCACTACTGTCCATATGCGGTATATGCTGCCTTTAGGCCCGCATGCCCCTAGGCTGAAAACTTCAAGCTTAGGAGGATGCCGGTATTAGTCATGGATCGTTTATCGATTCACTAAAGCAAGATTTGAGTTGCGGTATTCTTCTCATTATGAAGATGTAAATGGTGTCTACTTGTATATAATAGCTTAGGTATCGTCGAATTATCGTAGGTTGTATCATCAAGTCATCTACCTATCAGTTGCTGAACAAGTAATTCTAACCTCTGCTATCACGATGGCGGAATTAGCATACCAGATACTGCCGACTATCAACCAAGTCGAAGTCGGCAACTATTCAGTCTTTTATCGCGAGGCTGGTCCGGCCAATGCCCCAACTCTACTATTACTCCATGGCTTTCCCTCGTCATCATTCCTTTTCCGACACATGATTCCCCTTCTTGCTCTAACATATCATGTTATCGCTCCGGATTTTCCTGGATTTGGCTTTACAAAGTCGCCTGCAAACTTTCCTCACACATTTGACAACATAGCCGATGTTATGGAAGGGTTCCTTGACGCTCTCAACATCCAGGAGTTTGCCGAATACATCATCGACTACGGGGCACCTGTTGGATTGCGTCTCGCTGTGCGACGACCCCATGCGGTCAAGGCTATTGTGTCGCAAAACGGAAATGCTTACTTGGAAGGAATTGGACCTGGATTCGACGCTATAAGAACATATTGGGCATCTGGAAGCCAAACGTAAGTCGTATTACAATTTTATTTGATAGACTTGGGGCTAATTTCGTTAGTGATCGCGATGCATTGATCCCGTTCTTTACCTTGAACGCAACCGAGGGACAATATACGACGGGAACAAAGAACCCTGACGCCCTGGAGCCAGAGTCTTGGTGGCTTGATTATGCGCTGATGAACGACCAGCCCGGCAACATCGATATCCAGCTGGATTACTTTTTCGACTACCAAAACAATGTGGCACAATACCCACAATATCAAAAGTATTTCCGTCAGTCTCAAGTGCCTCTACTTGCTGTATGGGGAGAAAACGACCAATTGTAAGTGTGATCCGTTCTAACCTATAACTAAACGCAACGTTTTGTTGAGACCGACTTCTAACCGTACGATGTGCAGCTTCATTCCTGCTGGCGCGAAAGCGTTCAAGCGAGATTTGCAACACGCCGAGATTCATCTGATTGATGCCGGGCATTTCGCTCTGATCAGCAATCTCAAGGATATTCTGCACTTTATGTTGCCGTTTCTACACAAGACTTTGGGGAGCGGGGCGCATCACTATTAGAGAGCATCGGTATTAACTTCAAGCGCGGAGTATTAATCACAAATAGAATTGACAGTAATGTTGTCAATAGCATGGTGCATTTTGAGCATGCAGCTGTCAAACGAATAAATGGATGTATCTATATAGATGAACTAGACAGTATTTTAATAATTAATTGTCTAATGTCATGAAACCCAGAGTAACATTCATAACCCCCGAATACCCGCCAAAGCCCGCAGTTCCAAAATGGCGTCGGAGTTTGCAGCCTATGAGATCCCAGTTCTTTGAGTCTCCACATCGTTAACACCGGATGCTCATCCCCTTTGCTCTGTACATTCTCATCGTTCAAGCCTCCCGATTGTTGATCAACTCACTGAAAAACAACCAGAATGGCACCCCAATCAGCTGAACTCGATCGCACGTTTGTCAACTTGACCGATGATCCTGCTGAAGGCCGAGGCGCGAGGCGCACGTACATTCGGCGGGCGGTGATGAAAAACTTCCACAAGCAGCGAAACCAAAAGAAGAAGGCTATGAGGCGTGAGGCCGGGACAGTATCAATAACTCTCGAAAATGGACCCCTAGATCCAGGCGCTTTAATTGATTGGCAATCGGGTCCACCATATCATGCCTTGGTTAGTTTTCATCAATAGGAAAAATGATCGAGGCTTAATCTTAACTGGTGATACGTTGAAGATACCCAAGTTCAGCCTCTTTGAACAGAGGAGATTCTCCGATCCGTCAATGATGCAAATGAGCAATTTCGTATTGCGATATCTATGCGGCCAAGCTTCGAAAGCGACACACGACATATCCCTGGTGGGATTCTGCCATCCATTTACTGAGCACGAGCTTGAAAGCGACTCTGAAGACGCTAGCATGAAGCTGAGTGCTCTAAAGACATGCCAGAACTTATTGCGGGCGTACGGCTCGTATCAAAGCAACTCTTCCTCCTTGTCTGTGAATAAAGAGGCATTATGGGAAATGATTCACCAACATCAAGAATGGATATATACAAAGGTAAGAAAATTAATTAGCTTCACATCTTTCGAGTTGTGGGCTTGTCCACTTTGAAGATCCGTTAGAACTAACATGCTATCAAGATCAATACGTTTACCACATGCGAGCTACTATCTGCGGCGCAAACTGTAGCCATCTACGTTCTATTGAGGGTTAAGTTGGGAGAAAACAGCCCAGCCTTTCCAAATGGAGACATTGCGCTTCTTTACACTCTTGGGGTGAGATGTCCTGTGCCCTTCCTCTGTCGCGAGCCTTTCGAAGTAGATAGCTAACTTCTCCCAAGGCCATCTATAGACGCCTTCATTCTGAAAGCTTACTAGACCTTTATCATCATCCCAGCAGTGACTGGAAACAGTGGGTGTTTGTCGAATCCTTCATCCGCATTGCCACCATCTACTTTACACTAAACGTGGTTGTATCAATGGAGTTCGGGCTGCCCTGCAATAGTCCAGATGATTGGAACATCGATAGTATGCTGCTACCGGCTTCGAAGGCCTCGTGGGCTGCCCAGGACACTGCAGATTGGACGAAATTCACAAACGGTTTATCGCCATATAAGCAACTGACGTGGAAAGACTTACATGCTCCAGCAAAACCGTTGGACGACTGCCCAATCGAAGAATGGAAAGAAGGCTCTGATGAACTGGGAATGATTGTCACAATGGTCATGACCTTGAGAGCCCAAGAGCAACACTACCAAAGTCCATCTTCTGTGGCGAGCTGATTGGTGCAAATAGCTGCGTCTCATCCAAGCTATTCTACAAGGCGATACTCAACGAGATTGTTATTCTCGAGGTTCTAGCCGTGAACCCTCTATCTCCTACAGTTGAATTCAGACATAAATCAGACTCCGGGCACTGATCGACAAACTTGCGCATCTTCGGCTTGTCGCAACCCTTGGCACCGCAAAAGTGAGCCATCGGAATGACTGCGGCCATATTGGTTCCCTTGGCATACAAATATGCAAAATAGCTATCCTGAAGAGTGATCATCTTCATTTTCTTCGATACCGACAATGTGTCCTCGAGCCGAATGGAGCCGTAAAGTTTCCCCCTCCATCCATAAAGATTAAGCTGTATCCCTATCTTCCTACGCCATCATACTCGCGTGGAATTTGTACCAGACGAGCCTGACGCCAAATTAGAAGGAATTCTCAGTGGTTTGAGTAGCTACCAGGAGGCGATGGAGAAAGTCATATCAATGCATAAGCAAAGAGAGACTAGAGATTAGCCTGGATGACTTTTGGCAAATCTGTCACCGCCTCTCAGAGCGGTGCCGGGGTGATCTTCAAAGATTTGGCCAAGGCATGGGGAAACCGGGCGATCAAAGTCTGAACTTAAATCGCCGGTTAAGTACTAGGCAAAGACCATTGTGTATTGATGAGGATATAAATTTGACAGATGTTCTCCCGCTCAACCAATGGCTTTCTTCTTCAATCCCGGTCTTATCGTTCCTTTCTTCTTCCGTAACACTTGTTACCACCCATTAAAGGCTTAATATTCCTAATGCTGGCCTCAGATTCCAGAAGCAAATGGTCTCCCCCTTATCATTGCTCTCGGTGAACTGGCTTCATCATTGGCCACAATTTATAACGACTTTTTGGATGTGAGCGCCCGGGATCAAACCCTACCAATGCTGCCTCAGAGTTCCAGATACAGATGACACGCTCTCTGTGAACTGGGGTCTTCACCGGCGACCCATGGTGTTTATACACAAGATCTCTCCTGCGATCAAAACTCCCACGACTAACCTGGTGCAATGGTCTACGACTTTGTATATAGGTCAACTAACGATAAAAAGGATTGTAGAGAAGATGAGGAGATATTGGCATTTATATACTCATATCTCTCACTTATCTATTCTTGTCTATGACGCAACTACCAACGATAGGCGCTCAGGTAAAATTTTAAATAAACTCTGCTGAAATTCATTTCTAGATAGCATAAGCCATGAAAGCTTAGTATTATCGCAGAATACAAGCCATAAGATAACAGTATGGAGCGCATATCTATGAATGTCCCTCGTAGGTGTACTCAAGTGGTGTGTGCCACGGGTTGGGACTGGTGCCCTTTGCAATGATCCAAGCAGCATCGAGCGCCTTCACAACCTCCTCTGGCAAAGGACCCTTCTGCAGATCCAAGATATTCTGGTCCAACTGAGAAATCTTGCTGACTCCAAAGATAACGCCGTCGTTTCCTCCATCCTTGGCCAACTTTAAAGCAGAATGATGCACGAGCCACCGGAGAGCGACCTCGGGCATAGTCAGATTGTGGCTTTCAGCCGCAAGTCGGAGGATATCGAGAGCTTTGAACAAACTCTCGTTAAAGTACATGGCCCTAAAAATAGGTCCCAAGAACGTGCTGTTGCTGAAACGACCTTGCTGCTCCTCGTCATCAAGGGTCTTGTAGCGCCCGGTCAGGAGACCTCCGCCGAGGGGGGTAAAAATGACAACTTCCAATCCAAAGCGGCGACAGGCAGGAATAACCTCTGTCTCAAGGTTTCGAGCTGTGGAATTATGGCGTCAGTCTCTCTAGGTTACATCTATGTATACATGTGTGTTAGAGGCGTTATGAGGAAGAGGTTCCTTACTGATAGCGTTGTACACCCCCTGGTAAATAGTGGGCTTCACCCAACCTCGATGTTGACACAGCATGACAATCTCTGCGACTTCGTATGCAGAAAAATTGCTAATTCCGAGCTGCTTGAATTTACCCTCCTTGTACAATGTGTTTGCTGCTTCTAGGGTTTCGGTGAAGGGGACAGAGCGGTCGGCCGAGTGCAGGTAGAAAATGTCTACAGATGTAGCACCAAGTTCAGCCAAAGAAGTCTCCAAATCCTTGCGGAGGTTGGCGGCAGTGTGCTGTCCAGGAGTTAGAGGGTAGCTCTTTGTAGCGAGCTTGAGGCCTCGTTCTTTGTATCCAGCTTTTGCGGTGAAAGCTTCTTGATCACCGCCAGAGTAGATACGGGCCGTGTCAACTTCGTTGTATCCATGCTTTTGGAGATCATCTAGATGAAGTTTGAATTCTTC
Organism: Trichoderma harzianum CBS 226.95; assembly: GCF_003025095.1. NCBI lineage: Eukaryota > Fungi > Ascomycota > Sordariomycetes > Hypocreales > Hypocreaceae > Trichoderma > Trichoderma harzianum. The sequence goes on from NW_020209263.1 coordinate 866,862, forward strand.
AAGTGTTGTTACACGGTTGTCTGCAAAGTTGTCGGGGCCGTAGGTCATGAGACCAAGTATAGCTCTGGGCTTGGGGGATGCCATTTTTGTTCGCGGTGTTTAAATTTGAGAAGTCGAGTAATTGGTATTGTTGTTAATGGTGAGAATAATTTCTGCATCTGAAGGGATTCAAAGCTGCTTTTATATCTATCGAATACCCCCTTCAACAACATTTTGACACATTGTTCATCTTGTTGTCCTATATCACTGTAAAGCCTCTTCCGTATAGTTCCCTTCTGGTTGATATACCGCATTGGGTATGACATAGTGGACACTAACCTCATCAGGCAATTCATAGAGGGCCCCGCCAGCTTATTAATGACCCATCACGCCAGCAAGTGTTGGAATGAGAGGCGATGAATCCAAGATTGATGCTCAATGAGTAGGTAACCAATGTCCAGATTAGGGCATCTGGCGGTGGCTCCTCTTCTCGCATCGTAAATACGGAGTTTGGTGGATTTAACGATGCGGAGAAGAGCGGCATTCAGGTACAGCTTCGGGTTTTAGGCTCTAACAAACGACATATTGAGCTGCGGATTGATGACCAACCTCCGCAATGCATAGTGAATTCTTCCTTCAAACAAAAATCCACAGACAGATGCAATATTAGATCATCTGAGGTCACTAGACGCTAGATCTCGGGAAGTGCCGATGTGAAGCTCACAGATACTGTCGGCAGCATTAAGGAAGAAAGCGGTACATCTATCAGCGTTGCTATTTTCGTCATGCGAGGCTGCGTATTCCGATGATTTGTTGAGATGCGCCGACTGAACAGTACATGTATGGCTCACTTAAGATGTGGCGGCTGCGAGGGAATTAGGAAGCAGTTACAGCCACGTCATTCGAGGCATTATTCACTCGGAGTGATAGATGTTTTTACGAGAAAGACCACCACATCTCCATCTCTTCCTTGCCGCTCTCTTGTCTTCTCATTTGTCACGGTGGTTGGTCTCGTATTAATCAATCTACTTACCAGAATATCGTTCTCTAATTTCCAATTGCTGACGGTGGTGAAACTACGAGTCGTAATGCAAGATGCTACTATCAATTCTAGATGGTACTGTGAACCGTAGCATATGTATGGGGGTTATATCATAATCCAGATAAGAGGATCAGTTCAGGGCTGGCTCAGAGGAAGGCTATGCCCCAGTCTTCGGTTCAAATTCTAGAATCAATCCGCAGATTAAAATGGCCGCTACAGCCAACCAGATCAAACCTTAGAGATCCAGGTCGCAAAATATGACCACTGATAAGTAAAGGTTCAAGGTCAAACTCAAAATGCGCAAAAAGGCCCGAACAACAAGGTTCAGGCACAGCGCAGGTTTCAAGCCTACAACTTATAGCTAAATGACTGAACCAACCAGATAAAATCGTTCCGCCAGGCTATAAAAGGCAGCCGTAATCCTGTGGCATATACATATTCTTAAGAAAGAGGCCTAAAGCCAGTCAAACGTTTCAGTGTTCTATCCTATATACTCCCTTGAATATGCCACCCTTGGCTCAGCCACTGAACTTCCCAATATTTTTTGTTTGTCCGATTAGCAAAATGGACGAAGATCCGCGACCTTTCTATTCGTAAGTTCACCACCTCGCTCCTCTCTATGGCGCCAACACTAACATTGAAAGCCCTTATATGCTTATTACTGTTCCGTTACAATTTGCAGATGGCCGCACACTTAATATACCACCTCATCTACTTTCCCAGAGCCCTAAGCTGGAGGCAATGTATCAAGAGACTCGGCTCAAATTTCCCGATGTTTCTGATGATGTAGGCCATGTCATCATTCATTACCTCTATACCGGTACCTATCAGTCCCTTCGACCAGAAGGTTCGGAGCTTCAAAAGGCATTGGCTACTGAGTTTTCAACAAGTATTCGTGCTTATAATGCTGCCGAGACTTATGAACTTCCCAACTTGGCGGAGCTTGCAAAAGCTGAGATTGAGCGGCTGGGCGAGACGCTCCAAGTTTCGCTAGTATTCGATATATTACGAGAAGTCTGCCCAAATCCAGGCACTGGTGATGTGTGGCTCAGCAACTTTCTGAAGAACCGGCTGAAGAGCTTCCTCAGGGGTGGTGTCATGAAACCACTGCAGAGCAAGACGGGTATTCCGCACAAGACCGTACCAATCAGCCACATCCTCTTCAAGGGTATGCTTGAACTGTTTCGGGAACAGGAAGAATCACGACTCGAAAAGATCCACGACACGTTCGAGGTAGCGGCGGGGGATTGTTCAGGCTTTCCGCTAGCATCGAGTTATTTATTTGCCAAGCCAGTCGTCAAATGCAACATGAATATTGGAGAACTCGAGGGCAATATATTCAATCCTGATAATATGTGGGTCCCTCCTTGGTTGAACAAGAATAAAGGCGGACAAGTGAATACTACGCCCGAGGTACTGGAGAAGAACGGTTCAGAGGATATATCCACGCAAGATGTTGGGATGAGTCAATATGAGAAGACTGAAAAAATCTCTGGCAGCGTGGGTCAACTGAATGAAGACGAAAGAAAAGAGCAGGCTTCCCCGAAAACACAACAGCAAGTCAATCAAGGAATCGAACATGCAATAGAAACAGTTGAAGAACAAATTAACCAGGAGGCTGCAATTGCTGAAGAAGAAGAAGCAGAAATTGCTCAACTGGTTGAGGCGAGGAGGCATACACTTTGGGGCATCGATAGATCAGCAGAGCTAAGGCTCGATTTCCTCCAGGCAAAAGCTAAAGAGAGGGCTAAGAGGCAAGCCTTTCGTAAAGCAGAGGAGTCAGTCAAGGGGAAGGGTATAAAGAGCAGAATAAGCAAAAAAGCCAAAAGGAACCATGACAGCAATGTGGTCGAGGTCGATCCTCTATCTGGGCGACCAGAGAATCATCTCATGGCCAAACAGCAGACAAAAGGCAACAACGACAAGGAAGACATAGTCGACACATGGGTTTCACTTTGCAAAAATACATCGGAAGGAAAACAAGAGATGGACGGGGACTCTGAGTCAAATACTCCGGTGGGTCATTCATCAGATAATAATTCAGCATTCAGCATTTGGTCTTTAGGAAAAGACCAAACTTGACGAAGACAGAGAATATCTGAAAGAAGAAGGATGGAGTTTCTGAGGTCTTGGAAAAAAAAAAAAAAAAAAAAAAAAAAGAACTGGTACCCCCTCTACCCTGCATCCCTGAAGAAACGGAATTTCGAGATCACACAGAGGTCAGAATGTAAAACCCACGAAGGAAATGTCAGAAAGGGAATTGCGCAGTGTCAAAAAGGTTGAACGCAATGTAGAGCAAAGAAGTTTGGATTTTCTACCCGATGATGGGGCTGATGATATCTTACCACGGTTGATAAAAATTGATACCATGATAAGTAGTAGTAGTTGCAGATCTGAAGATTTAAGAAAGAACCAGTTGGAGTATTAATATTCGTCTTTTTAAACCATACAATATCATTTCCAACCATAAGCGTTCATGTTATTTTTTGTATTTAATTTACTTACGACTCACGGGGCATGATGAATTTCTGCTGTGATTTTCATAGATATTATGATTCAGGAGAGACAGACATATTATAAGAAGCCGTGAACAAAAACGGCATTACGAACAATAAAACTAATGGTATAATGGACTGTTTTATGGTATATCATTTTCTAAATCTGTGCTCTTTAAACAATCTCTCAACCAAGAATCTAATCCTATGACTCCCATCTATTCAACGATCTTCTTGAGAACTCCCGTATCAGTATCGTGGATCCAACCCGTCACTCGGATATGACTGCGCCAAAAAGGGTGATTTCGAAGATACTCCACCTCCTCTCGGGTAGACGCTTCCAAATCATGAAAAGTGAGGACCTCGAAATTATCCACATCCTTGGATTCCGTCAATCCCAGATTCTTTTTCATGATATCTTGCACAACCTCAGATGGAACGCCCAACAGCCCGCATCTAGTGTGTTTAATCAGGAGGACCTCCTCAGCACCCAAGACATGAGTCACGAGAAGTGCCGAGCGCTCTGCATCTCGGCCAGAGGCACCGGCGTTACGAATAGTGGTGACTTCGCCTAGATCGAAACCGTAGGCGGATTTTGGGTCAAGACGACAATCCATGCATGTGACTAGGAAGAATGGTTATTTAAGATGCATGAGCCAGAATAGGAGTTGAGGAAAACATACTGAGAACGGCTTTCTTTAGAGGAGGGCACTCAAGACCGCTGTGCTTATACGTGCTGGCGTATTTGGCATTGGCTTTGAGGACTTCAGATTCAAAGGGAGTAGACATTTTGATCGATTGGAAAATTGAATCTTGATTAGATCAATTGTGATGAGGTGTATAAGTTATTGGAAGTTGGGCTGTAGGATAAGGAATCTTGAATGCTTTATTACGAGGAATGCCAGGACTACTTATAGTAGAGCCAACGAAGATGAGAGCATTGGTTCCGTCCGTATCGTCTGCCGAATATTCTACAGCTCTGATTACTGCAACATCAGAAACGTGCCGACTTCAAGTATATTACAAATGTATTCTTCAGCGCCATCGCGGTAGACCGAACGTCACAACATTCTCGTGTCGACCTAGTAGCCGGTAGTCCAGAAAGGAACTGGTAACATAGCAACACTATAGTAAGGCAACCGGCACAGCGTTGTCTCCTTTAGGACTATCTTTAATGAAAGATGAGGAGCAATATATTAACATTTTCCTAAAACGATTGATCTCTGTCAGCCGGTGACGCAGTGGCTCATGTACAATAGATTGAGCATTGGCCCAATGCGTAATAGCGCGCGTTGTTCCTATAAGCTGACAAATTTACAACGAGGGCCAGAGTTTCTCAGCTTGTAAGTCGACTTGGATAAAACCCGACCGATCGCCAGATTTCAAAGACATCTCTTTTTCACCAGCCTTAAACAAATTGATATGACATTTTATATCGAAACTAGCTTTTGGATATATATTCATCAACATGGCTCTCATCTAAATCATGAATAGTAAGATGCCCAAGACAACGGTTCGCAACGCCTCTAGCGATCCTAGCAGCCTCTGGCAATATACAACGAGAACATCTTCATCTTGAATCGCTTTTTATATACATTAAAAATTGCGGCGGGATATGCAACTAACCCATCTACCTCCGACTCTCAACTATGCCAACCAGAACCACACCTTCTGCAGGAAGTTCTTGGGCACAGGTGGCTGATCCATGGCCTCCATTTCGTCCATCTCCTTCTTGCCAGTAATAACATCAACCTCAGATGTCCTGATGCAGAAGGGTGTTCGCTTCCAGATCTTGTGACCAAGATAAAGCGCAAGGAAGATGGGCAGTGTGATGTAGGCAGCGAGGAAGTCGCTCACGTTCCAGTTGTCACCGATGAAGACTTGGAAACCATTGGTGAGGGTGAGGATAGAAATAACGAAGAGCGCAGCATAGGTACCGTAAGGCTGCAGGGGTGTCTTGTACGGCAATTCTCCCCAGAGATTGTTGAAAATGATGGCTTTGCGGAAGCGAAGATAGGTGACCATGATGACAATCCAAGCAAGGAAGCCAGAAATGGTTGAAATGTTGACAAACCAGTTGAAGACGGTGGCACCGGAGTTGTTGACATTGAGGAAGGCGAGAAGGGAGAAAGCCCAGGTGAATAGAACGGCAACCCAGGGGACACCCAAGCGATTGGTAAGGGCAAACCACTTGGGAGCCTGGCCGTTGATGGCCATGGAGTATAGGACTCGACTGGCGGAATAGAGGAAAGAGTTTCCGGCCGACCAAGCAGAGGTAAGAATGACAGCGTTGATGATGTGGTTCAGGACAGGAATACCAGCATTCTGAATGCCGATAACAAAGGGCGAGGCGCTGGCGTTTGAGGCTCCGAGCAGTCTAGGGTCGTTTGAGGGGACAATGATGCCAATGATGAGTGACGAGACACCGTAGAATAGTGCCAGACGGAAGGTAAATCGACGAGCTGCCTTCTTGAGGTTTCGACGGGGGGAAACGGCCTCTCCGGCGGCGATTGCGATCAATTCAGGGCTGGTAATAAAAGCAAATCCTGTGAAAGATCAATTGTCAGCTTAATTGCACATAGTTTTGTGGCATATAGTAGATGGGTATTAGCGAAGGAAGGCTAAACATACCTGCTTTGACGAAGGCGTGCCAGTAACCCAAGAATCTGCCAGTTGCACCCTTGGCATTGTATTCTACAAATGCGCCAGGGTCGTTCCAATAGTGGAAACCGAGGACGTGATGCTGATTTGGCCCGCCACCAAAGAACAGAACAATGCCAATGATGCAGAGAACAAACAAGGCAATGAGCTTGATGGATGCAAAGATAAACTCTGCCTCTCCAAAGATGGCGGCGGCAAACAAGTTGAGTGCCAACAAGACGACGAGTACGATGGCAATCCAGACGGCAACATTGACATGGGCTTTCCAATAGTCCAGGACAATGGCAGCTGCTGAAGCTTCTGCGGCGACAAGCATTGTGTAGGCATACCAGTAGTTCCAACCGGCAGCAAAACCTAAGCTGGGATCGACAAAGCGGCTGACGTAGTAGGGGATGGTGACACCTCTGAATGGGAGATAGACAGTCATTTCGGCCAGGACGTTCATAACGATGTAGACAATCATGGACATGGAAATGTAGGCCATGAAGAGTGGCGCGGGGCCGGTATCTGCGAGAATGCCACCGGATCCCACGAAGAGACCGGTTCCAATGGCTCCTCCCAGGGCCAGGAACTGCAAGTGACGACTCTTGAGACCACGCTTGAGCTGCTCGCCATCGTGGGCAAAAGTGAAGTCGGTGTTGTCACCTGGTGGGCTGGCCTCGATGTTGACGTCGTAGGCCTCGTCGGGCCCAGAACCGTACTTCTTCTCCATGATTGTCACAGCGCCGGAGTTGACGACGGGATTCTAAATGATGGAGAAGGAAAAGAAGAGACAAAAAAGGAATGAGAAAAGGAAAAGAGGAGAAGAGAAAAAAGAGATGGAAAGGTAACAGGGTATAGATATAGAGAGGGCCTGAAGGAGCAGGAACCGCAGCGAATGCGGCAACCACCGCCTTGTTTATCGCTGGTCCAGCGCCTTCAAGGCCCTAAAGAACACCCTAGAGAGCACCCTAGAGAGCAGATCCCCGGCACATTGACGCCTCTGTTAGCTGTTTTCAGCGTAGTTTGCTGCGGGGGGCTAAGGGACAGGGAGCGGGCGTTGAGGATGGAGGTACCGGTACTTTGCAGCGCTGTTTGGGATCCATGATTCGTTCCATGCGACGGTGGGGAGATGGATGTTGGGTTCACGTTATCACCAGACTGGGGCCTGACCCCGAATGAATTGGGGGGGTGATGATGATCAAGATAAGAACGTTATCTCTTCATCTTTTCGTCTTCTTTTTCAATGCTCTCTCTTGAGTCTTTATCTCTCCATGCTGTACTGTTAGTGAAGCTGAAATGCCTACAATCCCTCAGTGCCTTATTTGCGGTGTACATGTACGGGCTTTCGCTTGGTGGCGTCGGCATTTATTTCCCCGAGCCCCATCTGGCTTATCTCTCCAATCCTCTTCTTGCATCTCCCGCCTCGAGCAAACTTGAAGATCGAAGGGCGTGGCCGCGTGCGGAAATGTTCCAGAACGCGCCCAGCTGGACAAGGAAAAGAAAAAGAAAATTCCTCTGACGGCTGATTGATGCTGTGCCTGCGTCGAAATGCATTAGTGGCAGCCTCGTTTGCATGTGAGAGTTTCATCCCGGCCTGATCTGCTGGGCGCATGTGCATGTACATGTACATTTGGTGTTCTGACTCTCCTCTCCACCCACTTGACAAAGTTGCGAATGCTTATCTTTTCCCGTCTCTCTTTTCACAGGCGAGGATGGGGAACTGGATGCGGAGAGGAGAGACGGATTGACTAGGGTGGCAGAGACATGATTCAGTTGCGCGCCAACATGGCACATCAGCTGTTACGTACAAAGATGATCAACCTTGGAGGTTTGTGCCACCCCACTTGGCGAGATCAGGATAAGATCGAATGGTAGCGCATGAGAAAGAGTCTCGTCTCTTCTCCCCAATGGGCATATTGGTCCGAGTATGATGATGATTGCTGAACAGGTACGAGTACGGAGGACTGGAGACTAACACACCTTTCTATGCTAACTGTACAGCAGCAAGTGGTTACATCGTCAGAATAAGCTTGTGATTATGGCCTCACCTTTCCACAGCCCACAGGCCACATGCAATCTTGGCATACTGTTCCTCTCTCTCTACAACAGCTGAACTCAGCCCAGTCGCCAAGGCTCCCTTCACGCTGGCTTTCACTCTTATCATGGAGCATTGACGAGAGCCGGCACCAACGAGCACACCAAGGTGAAAAAAAATCTCCACAACACTCCGTCCAATGTCCACCTTACATCCTACGCAAGGCCCCGTAAGGCTATTCAGCTTCAAGCACAATCAAGCCATCCAGGCGAGCCGACAAAAGCCGTCGGCCGAACCTCTCCTCGTATCGTCCTAAAAAGGGCGCGCGTGCGCCGCTTTGACCACAATCCTTCACGTACGGATCAAACTTGCGCAAGGTGTACGAGGGAGAAAAAAAAAAACGGTCCTCAGCCACTGAGATCCCGTTTGCCAACCATCATGGTCCACTTGGGTTGTTCTTTAGTTGGGGAAAGATTCCAGAAGCTGGCACTAGCTCGTGGTTCGACCGCCTCCAAAGCCCCTCATTCCCCCAGGTTTCCCCAAGTCCATCATCTCCAACCATATCTGGGCCAGAAGACGGGGGAAGCGAGAGCTGGGATATGTCGAAATCAGCCCATGAGAGATGAAGCTGAAGACATGCGGTCATATGGTTCCCTTACGCGATGAACTAGAAGATCACAAATGCCTCACTTCTCGAGTGCGGGCCCTCTTGCTCTAATAGTGTGTAGATGTTCATAGTGTTCGTAGTCTAGCTTATGCTCTCGGTCAGTACCTTAGCGAGTCACGCAATCCGGACGGCGCAGATATACACCTCCAGGGCTGTATTACCTCTTTGATACTGGCTGGCTTCCACCGAGATACTAATCCCTTTTGCGCCAGCTTCTGATCGGAGCTGTTACACATCAGTCCGTGTCTTCATATTGCGCAGCTGAGCTGCACCTGCTTTGGTCCCGAAATCCGGCATGTCCCGACCAGTTGTCGCCTTGTTTCGGAGAACATAACGTTAAATGTGGTGATGCAGATAACAGTTTATTTGATCATAAGATTTGTCCTACGTGGACGTCTCATGTCAATCACTAGACAGACGCTTGTCATTTGCTCTTCAGGAATCCAGTTGTGATTCGTTTTGTGAGATACATACACCCAGTACGTAGGTAGACACTTGAAAGCCCTTCCCCAGTGATAACATATATGTAATCCAATGATTATTGGAGATATTGACTAGGAGTGGAGGCATTGTCCGCCGAAAGCCGTATGCAGCCGTCTACAACATTGCCTAATGCCGGCCAACTACCTAGCTTCTAGTGGCTTTTGCCTCCTTCTAGAAGACCGAGTGTTGAAGATCGGCTTACCTGTGGCGGACTAGCCATTCCGCTACTCACCTAGGTCCATGTATGTTGATGCAACTAGGAGGCCGAGAAACGCCTCAATCTGAGAAAGCTAGAGGGACTGCTTCCGACAGCGGTAGAGTTTGTATCGCTAAGCGACCAGCTGGTCTTTCCGGTAACGCGGCATAGAACTATTATCCCTAGACAAGATGGTATGGAGCATCTGTGGATCAGGAATGAACGGCCTCAATCGTCATATGACTGGCCGTGGCGCCCAGATAACATATGTACATCTAGGGCGTGCTCAGTAGAACTTCAGTCTGCAGTATAATCTCACATGTGGTTCCATAAGCATGTCTAAAGATGAGATTACACAGTATGTCATGCCAAATTCCTACTAGGTCTCACAAGAATACAATTACTCCATAACTGGTGCTCTTTTCAGCTACACTTTGGAGATTCGCATGCAAAAAAGAACCCCCCTCCACAATGCAAGAGCCTGCAACTTTAACTTTGCTTAGAGATCATTACAAGAGGCCTATAGAACATTGACATCTCCATCCAGAGTCTCCTGATGCGTTAGAAAGAGAATGACAGTATCAAATACCTGTAGATATAAGCAATTAGCTGGGGCGTATATGGGGCAGAATAGTCAAAAAAGTGGAAAAGGGGGGCCAACAAAACTGACGTGACGAGACACATGGCGCCCTCCAAGTAATCGCTTTTGCCGTCTCGGCATAGCTCGGCTACTAGTAATGTGCCAAGGAAGATGGAAATCGTCTCCAAAGTAGGGAAATGCAAAGTCATGGGAGGGCTGGATTGAGCTACCCATGAGAAGAGGACCAACGCAGGCGTAATGAACAAGGCGACATTCATGCTTCGGCCGATTGCAAATTCGAGAGCCGTCGTCATGTGGTTGTTATATGCGGCTACGATGGCTTCAATTCGACCTGGTCCGTCGGTTGCCAGCGGTAAGAAGACAAAACTAACAGCTCTGCTGCTGATGAAGCGGGAATCGGTCACTGAGCTCAAGGTACGCATGAGGAAGTAGGAAGACATCGAAGCCAGACCCAAAACGGAGATGAGAAGAATGCCTTCAACGATTCCAAACAGTATTCGACTTATATCGGAGCTGTCAGCCAGGACAGGCGGTGTGACTTCTAGGAATAGCTGGCGATGTGATCTCCATCGGTAGTGCTGGTATATAACGAAGAGAAATAGTAGGGCTAGGGATACTGAATGCGACATTCGCACCAAATTGTCTTCACAGTCAGGATCGGCTCTGCAGTGCATCTCAGAGATCGCAGACGGAACAACTAGAGAGGTCGACGCAACTATCATAAGAGAAGATGCTGTCGTAGCAAAAGCGGCGTTAAATATGAGCTCGCGGTTGTGAATGCTGCCAACCAAGAAACACCATCCCACAACCTTTTCGCGTATTAATACTTGGAAGTGGAGAGGGCATTGATGGCACTTACGAGAAGCAGGTTGGCCAAGACGCTTCCAAGGATACAGGATTGTGCAATATGAGCAGCGCCGTGCTGGATGGCGGCAATTCCTACCTGATCGCTGGTGAGCACTTACATACTTAGCGAACATCACCGTTTGCAGAAATACATACAATTAACAAAGGTGCATTATCCAGTATCGCGTGTAAGAATCCCCCTCCCATTGGGCCTAACATGGATGACAACTGGCGGATCTTCCGAAGATTTAATTTTGAGAGCGGGATGATGGCCAAGAAATTGAACCAAAAGATGAGCTCTGGGCTTCTATTCTGGACACCATATGTTATCCCCAAAGGGATGAAGACCAGAAGTAGATTGGAGTAGCTGCCAGGGGTGAGCAATTTTAATACGATCCGAAGATCTCGACGGCATGTGTCGGAGCCTCGTAAGAGAGGAGATTGCTCGTCAACATCTTCGCTGATGACTGGAGCCGGCAGTGTGGCGGCCGAATATCTGACATTAGACGAGGAATTCTCCATGCCCTTTGATGTACGATATAAGGTATCCCTTTGTGTCAACCCATGGTGTTTTTGCAGGTCGGATTGTGTCGTGGGTTGAGGCACAAGACCTGATCTTCACCCGTGGTTATGAATCAACGCCATTGGGTGAGTGGCGTGAGGCGGGGAGAATTGAGTTTACCATGGTTTCCCATTACATTGGCTTTTGCCATCAACGAACGACGGGTTTCTCATGTTAGCTTTAGCATGAACTGTCACTCACTGATTGACCCAATAGTGCGATTGGCTGGAATTTTGATCGAGGCTGAATCCGGCGTCCAGCCAACTCTCTCCCCGCATTGTCAAAAGTGCATTCGTGAAGCTGTGAGAGCTTCGCCAATCCCACCCGAGTCCAAAAATCAGTCAACTTGAACGCCTCGGAGGGAGCGGATTTCGTGATCATTGCATTGTAAACATGAGAATCACACATCACGATGACAGATTCCGATAATACTATAATAATCCATACATTGTTAGAGAATATGCCCAATATTCGTAACTTCATCTATTACGCGTGACGTCACTGAGGCTTGAAACCATGGCGAGGCCATTGAAATAAAGTTTCATCTTTTCAGCTGTATTTATAAAGACGATGAAGTTCTCCATGTGACGAAATTTTGCAAAAACAAAATCTTACCTGGTATTCCTGACAGAAAAACGGTCAAGGGCCACTATGGATATCTGGGGTTTTGAAGACCTAGGAATCATATCTGATTTCGAGGAAGAGGAAGAAGCGAACGAATCATGTCCTGGAAACTGGATGAAAACTACTATGCCAGCATCTCATAGAGATGGCGACAGGCCTCATCCTCCATGGGAAGGGCACCGAGACAAACTTGTCGGCATTGTGGATATGGGAAGGTAAGCCATCGTCGCTATCAGGCTCCTACAGTCCGTGTGCTAATAATTGCAATGCATCTGTAGTAACGGCATTCGCTTTTCGATCACGGATTTATCTGCTGGGTTGGCGCGTATTCTACCGACAGTGTTGACCTATCGATCGGGTATATCACTTTACGATTCCCAATATGATCCTGAGACGGGGGAACAGATTCCCATCCCAGACGATGTTATCGCCGACGTGGTTACACTCTTTAATCGTTTTCTCATTGTCTGCCATGATATGGGAGTTGACAAAAAGAATATCCATATTGTTGCAACAGAGGCGACCCGCAAGGCTCTCAATTCGGCCCAGTTTATAGAGGTTGTCAAGGAAAAGACTGGACTGTCTATCGAGATGCTGCCCAAGGAAATTGAGGGCCAGATCGGAGCGTTGGGTATTGCGAGCGGATTCACCAAACTGTCTGGCCTTGTGATGGATCTAGGAGGTGGCAGCACCCAAATCACTTGGATGGTCAGCCAAGGCGGTCATATCAGAATCAGCCCGCTCGGGAGCTTTAGTTTCCCGTATGGCGCGGCTGCTCTATCCAGACAGCTTCGTGATCTGCGGAAGGGCAAGAAGAAAGACGAAGGGGAAGAAGCTGTTGCTCGATTTCGAGAGGAAATGATTCAAGAATTCAGAGACGCATATGATCATTTGCAAATCCCCGAAACTATGATTGAAAAGGCCAAAGAACAGGGAGGCTTTCGTATCTACCTGTCTGGCGGTGGGTTCCGAGGCTGGGGCTATCTGCTGCTATATCTCAATCAGTCCCACGGCAAGCATTATCCAATCTCTGTTATCAATGGATACACAGTTGGTAGAGAACAATTCGAAGACACAGATACTGTGAAACAGATTGCAAAGGCGGCAAAAGATGTCTTCCGGGTCTCGGATCGCCGCCGGTCACAAGTTCCCGCAGTCGCATTCTTGGTTAATGTCTTGGCTGAAGCTATTCCTCATGGAATCAGAGAGGCTCACTTTTGTCAAGGTGGAGTGCGAGAGGGGTATCTCTTCAGGACTCTGAGTCCCGAGGTCAGAGAACTTTCTCCGCTGTCAGTTGCAACGCAAAATTTTGCGCCGACTTCCTATCGCACTATCCAGGAACTGCTCAAGAGCGCCATCCCGAAACCGTCGAAGAACCAAACAAAGAGGTTTCCCGAAGAATTCGGAGAGCATGTGATTGATTCGTTTGCTAACGTCATGTATGTTCACATGTTCATGTCCAAAGAGACAGCATCAACGACTGCGCTTTACTCAACTAGTGTTGGGATCATGTCGTCTACTCACGGAGTGTCTCACCAAGACCGCGCTAGACTTGCGCTGATGCTCGAATCCCGATATCGTGGAGAATTGCCGCCACGAGAGATGGAATTCCGCGAAGCACTGCGCTCTCTTATTACACCGGAAGAGGTGTGGTGGACTACTTATTTAGGTAGAGTAGGGTACATGATCACCCGACTGTATCCATCTGGAGAAATTGACACTGCGAAGCCCCGGGTTGTATTTTCTGCTGAGTGGTCCTGGACCATGGGGAAGAAGAGGAACAAGGAGGGACTTGTCTTGACACTATCAGTGCAGAAGTTGAAAAATGATCCTGCACACCTTAAGAAGGCTCTGGATGATAACGTCAAAGTGATTCAAAAAGTCGGTAAGAAGAAGCGCTGGATAGGAAAAGACGATCCATGGGGTATGAAAGTCAAGGTAAATGTCGTTGAAGAGGGAATTTTGGAAACTCCAGACTGTTAATGTTGGTTAAGCGAGGGTGATGTATACTAGCTGTATTAGTATTCTGATGATTCATTCATTCACCTTGATCAAGCGTACTTTTACATATGGCACAGATGAACTTTGAACGAACAAATTTAATATGACTAAACTGCTTGTATAGATAAGGAGCAGAATCCTTCTTATAGAATGTAGGAAGTCAACGAATACTCGAGATTCAGCAGAATAGAATGCACTACATAAATGAGTGAATGAGTGCGAAGACAAGAATAGAAGTAAGGAAAGTAAGATAAAGAAATAGAAAGATAGAAAGACAAGAAATCTAAAATCCCTTCACATCCAAACTCATAGCCATTTAACCATGTATACGCTGGAAAGTCCCAGCGCGACGAGGCTTAGCAAAACCGTCAGTAGACGACTGAATGAAGCCGATTTCCATCAGATAGCGCATGCTCATTTTAACAGCCATGTGCCACTGCTCATGTTCACTCCCCTCGATCTCCATTTCTTCAGCAGACCGAACAAGGCCGAGGTTACCAAGGAAGTGCTGCACAGGCCATAGAGGATGCTTGTCGCCAATTTGGTTCATTGATTCCAAGGCTCGGTGAGTCCATTCATCTGAAGGAAGAGGCTCGCAAGGAGCTTCAAGCTCCTTGTTGATGAGGTCCCAGAAGACTGCGGCTGGCATACCACCATTGACACCGACGAAGGGCGCGATGCCTTCCTTTGTGTACAATTGGCTGAGCACAGATGATGCAACAGTAGTAACGTCAACGACAGAGAGCCAATGCTCTTCCGGCTCTGAAGGATAGGCGCGAAGGGATGCAGCGGTAGAAACAACACGCCACAGCATATCATCCACGTTAGCTACACCAGTCTCAGGCGATCCAATGATGCGGCCGGGTTTGAGAGTAGAAACACGGTTCTGATCAGCGGGGAGAGTATTGATAACCTCTTGAATAACGCCCTCGGAGACAAATTTGGTCTGAGTGTAACCAGTGGTATGACCGAGATACTGCGCGAGAAGAGTTCGATCCTGAGTAGGATCAGACTTGATACCACCGGAGACGAAGACAAACTTGGTAGAAGCAGAGGAGTTGACAGCAGCTTTGAGGAGATCGATAGTGGAGTCAACATTAGCAGCACGCATCTTGTCATAGTCGGCATTCCAGTTTACGATGGCACCGTTGTGGATGATGGCATCGACATTGTTGTTAGACTGTCCGGCTAGTCGTGCCCACTGCGCATCGCTGAGGCCCATTCGCTTCTTGCCCAAGTCACCACACCAGATCTCAATCTTACTCGTGTAATCTTCACGCCACCAGCCAGCAATCTTGGCAGTTTCGCGGATACGGTCTAGGCCGTGTTCGATAGACTTGGATCGCACGAGAGTAATGATTGAAGTAATGGCATCGTTGGAGATGAGTTGTCTGAGGATCTCTTGACCGAGGAAGCCTGTAGCACCAGTGAGGAAGATAACAGCTTGGTCAGGCAGCTCGGTTTTAGGATGGGTGGCAACATTGAGGGCACCAGTATCCAATACAGAGCGAGAGAGAGACGAAATTTCAGCATTGAAATCGATGCTGCTTAATTGCTCCTTTTCTTGTCCGGCGAGTTCATTGTCGACGTGCTTGGCCATATTTGCAATCGTGGTGTGCTTTGAGTTAAGGAGGGACATGCCAAGGGAAACACCATACTGGTTGAGGATAACCTTGGAAATGGTAACAATGCGAATAGAGTCACCACCGAGGCTATAAAAGTTATCGTCGACGCCAATGGTATCGTCAGGAAGGTCAAGTGTAGTGGCCCATTGGTGTCGAATCCAGAATTCAATATCACTCGAGCAGTCGCGGAATGGTAGACGTTGGACGGCGAGGTACTTCGAGAGATCGTCAGTCGTGTGATTGGCAATAGATGCGTGAAGGATCTTTTTATCCAATTTGCCAGCAGAATTGTGAGGCATGTGGTCAACAGGAACAAAGTATGTGGGGACCATATGGCTAGGCAGAGAGGAGCTGATGGTAGTGACGATATCAGAGAACATTTCACGAAGCTCGTCCGTAAGTTCTGTCAAGTGAGCCTCCATCGAAGCGCTCTCGGTCTCTTGCTTTGAGTTGAAGCATATAAAAGCGAGGAGAGAATCGCGGCCATCCTTTCGAGTGATGTCAACAACAGCATGTTCAATAGTTGTGTTGGAACGCTTGACATGGTACTCAATTTCTCCAAGTTCGATACGTTGGCCGCGAATCTTAACCTGAGCATCCTTTCGACCGATAAATTCGATGGAGCCATCTGCAAGGTAGCGAACTAAGTCGCCAGTCTTATAGAAGCGGCGCTCTCCCACATTGGCGTCAGGTGGCAACCATTTTACTTCTTCAATAAATGACTCTCTAGTCTTCTTTTCTTCGTTGATGTAGCCGCGGGCCAGGCACGAACCTTGTAACAATAACTCACCGACGCATCCGATTGGCATAAGCTGATCATGGTTATCGGGATTGACGATCCAAACACCATGAGTAAAGCTGCGGCCGATGTTGGTAAGTGGGATGGTGTTGGATGAAGAACATGTGTGATTGGTTGAAACAACACACGCCTCTGTTGGACCATATATATTGTGAAGGTCTACCTTGTCGACCCAAGTCTCGATGATATCTCTTGAAGGGGCTTCGCCTCCAATAAGGATGGTCTTCATTCCAGGAATCTGCTTTGGAGATAAAGTCTTGATAAAAGTAGGTGTCAGGAATGCATGATTGATGCGAGCCTCACGAATGAAAGCTGCAGTGTTGTGCATACGTTCATCCTCAGTTGGTATGCAAACAGTAGCACCTGCAATGAGCGAAGTGAAGATTTCAATGATGCAACCATCAAATACATAGTTAGAAAATTGAAGCAACCTTGAGTCCTCGTCGATTGCAAAGGCGTCACGTTGCCTAAGGAGCGCCGCAGATATGGAATGGTGCTCGATAATGATACCCTTTGGCTTACCGGTTGAACCGGAAGTAAACATAACATAGGCCGCATTATTGGGACCTGGCATTGTAAAATCCTGATCGATGGTATCGATGGCGGAAATAGAAGCAATCAAAGATGAAGAGAGCTCGACTGTGTTCTTGACCATGTCCTGACAGCCGGAGGCAGTCATCGGTGACACAATCATAAACTGGGCGCAAACTTCGTCAATCAAAGCCAAGCGACGGCTTGCTGGATGTGATGGATCAAGTGGAATAAAAACGCCACCTGCTTTGAGAATACCCAACATCACTACGATAGTCCACATAGATTTTTCAAAGCAGAATGGCACAATGGTCTCAGGTCGGACACCCAGACGACTGAGGTACACAGCAAGCTTAGTTGTCAGATGGTCAAGCTCGCCATAGGTCATGCTTCCTTCACTGCTGTAAAGGGCTTCGTGATCTGGTCTACGAGCTGCCTGTTCAGAGAAGAGATCGTGCAGAGTGGTGTTGGCAGAGTCATAAATTTCGTCATTCCACTCAAGCTGCTTTTGGAGGTCCCAGGATCCAGCCACGTCGATATTGCCGAGCATTGTCTCTTTTTGAGCAACAAGTTGGTTGGCGACATTGCTGAATTGCTCAGAGATAGATGAAGCTTGGAACTCTGTCACAACATTGGAATCGTAAATAAGTAACAACTCGAAATGGCTATCCATGATGATGATTTGAAGGACCAATGGATAGTTGGAAAAGTTTTGCAAAGAGCTCTCGGCGGAATACTCAGAACTGGCTGGCAATAAGATAACATCAGTACCAGCCACTTCGTTCTCGTCTGCAGTCTGCTGCTGAGCAGGTTGAATGCTAAGCAAGCTAGAAAAGTCGCATGCTTGCTTAGCCTCAGTGCTTAGAGTAGCGATGTTTTGGAGACCAAATTGCTCATACGCAACCATTTCTGAGGCTTGTATTTGCATCTCATGCAAGAACCGCGAGGTTGGTTGATCCTTGTCAAGACGGACGCGGACTGGCATAGTGGCAACCATAGGGCCAGGCATAGAGTCTAAACCAGGAACAGAGGCGTGACGGCCAGAGACTGTTGTACCGAAACATACATCATCAGTGCCACAGTATTGAGCTAGAACAATTGACCAGGTAGCTCGCATAATGGTGGCCTTGGTGATAGAGGTGTTTGTTAATCTTGGGAAGTTGACAGATTTTGATAATATTCGGGTCACATTGACGTCACTATCTGTAGCAGCTAGTTGCTGGTTGACGGCTGGGAATGAAGCCGGTTTGGCATCGTGAAGTTGCTGTTTCCAGTATTCTGCAGCATCATTTTGATCGATGTTCGTCGCGTATTTGACGAAGCGGGCGAAAGGCTGCAGAGGAGGCATCTCCGTGCCGAAGTAGGCGGCATAGAAAGTGGACATGATAAGTGGTTGTGTCCAGCCATCATACACAGAGTGGTGAATATGCCAGGTGAAATAGCTATTACCGCCATCCTCAATAAGAGCATAGCGGCAGAGACGAGAGCCATAGCCCATGTTGAAAACTTGGATTGCATTTTGCATATAAGACTGCAGCGATACATTCTCGGTAGGCTCCCACAAAGACTCCGAACTGCATTTGATAACGGCTTGGATAGTCTTAAGGCCAACAAGAACAATAGAAGTTCGGAGATTGGGGCAGATCTCGACAGTCTTGTCCCAAGCTGCCCTGAACTTCTCAATGTCGACGTGCTCAGGAATACGGTACACGTTCTGTGCTGTATAGGAGCCTGGCTGTTTGACAGATAAAGCCATGAGACCTTCCTGCAGTTTAGTGGTAGGGTAAGCATCTTCAATTGACTGAGTGGTAGAGAGGTTGCATTGCTGCTTGATTTCGCGAAGGATAGATTCACGCTCAGGAGGGTAAATCAAGCTGAAAGGCTGGGCCTCATACGTGTCGGTAACATAACCAAAACTGGCAGATGCGGCGACTGAAGACAGTCTGGGATCGGCGAAAATACTTGCCACAGTGATTTGGATACCATGCTCTTGAGCCAGGGTAACGAAATGAATGGCTGAGATAGAGTTGCCTCCGATTTGAAGGAAGCTATCATACTTGCCAATCTCTTCGGTGTGAATTTTAAGAATCTCGGCCCAGAGATCTCGCAGCTTGAATTCCATATCAGTTGTCGGCTCAGTCTTGTCTGCTTTGTTAGGAGCAAATGTGGCAAGCTCCTCAGATGATAGAGAACCTGCAAGAGCTTGTAGCTGCTTTCTATCAAGCTTCATAGATGTGATAAAAGGCATGCATTGGAGAGGGAGAATGATATTGGGAACCATGTAACCCGGGAGAGTGGCCTTCAGATTCTCTTTCAGACCACCAAGCGTTGATCTCATCGCATCATCAGAAACAAGTAGATTAAGGCGCAGGTCGTCAGTGACCCATTCCGCGCTCGCATCGCCAGCAAATGAGATGAAAGCAATCAGTGCATCACCAGCCTGCCTATGAAGAACATCAACAGCGACGTGGCGCACATTCTCAAGTGATTGGGTAATGGTGTACTCGATCTCACCAAGCTCAAGACGCTGGCCTCGTAGCTTGACTTGAGAGTCCTTTCGCCCGAGGTACTCCAATTCACCATCTGCGTTATAGCGGACAAGATCTCCGGTGAGGTAAAATCGCTTTGGCTCGTGCAGGAGAGAAGATGGAAGCGAACCAATTTCGCTGACGAATGACTCTTCTGTCCTTACTTTGTCATTGAGATAACCGCGAGCTAGAGCATGACCCTGAAGGACGAGTTCGCCAATACAGCCCATAGGCGTGAGTTTGTTATGATTATCTGGTTCTACAATCCAGCAGGCACCATTGAAACTAGACCCAATAATACGAGGAGATTCAGCACTGGACTTGAACTTATGTGTCGTGGCGTAGTTGCAGGCCTCAGCAGGTCCGTAACCGTTGAACAGAGTAATGCGGTCAACCCACATCTCCAGAATGCTCTTAGAAGCAGCCTCACCACCGAGAACAAGAGTCTTTAGGTGTGGCACCTTATCTGGCGTAAAAGTTCTTACAAAGGACGGCGTCAACATGGCTGTGTTAACCCTGGCTTTGTGCATAAAGTCGGGAGCGCATTGAAGGCGCTCATCATCACTAGGGATACAGATGGTTCCACCAAAGGCTAATGGCCCAAAAATCTCACCAAGACTACCATCGAAGATGTAATTGGAGAACTGGAAGACTCTCGACAACGGGGAAAGGTTATAAACCTTGCCATATCCAATGGTTGTAGAGCTGAAAGAGCCATGCTGCATGGCAACACCTTTTGGTTTACCCGTCGACCCAGAAGTGAACAAGACATATGCCGTGTTCCTCGGCCCAACCTTTGGTAGAACCTTTGGAGTAATAGAAGTGGCCAGTTTGCTTATTACGCTAGGTGACAACTCGACGACATGCTCAGCCATACCAGCGCATGAGGCGATAGCATTAGAAGACGCAATGAGCACGCGAGCATTAACTTCCCTGGCTAATGTTTCACGGCGACTGATTGGATGCGACGGATCAAGAGGTACAAAAGCGGCGCCTGCCTTGAGAATAGCCAGGATCGCGACCACAGCCCACATTGATTTCTCGAAGCAGAACGGTACTACTGTTTCTGGGCCAACATTTAACGAGCTCAGATATGTAGCAACAATGTCGGTCAAATGATCAAGTTCATCATAACTGAGGCTACCTTCTGAAGAATAAATAGCCTCGTGATGCGGGCTGTTAGAAGCATGCTCAGCGAATATGTCGTGAAGGCAAGTGTGGATGAAATCAGGCTTCTTGCTGTTCAGTTTCACAGCCTGTTGGAGATCCCAAGGCCCTGAAACACACACCTCACCCAGCATTTCGTCGCTCTGAGCAAGGAGTTGCTGGACAACATGGTCAAACTGATGCATGATAGCGCTTAGTTGAGCTTCGCTAAGGACATCGGAATCATAGATGAAAACCAAATTGACGAGGTCCTCCAAGAGGTGGCACTGGATCACTAGGGGATAGGAGAAATAGTTTTGCAGCATTTCTTCAGCTTTAATTTCGGGTGCAGCAGCAGGAATTACAAGAGCACTCTGATCGCCGGAGATTTTGCTGTCAGCGCTCATATGCTGGGCGGGCTGGATAGCCAAGAGAGATGTGAAATCACAAGCATCTTTCGCGTCGGAACCAAGTTTAGAAATATTTTGTATGCCAAATTGTTCATAATCAACCATGTCGGAAGCCTGTGATTGTACGTCCTGAAGGAATCGGTTGAGGGGTTTTTGCTTATCAAGGCGAATACGAACAGGAACGGTAGCAACGACAAGACCAGGCATAGATTCAAGGCCGGTTACATCAGCATGACGGCCAGAGACTGTGGTGCCAAAGCAGACATCATCGCTATCTGAGTAACGTGCAAGGACAATAGCCCAGGCAGCACGTAAAATAGAAGCCTTTGTGATAGACGTGTTTGTTGACTTGGGGAACTCGATGGTCTTATTCATGACACGAGTTTGAGAAACCCCAGGCTTGGCGCTGGGTGCCGGGAAGCTTGCGCGTTTAGCACCGTCAAGTTGTATTTTCCAATACTCGGAAGCGGCATTGTTATCAAGGTCCAGAGTATACTTGACAAATGCAGCATATGACTGTAGAGAGGGAGGCTCAAGGTCGTGATATGCTGCAGACAGCGTGCCCATAACCAACGGGAGAGACCAACCATCGAAGACGGTATGATGAATGCTGAAAGCGAAGTAATTACTAGCCCCTTCTTCAATGATCGCATAACGACACAGGCGCTGAGCATATCCCATTTCGAATTGGAGCGTGTTACGAGCATAAGTTCCAAGCGAAATATTAGAGGTATCATCCCAAGCAATATCATCCTTCAGTATAACTTGTATAGTAATACCATTTACAAGAATAATACGTGTGCGGAGATTGGCACAGCTCAGAACAGTATGCTCCCAAGCAGCACGGAATTTTGTGACGTCCACGTAGTCAGGAAGTTGATAGACATACTTGGCAATGTAAGATCCAGGCTGCTTGATTGCGAGGGCCATAAGTCCTTCCTGTAGCTTTGTGCAAGGATAGGCATCCTCAAGCAGTTCATCTCTAGAGAGGTGGCACTGCTCCTTTACAGCATCAGAGATGAGAGACTTATTGAGCGGCTCTCCAAGCAAGCTAAAAGGCGTGATGACTGTGGAAGTGGTAACGTGGCTAGATTTGTTTGCAGCTGCTAAGGCAAGCGCCGAAAGGCGAGGATCGTCAAAGATATCCTTAACCGCAATTGAGATACCAGCCTCACGAGCATTTGTAACCAGCTGGATTGCCGAAATAGAATCACCGCCAATTTGCAAGAAGCTGTCATCGCAACCGATTTGTTCTTTGGGCATGTGCAATACGGCCGACCAAAGCTCTTGCATGCGAATTTCCATTTCAGTCTCGGGTAAGCGCTTGACACCGTTGCGCAGGGAATAGGCAGCATAGTCATCTTCATTTAATTCAGAAACGAGCCTCTTTAGTTTATTTCTGTCAAGCTTTGTGGACGTGATGAAAGGCATGTAGCGACATGGAACGAAGAGCGAGGGTACCATGTAGCGAGGTAGCGTAACATTGAGCCGGCTGATCATCTTCGCAAGCTGTGTCTGAAGCTCTTCTGTTACAGATAGGAAGATATCTTCATCTGATTGAGAAATACTAGCAATGCGTGTTTCATCTGAGAAACAGAAGTATGCGATAAGTCTTGTGCCAGAATCGGTCGTGAAAACGTCAACGGCAACTTGACGAGCGCCTTCAAGGCCACTGCGGACATGATACTCAACTTCGCCAAGCTCCACACGAAGGCCGCGAATCTTGACTTGTGTATCCTTCCTGCTAGAGAATTCCAGTGTACCGTCGGTATTGTACGAAGCCAAATCGCCGGACTTGAAGAATCGCGACCAAGAGGGTTGATCTCGGTATGGTGCCCAGGCAGGTAGCTCATACATTGTGGTGGCTTTGGTTCGCTCGACATCGGCGAGATATTCCCGTAAGATTGTTGGGCCCTGGATGACAACTTCGCCTATTGTACCGATAGGGGCGAGCTTGTCGGGATTGGTCGGGTCCACGACCCAACAGAAGCCTCCTACGGGACGGCCAATTGTTAATGGCGACTCATCCACGGATTGGAACTCATGCAAAGAGCTGAATAGACAGGTCTCGGCAGGACCCCAACCGTTCCACAATCGAACTCTACCAAACCAGGTGGTAAGTATATCGCGGGGAACGGCTTCACCAGCTAATAACAAAAGGGTGACGGAGGGGATTTGATCTGGACTTAAGGTCCGCACAAAAGATGGTGTAAGCAAAAGGGTGTTGATTTCATGCTCAGCGATGAACTCTTTCAGACTATTCATCCGAGTATGCTCAGAAGGAATGAACATACACGCGCCCGAAATCAGCTGTAGTATACTTTCGCCAAGACACAGGTCAAATACATGCGAAGCAAATTGGAGCGTCCGGTTGTTCGAGCTTATACCCATTCTCTTCCTGATAGCAGTCTGGCTTGTTGCGAAACCACCATGAGTCATGACTAGACCTTTGGGCACACCCGTGGATCCAGAAGTAAACAGCACATAGGCAGCGTTGTGAGATGAGACTGGGATCTGAGGGTCAATTGCACCGAGTGAGCTGTTGATCTGCTCGTACAAGGCAGGAGAAACTTCAACTACTCGGTCGATAATACCGGAAATCAAATCTCGGGTATTATTGGATATAAGAGCCAACTTAGATTGAGTCTGCGAAGTAACCTGGCGGAGACGTTGCTCAGGATAAGATGGATCTAGAGGTGCCCATACAGCACCAGCCTTGTTGATAGCAAAGATAGCTACCCAGTACCAAACGGATTTTTCGAAGCAGACGTGGATAAGATCCTCAACTTGGACATTATAATCATTGATGAGATGGTGGGCTAGTTTATTGGCGGCTTCATTAAGCTGGCCATAAGTCAACTCCCCATCCCAGGCCCAGATGGCTGGTGAATCAGGAGCTTCCTTTGCACGCAATTCGATAAGATGATGGATACAAGTGTCCATAATCTCTGGGAACTCTGAATTAAACTCGGTGGCACGATGAAGATCCCAATCGGATGCAAAAACCAAGTCGCCTAATGTGCGGCCTTCGTCAGTGAATAGCTGCGAGGCCACATGCTCAAATTGATAGCACAATGCTTGCATAGACAATTCAGAGAGCACTGAAGAGTCATAGGTAATAACCAACTCAATTGAATCACTAAGGAGGTGGCCCTGGACAACAAGAGGATAAGAAAAGTAACCTTGCATTGCGTCTTCAGCTGAATTGCCCTCAATATTAGCAGGCAACAGCAGCGCAGATGATGTGGCTTCATTTTCATTAGGGGTGCTTTTGCCGCGTGAGTCCAAGTGTACTCGAGGCTGTACAACCAGTAAACTCGTGAAATCACACGCTTCCCTGAAGTCGGAGTTGATCTTTCCAATGTTTGACAAACCATATTGTTCGTATGGAACCATCTCGTGAGCTTGATTCTGGATAGCCTGGAGATACTTTCCAATAGTCTGTGTCTGGTCCAGACGCACACGCACAGGAACAGTTGCGACCACAGGACCAGGCATATCCATGAGACCCGACACTGAAGCTTGTCTGCCAGATATCGTCGTACCGAAAGTTATGTCATCGGTATCACAATAACGTGCGAGTAAAATAGCCCAAGTCGCGCGTATTATTGTGGCTTTAGTGATAGCGGCATTAGCTGAAGCAGGGACTTGGATTGTCCTGGCCGTGACTCGTGTGACTCCCTTTGACATGGAATTTGCCGTGACTGGAGGATAAGGTGCCTTGCTAGCACCTTGAAGCTGTTGAGTCCAGTAATTGACCGTATCTTGAGAATTAATAGCCTTCAGATACCAAATAAAACCTGAATAGGGCTTAAGTGCAGGCAACTCCAGGTTATGATAAATACTCTGAAAAGTTGACATTATAAGACGAACAGTCCAGCCATCGTGAACTGCGTGATGAACTGTCCAGAAGAAGTATCTGTCTCCATTGTCGTCATCAGCCAGGAAAATTTGAGAAAGACGAGAACCATAGGTCATCTCAGTCTTTTGAGCCGCCTTAATTGTGCTAAGGGCATCCTTGTGTTCTTGGGGCTGCCAAACAGAACCATCTCTGGTGATTATCTGTACGCACTTGCCGTCAAGCAGAACTATTCTAGTACGCATGGTAGTACACAGCGATACAGTACGTTCCCAGGCCGCCTTGAAGCTGGCAATGTCAACGTCTTGAGATATTCTGTAGGCATATCTTGCAATGTATGAGCCCGGCTGCTTTACCGAAAGAGCCATTAGACCTTCTTGGAATGAAGTTGCCGGGTAGGCATCTTCGACTTCTTCGTCAACTGCCAAGCCGCAAAGGCTTCGGACTTCATCGCTGACAGCAAGTTGGTGTACCATAGTATCAACAATGGAGAATGGAGTGGTATCAACGATAGACATCTGCTTGTCTTCTCCAGCCTCTCGAGATTTGCCAGCAACAGCAGATAGACGTGGATCATCAAATATTTCTTTAACAGAAAGTGATACACCGGACTCTCGGGCAGTACTAACCATGTTGATAGCGGTTATAGAATCGCCACCAAGACCCAAGAAGCTATCATCACGACCTATTGATTCAATTGGAATTCCAAGCAGCTCAGACCAGAGCTTCTGGAAGAAGACTTCCATCAGAGTTTCCGGTGACCGTTTCTTACCACCGAGGAGAGAATATTGGGCGATTTGCGTCCTATCTAATACCCCAGTGAACTTCTTCAGTTTATTACGGTCAAGCTTGGTTGAGGTAATGAAAGGCATATAACTGCAAGGGATAAACATGGTCGGAATCATATAACGAGGCAGTGAAATGCGGAGCTGTCCAACAACTGCTGCTAAACGAGACTGCAAATCTTCGTCAATTGGCAAGAATAAACCGTCAGAAGCATTATTGCTAATGCCTGCAGTTCGAGTCTCGTCGCTGAAACATAGATACGCGATGAGATTTGTACCATTTTCGCCCTGATATACGTCGACAGCGACTTGCCTAGCCGTAGGAAGTGCCTGTTGGATATGATACTGAACTTCTCCGAGCTCTACACGTAAACCACGAATCTTTATTTGAGTGTCTTTACGAGTTGCGAATCCAATAGTGCCATCCTGGTTGTAATAGCAAAGATCGCCCGACTTGTAGAATTTATTCCAATGTTCGGAATCAGGGCGAGGCGCCCAGCTGGGAAGATCATACACAATGGAAGACTGAGTCCGTTCAGGATCGGATAGATATTCGCGTAATAAGGTCGGACCTTGAATAACAACCTCTCCAATCGTTCCAGTCGGGGCTAGGCGATGAGGATCTGCTGGATCAACGACCCAGCAGAAACCACCGACTGGCTTACCAACTGTAAGAGGAGACTCGTTGACTGACTTCCATTCGTGGAGTGTTGAAAATACACAGGTCTCAGCAGGTCCCCATCCATTGATTAAACGAACCTTGCCAAACCAGGTAGCTAAGACGTCCCTCGGGACGGCCTCGCCGGCTAGTAGAACAAGCTCAAGCCCTGGAACTTCTGCTGGGTCAATTGTACGGATGAATGAAGGCGTAAGGAAGGTCCAATTGATCTCCATTTCTCGGATAAACTGGGTAAGGCTATTCATCCTAGTGTGCTCCGACGGTATGCATAGACAAGCGCCTGTTATTAAGGGTGCGACTATCTCTCCGATAGAAAGGTCGAATACAAAGGCAGCGAATTGCAACATGCGTACATCAGGTGTTAGACCAAGTCTTTTGACGATAGCTGTTTGAGATGTGCACACAGAGCCGTGCTGCATAACTAGGCCCTTCGGTATACCCGTTGATCCAGAGGTAAATAAAACATAGGCAGCATTATCTGAAGCCACAGTCGTTGCCGGGCCCCTTTGGCTGTTTTCCTCAATTTCGGATAGCAGTAGATCAAGTTCTGAGCTTACAGTAACCACAGACTCGACCAGATGAGACATCAAGTCTCTATTCGCAACCGAAGTTAGCGCAATCGTAGCACGCGTCTGAGACACGACTTGTTGAAGTCGCTGTTCCGGGTGAGTGGGATCAAGGGGCACCCAAGCAGCGCCAGCTTTATTTATAGCCAGGACAGAAACAAAGAACCAAGCTGACTTCTCAAAGCAGACGTGTATTAGGTCATCTGTTTTAATGTTATAATTGGCCGTAAGATAATTGGAGAGTCGGTTAGCAGCACGATTAAATTCAGAATATGTCAAGTCCATGTCCCAAGCTCTAATAGCCATTGCATTAGGACGAATTTTGGCTTGGTTCTCAATAAGCTGATGAACACAAGAGTCGATAATATCAGGGACTTCAGAATTGAATTTGAGACATTGTGCGATATCCCATTCGGAAGCGATAGAGATTGAGCCGAGGGCCGATTGAGGTTCAAGGACTAACTGCTCAACAACATGTTTGAATTGCTGAGAAAGGGCAAAAAGTTGCGCTTCCGGCAGAGCAACAGAGTCGTAAATTAGTACAAGATTGATGAAATTTTCATGCAAATGCGCTTGGATAACTAATGGATACGAGAAGTAGTTTTGCATGACTTCATCCTTGGTTTCAACCACAGATTCAGGAGTAGCGAGCAGAGTCTCTTCGTCCTCGCTATTGTAGATCAGAGTCTGCATTGGCTGAATAACAAGAAGTGATGAAAAATCGCAAGCATCCTTCGCGTCTGCACTCAATTTGCCGATATTCTGAAGGCCAAATTGCTCGTAAGGAAGCATTTTGCTAGCTTGGCCTTGAATGTCTTGAAGAAAGTCATCCACAGACTTCTGCTGATCTAGACGGACTCGAATTGGCACCGTTGCGATGACTGGCCCAGGCATATCCATCAATCCCGAAACAGGGGCTTGTCTACCAGAGATTGTCGTTCCGAAACAAACGTCATCTGTATCGCAGTAGCGTGCAAGGACCATGGCCCAGGCTGCGCGGAGGATAGTAGCTTTGGTGACGCCCACAGTAGTCTGAGGCAGATCAATTCTCGTTTCCATGAATCGCGTCACGTCGCTCTCGTCAGACGCCTCGAGCGAAGCAGTAGACGGGAACGTAGCCTTCTTGACATCGTGTAGCTCCCTCATCCAATACTCGCTAGCATCTTGAAAACTCATATCCATCGTATATTTGATGAATCTAGCATAGTTTTCGACCCTAGGCATTTCGAAGCCTCTATAGGCGCTGTGTAGCGCGCCAAGAATCATGGGCGTTGTCCAGCCGTCGAAGACAGCATGATGAATGCTCCACAAGAACTGGATATCCTGGCCCTCTTCCTCAATCAGTGCGTAACGACAAAGGCGAGAGCCATAGCTCATTTCTGTCTGTTTAGCAGCGTGTAGATACGACATTAATGTCATGCCAGTCGTATCCTCCCAGGCGATATCATTGCTGATCACAGTTTGAATTGCCATGCCGTGAACATTGACAATCCGAGTACGCAGATTAGCACAGAGTCTAATAGTTTGTTCCCAAGCGTTCTTGAATCGGGTTACATCGACGTAGGCAGGCAAGCGATAGTGGAATTTGGCAATGTATGAGCCCGGTTGCTTCACAGCTAAAGCCATCAAACCCTCTTGCAGCTTAGAGCAAGGGAACGCATCTTCGATTTCCATATCAGGTGATAGCTGAATGCCAAATGAGTCGCTACGAATCATGCTCTGCTGAGCCTCATCAATGAGGGTAAATGGCTCAATAATAGCAAGTTCTTCAATATCCTCACTTAGGCTAGTCGCTTTAGCCGCAATGGCAAGGAGTCGAGGATCACTGAATATATCGTCAACGCTGATGGAGATGCCGCTCTGACGGGCCTTGGCAACAAGACGAATAGCAGCGATAGAGTCACCGCCAATTCTCAAGAAATTATCGTCGCGGCCAATTGAGGTGGTAGGCATATTCAGAACAACTGCCCAAAGGTTTTGCAAGAGGTACTCCATTTGACTCTCTGGCTGCCTTTTATCGCCACTGATGAGAGCGTATTCTTCTAGCTGTTCTTTAGCTAGTGAAGCGGTAAGCTTTAATAAAAGCTTCCTATCGAGTTTACCAGAAGTAACGAGCGGCATGGCCTTGCAGGGAACAAACAAGGTGGGAACCATATATCCGGGCAAGACAACATTGAGATGACCTAGTAAACTAGTAATATTATCTTTAAGTTCGCCGGTTAATCGCAAGACAATATCATCGCTCGTCAGATAGCTAGTCATGCTAGCCGGAAGCGTATCATTATTGAAGCAGACAAATGATACAAGATTGACAGCAGCATCAGTCTCGAACACAGCCACAGCGACCTGTCGGACGCCAGCAAGATTTTGGCGGATACGATGCTCAACTTCGCCCAATTCCACACGCAAACCTCGAATCTTGACTTGCGTGTCTTTTCGGCTGTAGTATTGGATAGTTCCGTCCGGGTTATATCTTGCCAAATCACCAGTCTTATAGAACCTGTTATAGTAGCGAGAGTGGCGATGAGGAGCCCAATCAGGAAGACTAGTAACGATTGCTGAGGCAGTCTTGTCTTTGTCCGCAAGATATTCGCGAAGCAAGTTAGGCCCTTGAATAACAATTTCGCCAAAAGTGCCTGTTGGGGCTAGCTTTTGCGGATCTTCAGGGTCAACAATCCAGCAGTAGCCACCAAGTGGGCGTCCAATTGTCATATACGATTCGTTTGTAGACTTCCATTCATGTAAAGAGCCAAAGACACACGATTCAGTAGGACCCCAGGCATTAAACAGACGAAGTTTACCAAACCAAAGCTCGAAAACATCCTGGCTGACAGCCTCACCGCCGAGGATCAAGACCTCCAAGGAAGGGACTTCGTGCGGATCTATGGTGCGCGCCAAAGAAGGAGTTATCAGTGCCCATGTGACATTTTCATCGCATATGTAGCTTGCTAGTGAATTCATTTGCATCTCCCAAGACGGAATACAGACACAGGAGCCTGAAATAAGCGGAGCGTATATTTCGGCAATGCTTGCGTCAAACACAAATGAGGAAAATTGAAGCATTCGAACACCAGGAGCATGACCGAGTCTCCTGCTGTAGGATGTTTGACTGCTACAGAGAGCTCCGTGCTCTATAACAACGCCCTTGGGAACACCAGTTGATCCAGAAGTAAAAAGTATATAAGCCACATCTTGGGGCGTAACATTGGTAAACGGCTTACTGTCGTTATATTGCTCTGCCAAAGCATCGACAAACTCTTCTGTCACCTCCAAAACGCTGGCTACTAGACCAACACATTTATCAAAATTTGCTGTGGAAGCGAGAGCTAATTTTGATCCTGCTTGGCCAACAATTTGCTGGTGGCGTTCAGCAGGATGTGACGGGTCAAGAGGAATCCAAGCAGCTCCGGCTTTGTTGATTGCCAAAATCGAGATCACATACCAAGCCGACTTCTCGAAACATACATGAACAAAGTCGCCAAGTCTTACGCCCATGGATTGAATGAGATGATTTGCTAATCTATTTGCAGAACGATCCAATTCGGCGTAAGTAAATTTAGCATCCCAAGCGCTTATAGCTTCAACGTTGGGATTAATGAGGGCTTGTTGCTCAATCAAATTGTGGATGCAGCCATCGATAACAGCGGGTTCGTCATGGTTTGCGGCACGTGAGAACTCCAAGTCCCATTCGCTTGCCACTGAAATGCTGGATAGAGAGCTATTACCCTGTCTAAGGAGTTGACAAACCACATGTTCGAATTGGTGAGACAGGCCAATGAGCTGGTGTTCAGCAATAATGTCACAATCGTAGACAAGGACAAAATTGACGCTGTCATCGAGCAAATTGCATTGCAGAACCAAGGGATAATTGAAATAGTTGTCGAGCATCTCAGCAGTTTGAATGTCCTCAGCTACAGCAGCAGTGAGAATGGCCTCTCCCTCCTCGCTGCCAGTGGATGTAATATGCTGGACTGGCTGCACGACTAACAAGCTAGTAAAGTTGCACGCCTCCTTAGCTTGGGCATTCAGTTTGGATATGTTTTGGATGCCGAATTGCTCGTAAGCAACCATCTCTGAGGCTTGTGACTGGATACTTTGCAAGAAGCTATCTAGAGATTGCTCCTGGTTGAGCTTAACGCGAACGGGAACAGTCGCAAGGACAAGACCAGGCATCCGCTCTATTCCAGGAACGGGGGCATGACGGCCAGAAACAGTAGTTCCAAAGCAAATATCATCGGAATCGTTATATCGTGCGAGCACAATGGCCCAAGCGGCTCGGAGGACGGATGCTTTTGTGATTGACGTGTCAGTAGAGCGTGGAAAGTGGATCGTCTTGTGCATCACGCGAGTCGAATTTTCCGACTTTTGGCTCTGGATTGTTTCACTTCCAGGAGGGAATATGGCTTTCTTGGCGCCAGAAAGCTGTTCAGTCCAGTATTCGCTGGCGGCACTATAATCCATATCCATCACATACTTCACAAAGCCGGCATATGGGAGGAGCGAGGGAACATCAGTGCCACGGTAGAACGCGTAAAGCGTACTCATTATCAACGGCAAAGTCCATCCGTCGAAGATGGTGTGGTGGATATTCCAAGCAAAATATTTTTCTCCGTCCTGTTGAATGATAGCATATCGGCAGAGAGGCGAACCGTAACCCACTTGGGAATTTTCTGCGGACATGATGAATGAGCGGAGATCGGAAGATGTATGCCACTCAACAGAGTCTTTAATGACGGCCTGGTAAGCAGAGCCATCAACAAGGACAAATCGCGTCCTGAGTGCTGCACAAGCTTCAACAGTCTGATCCCAGGCATGCTTGAAGCGCTCGATATCGACACCAGCAGTAAGGCGGTATAGATGCTTCGCAACATATGATCCAGGCTGCTTGACTGCTAAAACCATCAGACCTTCCTGTAATCGAGTGCAAGGATAGACATCTTCGATAATGGCGGTGGAGGAAAGATCAGTGCACTGAGATCGCACTTCAGCAAAGACGGCATCCATGACAGAAGCAGGGATGATGCTGAAAGGCTTAGTCTCGTATACAGGTAGGATTTCATCAGTGTTAGCAGCTGCAGCCATGTGCGATAAGCGAGGATCGTTAAAGATGGTAGCCACTGTAAGTGCAATATTGTTTTGCTGTGCTAAGGAGACGAGCTTAATAGCGCTGATTGAGTCTCCTCCAATGCGGAGAAAGCTATCATTCTTGCCAATAGACTCAGCATCAATTTGCAACACCTGGGCCCAGAGTTCTCTAAGCTTGAATTCCAGAGGAGTGCTTGGTGGTTCACTCTTGCCAACAACAGGCGCGAATCGCAAGCGGTCGTGTGTTGATAAGTTATGGGCGTGAGCGAGCAGAGCATTGCGGTTGATTTTGCCATTAACCGTCTGTTCAGGTTTACCCTCAAACAGCAGATAAGATGATGGAATCATATATGAGGGCAATACCATTCCGAGAGATGAGTCAATGTCAGAAATTGTGGAACGAGCATCATCTGTAACGGTTTCCACCAAATGGAGAGTTGACTGAGCGGCTACTTCGCCTTCCGTGTACCATAAGAAAGCGAACAAATTGTCATGCTCTTGTTCATCCTTGACAACAGCCACGATAGCATCCATATTCTTTGGCAGGAATTCGTGGATACGTGACTCGATTTCGCCAAGTTCGACACGCTGACCATGCAGCTTGACTTGGGTATCTTTACGGCCAATAAATTCGAAAGTACCATCAGCGTTGCGTCGAACTAAATCGCCAGTCCTGTAAACTCTCTTCTTACTGTCCCCTGGAAGCCAGTCGACATTCTCCATCCAGTTGGACGCAACTTCAGCGGTGACGTTTAGGTACCCTCGAGCAAGCATTGGACCTTCTATAAGAAGTTCACCGATACATCCTACAGGGACAAGTCTCTTATAATCGGTAGGTTCAACTACCCAGAAGGCTGAAGAAATTGGCCTTCCAAGGTTAGTCGACCGGCCAATCTTACCAACAGCGGGATTCCAAGCACAGATAGAAGCTTCCGCAGGGCCGTATAAGCCATGCACTTCGGTGTGACTGATCCAGCGGTCTACACATCTCTTACTAATAGCCTCGCCACCCAAACAGAGAACCTTAAGATCAGGCACGTCAGCTGGTGAGAGAAGATCCGCCACCGTAGGCGTAAGGAATACCCAGTTGGCCTTTGTTGCATTGATAGCCCCTGCAAGGTCATTAAGACGAGCATGGTCCGACGGAATGCAAACAGTTGCACCACGCATAAGAGAAACGAGGCAGTCGAGTACGCCAACATCGAATGTATAGGCAGAGAACTGGAATACACGCGTGCCAGATCCAATGTTGAGGTCGCTACCATAAGCATTTCCAGAAGAGCACAAATTGTTGTGCTGGATGACCATTCCTTTGGGCTTTCCAGTTGATCCCGATGTAAATAACACAACGCTTGCATCATCTGGCTGTACCACACATTTGATATCGCCCACAGGATCGGATAGCTCAATTAACAGAGCCTCATCGACAGCAAGTACCTCGATACCAATATCACGCAAAGTGTCTTGGCATGATGGGCTGGCAACAGCTAAAGATGACTTGGTATCTTCAATGATGCCGCGAAGGCGAGCAACAGGTGCATTAGGGTCAAGAGGAACAAAGGCACCACCAGCCATTTCAATAGCAACCATTGTAACAACTGCCCACGTAGACTTAGGGAAGCATAGCGGGATAAGAGATTCAGGTCCAACGCCGAGCGCCTGAAGCCTCCACGCCAGACGAGATGCAAATACGCCCAGTTCCGCGTAGGTAAGGTTGCCATCCCAAGAAGCGACGGCGGGATCGTTGGGTTGAGTCTTAATGCGCTCTTGTATAGGCCAATGTGTGCATGACTCCGTAGAAGGCTTAAGTTGAGTGGATGCAAGAGCATGTTGAACGTCCCAATCTCCAACTAAATTAATACTTTCAAGTGTATCATCAGTCGCACCTAAAAGTTGCTGTACAACATTATCAAGATGATTCGAGAGTGCAGATACTTGAGCCTCAGTCAAGACGTTGGGGTTAAAGAAAAAGCGCTGCAAAATATGGTCCTCAAAGGTGTTGCTGATAATGACAAGAGGATAATTGAAATAATTTTGCATGGCATCGTCTGTGCGGCTCTGTTCTTCGTCGCCATAGACTAAGATGTTAGTTTCAGCGTCTTGTTCCGAGACGGTGGTTGCAGGTGGCTGAATAACGAGCAGGCTCGAGAAGTCACAGACGTCTCTAGCATCCCGGCTTAGCTTAGAAATATTCTGAAGGCCAAACTGTTCATAAGGAACCATTTCATGTGCTTGGTTTTGAATTTGAGCGAGGAATTGGGACTTGGTGGTCGCGCGATCCAAGTGAACTCGAACAGGAACAGTTGCAATCATAGGACCTGGCATAGTCTCTAAACCAGCAACTGGGGCATGACGACCTGACACAGTAGTACCAAAGCTCACATCATCAGTGTCACAGTATCGCGCTAGAACAATCGCCCAAGCAGCCCTTAAAGTAGAAGCCACTGTGATGGTGCTCCGCTTAGACTGTCTCAAACTGATAGTGAACTGGGACACTTGCGTTGACGACGATGAACTAGTTTGGCGGGCTGGGAAAGCAGCCCTCTTAGAACCAGACAGTTGCTCTCTCCAGAAATCTGCTGCAGCCGTATTATCTAGCTCCATATTGTATTTGATAAAGCCAGAATAAGGCCTTAAAGCTGCAACCTCCCCGCCGAAATAAACTGTATATAGGGTAGTCACCAAAATGCGCAACACCCAGCCATCATATATCGAGTGGTGGGCTGACCACACAAAATATTTGGTATCGTTTTCCTCAATTATTCCGTACCAGCAGAGAGGAGTTCCATAGCCCATCTCTAAGTCGCGAACACTGTTGGTGATTGTGGTAAGTGTATCATTTTCTAGCGATTGCCATTGATTGTCTTCTTCAAGGAGCAGCTGGATTGGTGTCCCGTTCAGCAGGACAATTCGCGTCCGCATATTACCACAAAGCTTAATAGTGCGATTCCATGCCGATTTCAATCGATCTACATCGACGAACTTGGCAAGTTTATAAACGTACTTGGCGACATACGAGCCCGGCTGCTTCACAGTCAAGGCCATTAAACCCTCCTGTAGTGAAGTACAAGGATAAGCGTCTTCAATCATTTGGTCATGAGTAAGACTACAAGATTGGCGAACTTCGCCACCAAGCACCAGGGCGCGAGTTTGCTCGTCCAAAAGACTGAAGGGGGCAACAGGCGCTTCTTGCTCGTGGTTTTCTTCTAAAATAGCCGCCTTAGATGCAACAGCAATTAGACGAGAATCGTCGAAGATATCCTTGATGATAAGAGAGATACCCTCTCCACGAGCCTTTGACACCAAGTAGATCGCAGTAATAGAATCACCGCCAATCTGGAGGAAGCTATCGTCACGACCAATGGATTCAATGGGAAGATTCAGAATCGTGCTCCAGATAGCCTGGAGACGAGTTTCCATCTCAGTCTCGGGGACCCGTTTCTTACTGTTGATTAGCGAATAATACATCAGGTCATCCCTGTCAAGAGAAGCTGTCAATGCCTTCAGTGTCTTCCTATCCAATTTCGTGGAAGTAATGGTAGGCATAAATTTGCAGGGAATAAACATAGTAGGGATCATATAGCGCGGAAGAGTCACGCCAAGCTCGCCGACCATGGCGGTAATACGAGTCTGAGTATCAACATCAAGAGGGAGATAGATGTCGCTGATTTTGAGATCTGACGAGACAGGGCGAGATTCATCGTTAAAGCAGACGTATGAAACCAGATTTGTTCCGGTTTCTGATTTCAAAACATCAACAACAACCTGCTTGACACCTTCGAGTGATTCGCGAATATGGTGTTCAACTTCGCCTAATTCCACACGAAGACCGCGGATTTTGACTTGAGTATCTTTACGGCTGTAAAACTCAAGCGTACCGTCGGGATTATAGAAGCACAAGTCGCCCGACTTGTAAAAACGGCTCCAGGATTGAGAGTGAGAGTCTTTCTTCGGTGCCCATGGTGGCAGTGAGGTAATAATAGCCTCTTTACTCCTCTGCGGATCAGCGAGGTATTCGCGGAGCAGTGTTGGGCCTTGTAGAACGACTTCACCCAAGCAGCCAATTGGTGTCAGCTTACTCGAGTCTTCGGCATCAACGATCCAACAGCACCCTCCGACGGGTCTTCCGATTGTCAAAGGAGACTCATCAGCAGAAGACCACTCGTGTAAAGTGGAGAACACACAAGTTTCAGCAGGGCCCCAGCCATTGATTAACCGTACCTTACCGAACCATGCGTCAAGGATATCTCTTCCCACAGCCTCGCCGGCTAGAAGCAAAAGCTTGAGGCTAGGTACGTCTTCAGGCCTCAACGTTCGAACGAAAGAAGGCGTTAAGAACGCCCAATTAATGTTCATATTCATGATGAAGTCTTTTAGACCATTCATTCTTATCTCTTCCGATGGCATACATACGCAGGCTCCGTTGATTAAAGGAGCGACGATTTCACCAATAGAAAGATCAAAGACGTAGGCAGCAAATTGAAGAATTCTGACGTCTGGGGTCAGGCGAAGCCTCTTGGCGATAGCAGTTTGACTCGTGCAGACAGCGTTGTGCTGCATAACGAGACCCTTTGGTGTTCCCGTGCTGCCCGAAGTAAAGAGAACATAGGCAGCGCTGTTTGGCGACACGTTGATGGCGGGGTTGCCCAGACCATTGTGAATCACGGAAATTTCATCAATGAGACTGGGGGAGACTTCAATGACGTGATCAACCAGTTTACTGCAGAGAGCAGCGTTGGCAGGTGATGCAAGAGCTAATTTGGCCAGAGTCTGGCCCACAACCTGCCGCAGGCGTTGTTCAGGGTGAGATGGATCAAGCGGTACCCAAGCAGCGCCAACCTTGTTAATTGCGATTATGGAAACGAAGAACCAGATCGACTTCTCAAAGCAAACGTGGATTAGATCATTAGTCTTGACGCCTGCCTTAAGTATATAATGGGCTAATCCATTAGCAGCGTCGTTGAGTTGGTTGTAGCTCATCTGGCCATCCCAGGCGCAGATAGCTGGTGCTTCTGGTCTGATGCCTGCTTGTTTCTCGATAAGATTGTGAATACAGGTATCTAGGATTTCTGGATCTTCAACATTCCATCTCTTTGCTTGCTCAAGATCCCATTCACCGGAAATGGTGACAGAGCTAAGAGCATCATTAGACTCATGAACTAGCTGGTTTGCAACAACATCAAATTGATGAGATAGAGCCTTCATTTGGACTTCCGATAGGACTGTAGAGTCATAGGTAAGAAGAAGCTCAATAGAATTGTCAAAAATATGTCCCTGTATCACGAGAGGGTATGTGAAATAGTTCTGCATTAGTTGTTCGCCGCTTCTTGCTTCAATCGCTGGCGTTAGGAGAGGATCAGAAGATTCCTTGCCTGTAATCGAATCCAAGTGAGTTCGAGGTTGTATAACAAGGAGCGAAGAGAATTCGCAAGCATCTCTCGCATCTGCGCTCAACTTAATGATGTTTTGAAGACCGAATTGCTCAAAAGCAATCATTTCGGTTGCTTGAGCCTGAATATTACCAAGGAAGTGGGAAACTGATTGACCAGCATCAAGGCGAACACGAATTGGGACTGTTGCTACAACTGGGCCTGGCATTTCCGTAAGACCGGTCACAGGAGCTTGACGGCCAGAGACAGTAGTTGCGAATGTGACATCGTCGGAATCACAATAGCGAGCAAGAAGAATTGCCCAAGTAGCACGAAGAATAGTAGCCTTTGTGGTAACAGTCTTGACGGATGGAGGGAAAGATATAGTTTTGTTCATCATACGAGTGATGCCAGTATGGGATTCAATGCGAGGCATTGGAGGATAGGTAGCTCGCTTAGCATTTCGCATTTGCTCGCGCCAGAAGTTGCTGGCCTCTTCTGTATTGATATTAAGCGTGTAGCGGATAAAGGAAGAGTAGGGCAGAAGTCGAGGAAGCTCTTGGCCCAAGTATACGCTGTAGAGAGTGTTCATGATGATTCGAATTGTCCAGCCATCATGAACAGCATGGTGCGACGCCCAGATGAAATAATTGCCAGAGTCAGCATCCTCAACTAACGCATAACGGTTGAGACGAGAACCGTAAGTCATCTCAGAACGAGTCACATCGATGGCACCCTGTAGATCTGTTGGATATGTGACATCCCACTCAGCCGGCCCATCGATCAATAGCTGAACGCAAGTACCATCAAGGATGATAATGCGGCTTCGAAGATTAGCGCAAAGTTGAAGAGTTCGCTCCCAAGCAGCTTTGAACCGTACGAGATCTACGCTACTCGACAACTTAAACACGTATTGCGCGACGTAAGAACCGCGTTGTTTGACAGACAGAGCCATCAGTCCTTCTTGTAATTTTGAACAAGGATAGGCATCTTCGACAGTTTGACCGGAGGATAATGCTATCTGGGATCGTATGTCATCACTGTGAACAGTAGCACAGAGATGATCAGATAGTAAACTGAATGGAATGATAGACATATCTTCGTCAATAGCGTCAAGGGTGTGAACTTTGGAAGCAACTGCAGATAGACGAGGGTCGTCAAAAATTTCCTTTACAGTGATGGAAAACCCAGCCTCGCGACACGCAGTGACGAGATGGATGGCGATAATTGAGTCGCCTCCTAGTCCAAGGAAGCTATCATCGCGGCCAATAGAGTCGGTCGGAATGGATAATATTGCTGACCAGATCTTTTGTAGCTGAAATTCCATAGGAGTCACGGGTATACGCTTGCTGACGCCATGTAGCGAGAACTTGTTTAGTTCGGATTGGCTTAGAGCTGCCGCGTGTCTTTTAAGCTCCTTTCGGTCAAGTTTGAGAGATGTGATGCTGGGCATGTAACTGCATGGGATGTAGAATGTAGGAATCATGTAACGTGGCAAAGCCACGTTTAATTCACCTACAGCCTCAACAAGTGTCTCTTGAAACTCAGCATCGAAGGGGGCGAATGGGCCATTGACATCGGCTTCATGAAGTCGTCTCATCTTGTCGTTGAAACATAGATATGCTATCAGGTTAGAGCCGTTGTCCGTTGTTATAACGTCTACAACAATCTGGCGGATTGCTTTAAACGAGGTTTGAACGTGATACTCAATCTCACCAAGCTCGACACGAAGACCACGAATCTTAACCTGCGTATCCTTGCGGGAAGAAAACTCGATCATACCGTTGGTGTTATAAAAGCATAAATCACCGGTCTTATAAAATCGGTTCCAGTTGAATTTGTCCGGACGGGGTGCCCATTCTAGTAAATTATTCGTAACTGTTTCCTGTGTCTTTTTAGGGTCACCAAGATACTCGCGAAGTAAAGTTGGTCCTTGGATCACTACCTCGCCAAGAGTCCCGATTGGTGCAAGACACTGGGGGTTATTCGGATCGACAATCCAGCAGAAACCACCGACAGGGCGGCCGATGGTTAAAGGTGACTCATCAACAGATTCAAATTCATGAATGCTGCTGGCGATAACCGTTTCTGCAGGGCCCCAACCATTGAGGAAACGAACGCGACCAACCCAGGTCTCGAAGACATCTCGTGGCAAAGCCTCGCCTGCTACAAAAACCAATTCCACGCTCGGAACGTTGCTTGGATGAATAGTGCGCAAGAAGGATGGTGTTAGATAGAGACAGTTGATGTTCATATCGCGGATAAAATCGACTAGGCTATTCATGCGTACGTGCTCGGAGGGCACACATATACAAGCCCCTTGAAGTAATGACAGGATAATCTCCATAACAGAAAAATCGAATACGTAGGCGGCAAATTGCAGAATCCGCGCGTTTAAGCCATGGCGGACTCTCTTAGCAATTGCGTTTATATTTGTGCATAAAGCACCGTGCTCTATCATGAAGCCTTTAGGCGTGCCAGTTGAACCCGAGGTGAAGAGAACATACGACACAGCTCGAGAAGAGATATTGACTTCGGGACTATTGAATCCGTCTTCTCTCTGGAGCATAACTTCAAGATCCGAAGTTACCTCCAAAACGTTATCAACTAAGCCTGAGCAGAGAGCCACGTTCTCTGGTGAGACTAAGGCTAGGGTAGCCTTGGTTTGGTTGACAATTGATCGTAATCGTTGCAGTGGATGTGAAGGATCTAATGGGACCCAAGTTGCACCCGCCTTGTTTATTGCAATTATCGAGATTGGGTACCATGCTGATTTGTCAAAGCAAAGATGAACAAAATCGTGAGGCTTGACGCCGTAGACATTGATGAGATAATGAGCCAGCCTGTTGGCTGCTCTATTAAGCTCACTATAGGTAAAATTACCATCCCAGGCAGCAATAGCCGGAGCCTGTGGACTCAAGTTGACCTGTTTCTCAAACAATTCATGCATGCAGGCGTCAATGACTTCCGGTATCTCAGAATTAATTTCCATGGCCTTCTGGACATCATATGGTGAAGAGACTGAGACTGTTTCTAGAGTAACAGACTTATTGGTAGTTAGTTGCGTCATTACATGACTGAAGTGGTGAGACAATGCAACTAATTGAGCTTCAGGAATGATGTTCGCGTCATAAATGAGCGCAAAGTCTACATGATCATCATATAAATGACCTTGGATCATAAGGGGATAAGAGAAGTAGTTCTGGAGGGCATCATCCCCACTAATGCCAGCGTCAATGAAGATGTTATCATCGTTGTTGATGCCACCAAGATGTTGCATAGGTTGGACGACCAGAAGGCTGCTGAAGTTGCACGCATCGCGCGCATCATCGCTCAATTTAGCGATGTTTTGAAGACCATACTGTTCAAAGGCGATCATTTCCACAGCCTGCTTTTGAATCCCTGCGAGGAAATCAGAGACGAGCTGCTGGCGGTTAATACGTACACGGACTGGCACAGTAGCAATTATAGGGCCAACCATTTCTAAAATATCCGGGATAGGCGCCTGTCGACCGGAGATAGTAGTACCAAACGTCACATCGTCTGAATCACAGTATCTAGCAAGAACGATAGCCCAAGTTGCTCGGATTACCGTAGCCATTGTGATTGTTGAGTTCTTCATGCTTGAGGGGAGCTCAATAGACGTTTGCAGCACTTTAGTAGCAGCATGTTTAGCATGAGAAACATCGCTTGATGGCGGGAATATCGCTTTTCGGGCGTTGTGAAGCTGATCTTTCCAATAGTTGACCAAAGTATCCTCTTCGAGTTGAAGGGTGTATTGGATAAATCGAGCATATGGCGGGAGAGGCGGAACGTCGATACCCCTGTAGACCTTGAATAGCGTATTCAGGACATTCTGTGTTGACAGACCATCGAAAACAGCATGATGCATATGCCATATGAAGTGTGTATTGTTGCTATCTTGAATAAGTGCATACTGGCAAAGCCGTGTACCATATCCCATCTCAAGAGATTGAGATTGCACGAGACATGATTGTAGATCGCCGTCGGTCTTATCCCAGGTAATATCGCCGTTAATGACAACTTGGATGGAATGCCCGTTATTTTGGATGATCCGGGTTCGTAAGGCTCCAGCTATCTCAACTGTGCGCTCCCAGGATACCTTGAATTTATTAACGTCAACATGT
Organism: Trichoderma harzianum CBS 226.95; assembly: GCF_003025095.1. Classification (NCBI taxonomy): domain Eukaryota; kingdom Fungi; phylum Ascomycota; class Sordariomycetes; order Hypocreales; family Hypocreaceae; genus Trichoderma; species Trichoderma harzianum. The sequence goes on from NW_020209263.1 coordinate 908,566, forward strand.
TCGGAAAGTTTGTAGACATATTTGGCGATGTAAGAACCAGGTTGCTTTACAGCGAGAGCCATGAGGCCTTCTTGCAGCTTGCTGCAAGGATAAGCATCTTCGATGAATTGGCCATTAACGAGAGCAGTGGGTAGAACAAGATCTTCGATATCAGCAGGCAAGAGGCTGAATGCTTCAATCGGCGCCAGAAGACTGCTATTCTTGTCACAATCAATAGCTTTAGCGGCAACCGAGCTCAGTCGGGCGTCTTCGAACACATCATTCACTGTAAGGCTAATCCCAATGTCGCGGGCCATTGAAGCCAGCCGGATAGCAGCAATTGAGTCTCCACCCATGCGCAGGAAATTATCGTCTCGGCCAATTGATACTTCTGGTAGGTCTAATATCTCAGACCAGAGCTTCTGAAGACGAAATTCCATCTCAGTTTCAGGTGCTCGTTTCTCAATATCGAGCAAAGAATAGGCCTCAAGCTGGTCTTGACTGAGCACAGACGTTAGATAACGAAGTTTGACGCGGTCTAACTTAGAAGAAGCGATGAAAGGCATATAATTGCAAGGAATGAACAGCGTCGGAACCATATAACTTGGTAGCGAAGAGTTCAGCTGGGCCAGCATTTCGACTAGATTAGCCTGCAGTTCAGCATCAATAGACATAAATACATCTTTGCCCTCAGCATCGGTGTTCTGATTCGGAGTCTTGGTATCATCAGAAAAGCAGAAATAAGCAACCAAATTGGCTCCCCTTTCGGTCTTAAAGACATCAACCGCAACTTGCCGAATACCTATCAGCGAATTTTGAATGTGGTATTCAACTTCACCTAGCTCAACACGTAACCCACGAATCTTCACCTGCGTGTCCTTACGACCAGCATAGTGAAGAACGCCGTTGTAGTCGTAGAAACCTAAGTCTCCAGTCTTGTAGAATCGGCTCCATGCTGGTGATTGGCGTTGATGAGCCCATCCAGGAAGCTTAGCGACAATAGCAGCGTCAGTTTTCTCAGGGTCAGCGAGATATTCCTTGAGAAGTGAAGGACCTTGGACAACAATTTCGCCTAAGCAGCCTGTGGGTGCTAGCTGCTGAGGATTTTCAACGTCAACAACCCATATGTTAGCACCAACCGCTTGACCAATTTTTAAGAGAGAGTCGGTATTGGATTGCCACTCGTACAGCGCGCTGTAAACGCAAGTCTCCGCAGGACCCCAGGCATTGATGATTCGCGTGTTAGGAAGGCCAAACCAAGTGCTGAGAACATCTTGAGGTGTAGGTTCACCAGCTAAGAGTACCATCTTGAGACTGGGGAAGTTTTTGGGTTTCAGTGTTCGTATGAATGATGGCGTCAAGTATGCCCATGTGACATTGAAGTCGCGGACGAAAGTATCGAGGCTATTAAGACGCATGTGGTCTGACGGAACGCAGATACAGGCACCGTTCATCAGAGACTGAATAATTTCGCCAACTGATACATCGAAAACAAAAGATGAGAATTGTAGTGCCCTAACAGTGTGATCAATTCCCAGCCGTCGACTGATAGCTGTTTGGCTTGTGCAAAGTGCTCTGTGTTGCATCACAATACCCTTAGGCATGCCAGTAGATCCTGACGTGAACAAAATGTAGGCAGTGTCAGTAGGGGTGACGTTAACATCGGGCCCCTTTTTGCTAATGCCGTAGGAATTTAAAAGCTCTCTGTCAGATGTAGACGAAACTTCAACGACGCATTCAACCACTTGTTCACAGAGGCTTGTATTGGCAGTTGAAGCAAGGGCCAGCTTGGCACCAGTTCTACCGGCAACAGCTTGGAGTCGCTGAAGAGGATGCGCAGGATCAAATGGAGCCCAAGCAGCGCCGGCTTTATTAATTGCCAGAATAGCCACGATATACCACTTGGACTTCTCAAAGCAAACATGCACAATGTCGCCGATCTTTACTCCATAGTCATTAATGAGGAGGTTTGCCAATCTGTTAGCTGCGCGGTCTAATTCACCATAGGTGAACTGTCCATCCCAAGCGTCGACAGCAAGTACATTCGGGGTCTGTTCAACCTGACTTGCAATAATATGGTGGATGCAGTCTTCAATGATCTTAGGTCCCTCACCATTAGATTTCCGTGCAAGCTCGAGATCGAATGAGCCAGCAACAGAGATATCTTTCAGTTTACCGCTACTTTCATTTGTCAACAGTTGCTGCATAACGTTGGTAAAATGTTGACAGAGGGCAGTCATCTGTGGCTGTGGAACAACAGTTGAATTGTAAATCAAAACGAGCTCAGCGCGGTCATCATAAACATGACCTTGAAGGACCAGAGGATAGCTATAATAATTTTGAAGCAAATCATCAAGCTTAGCTTGAATTGGGGTTAAAAGAGCTTCCTTATCAGACCGCATGCTAAACTCGCTTCGTTGTGCAGGCTGGATTACCAGGAGCGATGTAAATTCACAAGCATCTCTCGCGTTATTGCTCAATTTGGCAATATTCTGAAGACCATATTGTTCGTACGGAACCATCTCATGAGCCTGCTCTTGGATTCCCTGTAGGAAACTAGAAATATTCTGATCTCTATCAAGCCGCACGTGAACTGGGACAGTTGCAATTGCCGGGCCGGCCATCTCTAGGAGGCCAGACACAGGTGCCTGCCTTCCGGAGATAGTGGCTCCGAAGCAAACATCATCACTGTCGCAGTATCTCGCAAGAACAATTGCCCAGGCAGCTCTTATAATGCTAGCCTTAGTAACAAGCATAGTAGAGGATGAAGGGAATTTGATAGACGTAGACATAGTCCGAGTCTTCTGGTCAATGCCAGTAGGCTTTACCACGAGACTAGTCTTTGGGAAGCTTGCCCGCTTTGCATTTTGAAGTTGTTCTCTCCAATAATTGCCAGCCGCTTTCTGTTCAAGTTCCATGGTGTATCTGACAAATCTCGAAAAATCTTTAGGAGTTCCTAATGTGTGGCCCTTGTAAGCTTGATCAAGTGTCTTGAAAATCACGGACACGGCCCAACCATCATGCATTGAGTGATGGATCGTCCACAAAAAGTACGAATCACCGGACTCGGACTCATGAATGGAGTACATAGAAAGAGGTGTGCCGTACGTCATGGTGTAAGAATGAGTAACACGGATAGCTTCATCCAGATCTTTGGAATCATGGTTCTCCCAAGTAACCCCGTCTTTAACTACCAACTGAACGCAAGTATCGTTGATCATGATAACTCTCGTTCTCAAAATAGAATGGTAAGCGACGGTCTGTTCCCATGCAGCTTTAAAGCGAGTAATATCGGCCTGATGGGGTAGGCGGTAGACGTATCTCGCGATGTAGGATCCTGGCTGGCTCACAGATAATGCCATCAAGCCTTCTTGAAGCTTGGTACATGGATATGCATTCTCAATGGTCTGCCCTGCGAGCAGCTTCAGTTGCTCCCTGACACTGGGACCGACAGCTAGGTCGCGAGTCTCAGCGCCAAGAAGGTTGAATGGGAGTATATCAAGAGGTTGTTGAGCCTCGATGCTCAGGTCCTTAGCTTTACTCGCAATAGCCAGTAGACGTGGGTCATCAAAAACATCTTTTGCAGCAATATGGATACCCTCATCCCGAGAAACGCTCGCTAAGTGGATAGCGGTAATCGAGTCACCTCCGAGGCTTAAAAAGCTATCATCACGACCGATAGAATCGACTGGCATATGAAAGATCTCTGACCAGATGCGCTGAATAAGAATCTCCATTGGTGTCTCAGGGGCCCTCTTTTTACCACTTAAGAGAGAAAACACAGCCAGTTCAGATTTAGTGAGGGTCTCGGTGCGACGCCGAAGCTCGCCCCTATCGAGTTTGGTAGACGTAATAGAAGGCATATACTTGCAGGGGATGAACAGAGTTGGAATCATGTACCTAGGTAGAGCTATGTTCAGCTCCCCTACAACGGCTGTTAGACGGGCTTGTAGATTCTCATCCATCGTTTGAAAGGGCCCAGAGGGATCGGCTTCGTGGATCTGGCGGGTTTCCTCACTAAACGAGAAATATGCCACGAGGTTGGTACCATTATCGCCCTTGAAAATGTCAACGGCGATTTGATGGACACCATCTAAAGCGACCTGAATAGCGTGTTCAACTTCGCCTAGTTCAACTCTCAAGCCACGTATCTTAACCTGTGTATCCTTGCGACTGGAGAACTCAATAGTTCCATCAGGATTATACTTGCAAAGATCTCCCGATTTATAAAAGCGGCTCCAACTGGCCTGCTCGCGGAATGGTGCCCACTCGGGAAGAGTTTTAACAACAGCAACGTCGGTACGTTCTTTATCTGATAAATACTCGCGTAGAATTGTTGGGCCCTGAATTACAACCTCGCCTAAGATACCGGTTGGCGCAAGTTGACACGGATTTTCTGGGTCAACTATCCAACAGAATGAACCCACGGGACGACCAACAGTAAGAGGACTCTCCTCAGCAGATTGCCATTCATGCAATGCGCTAAAGCAACAAGTTTCGGCAGGGCCCCAACCATTAATTAGACGGAGCTTACCAACCCAGGTCGTGAAAATGTCCCGGGCAACAGCTTCACCCGCAAGTAGTAGAAGCTCTAGGTGAGACACCTCCGATGGTTTTATTGTACGAACAAAGGATGGTGTCAGATATGCCCAAGTAACAGCCTTGGTGTTAATAAAGTCAACGATGCCACTTATGCGGGTGTCCTCTGATGGGACGCAAATGCAAGCACCGGAAATAAGCGGTCCAATGATCTCGCCAATTGATAAATCAAAGACAAACGCAGCAAATTGCAACATTCGAACCTTTGAGGTTAGACCTAGTCTTTTGGCAATGGCCACCTGCGACGTACAGACAGATCCATGTTCCATAACAAGACCTTTGGGAGTTCCTGTGCTACCAGATGTGAATAGCACATATGCGGCGTTACGTGGAGAGATAGCCACAATAGGACCATACGCACTGGCTTCAGTTGCCAATAGCTTGTTATCAAGCTCCGCGTTTATTTCGATGACCTTGTCAACGAGAATACCACATAATTTGGAATTGGCTGAAGATGACAGAGCCAGTTTGGCGCAGGTCTGAGAAACGACTTGACGGAGACGTAATTCTGGATGTGAGGGATCGAGGGGAACCCAGGCAGCACCGGCTTTATTAATCGCCGTAATAGCGACAAAATACCAGGCACTCTTCTCAAAGCAGACTGGGATTAAATCTTCTGGCTGAACATTATATTTACTGACAAGGAAATGTGCCAGCCTATTGGACGCCTCGTTAAGTTGCCGGTAGGTAAAATCGCGATCCCAGCTCACGATAGCAAGGGCATCTGGCTGCGCAGTAGCTTGATGCTCAATTAACTGATGAATACAAGAATCAACAATATCGGGAATATCGCTATTCTGCCTCATACAATTGACAAGGTCCCAATCACTAGCCAAAGAAACAGAGCCCAGTTCCTGATCTGACTGATAGGCCAATTGTTTCATGACTATTTCGAATTGGTGGGATAAAGCAATCATCTGGTTCTCGGGTAGCACATCCGTATCGTAAATTAGAACAAGGTTGATGAAGCTTTCATGCATGTGCCCTTGAATAACCAATGGATAGCTGAAATAATTTTGAACTGTGTCGCCAATTTCCTTGTCAACCTCTGCATGGACAAAAATAGCGTCTGCACTTTCATCCGCATAGGATAGTGATTGTATAGGTTGAATTACAAGCAGACTGCTGAAATTGCAGGCATCTTTAGCATCAGAACTGAGTTTGGAAATGTTTTGTAAGCCGAATTGTTCAAAGGGAATCATGTCGTTTGCCTGGCTTTGAATAGTTTGTAAATAATCCGCAATAGACTGGGCACGGTCAATGAGAACGCGGACGGGGACTGTCGCAATAGCAGGTCCGGTCATATCGGCAAGGCCATGAACGGGCGCTTGCCTACCAGATATTGTGGTACCAAAGGTAACATCATCAGAATCACAGTACTTAGATAATACAATAGCCCAGGCAGCTCGAAGCATAGTGGCTTTTGTGACTGAAGTCTTGCTCATATTAGGCAGTTCAATTGCCTTCTCAAAGGTGAGCGTGGTATTTCTTTTCTTCTCCTGTGCAGATGATAAGGCTGCTGGGAAAAGTGTTTGCCTTGCACCATTGAATTGAGCCTTCCAGTAATCAGCTGCAGCATTACTGTCAATATTTAACGTGTAATGGACAAATCGTTCATAAGGCTGTACAACCACAGGACTCTGGTTGCGGAAGAGAGAGTGAAAAATTGCCATAACAGTCCTTAGGCCCCAACCGTCGAAAATTGCATGATGCATAAGTAATGCAAAATAGGTTTCACCACCGTCTTCAATAAGGGCATATCGGGTCAACGAGGAGCCATAAGTCATCTCGGAAGCTTCAGCGGCACGCATATAAGAACGCAAAGAGTCTCCTCTGGTTGATTGCCAAGAAATATCATTTTTCAGGATAGCTTGGATGGACATGCTGCCAATATTGAGGATTCTGGTGCGGAGGTTGGGCGACAGGCGAACAGTCTCCTCCCAAGTGGCCTTGAAGAGTAAGATATTGATGTTACGAGAAATTCGATAGAAAAATTTAGCAATGTACGATCCAGGCTGCTTAACAGCGAGAGCCATGAGACCCTCCTGGAGTTTCGTACATGGGTAGGCATCCTCTATTTCCCTATCAGTTGGAAGGTTGAATTGATCTTGAATATTCTGGCTGAGAACGGCGTTTTTAAGAGAGTGGTCCAGAAGACCGAAAGGTTTGATTTGGACCACTTCCTCACCGTCTTCACCTATCTCAGTGGCTTTAGACGCAATAGCTAACAGCCGTGGATCGTTAAAGACATCTCTGACAGTGATTTTGACGTTGGCATCTCGAGCGACGGAAACAAATTGAATTGCAGAAATAGAATCGCCACCAATTTGAAGGAAGGAGTCATCGCGTCCTATCGCGTCAATACTGAGATTTAAGACCTGTGCCCACAGTTTCTGGATTCGGCTCTCCATAGCTGTCTGAGGGGCATTTTTCTCTTCGTTGGCGAGCGAGTAGACAACCATTTCCTCTTGGCTAAGACAAGCGGCCAGTTCCTTCAACTTCTTGCGATCTAATTTGGTTGAAGTCGCCAGCGGCATGTAGGCACATGGAATGAATGCGCTTGGCACCATGTATCGGGGCATGAGTGTACCCAGTGTTCCCATCATGCTACTAATTGTAGCTTGGAGACTTCCTTCAAGTGGCAAAAATATCCCGTTTCCAATGGTCTTTTCGTCAAGACTGGTCGGTTCCTTGGCATCAGAGAAGCTAATGAAAGCAATAAGCGTTGAGCCAGCGTCAGATTTGACAACGTCTACAGCGACCTGTCGGACACCTTCGAGATGAGCCTGAATATGATGCTCAATCTCTCCAAGCTCGAGACGTTGTCCTCGAATCTTAACTTGAGTGTCTTTACGGGTACAATATTCTATATTCCCAGAGTCATTGATGAAGCCCAAGTCACCTGTGAGGTAGAAGCGATCCCAGTGAAGAGAATCACGCTTTGGAGCCCATTGGGGGAGACCTGTAACTGTAGCAGCAGCGGTTTTGATAGGATCGGAGAGATATTCACGTAGCAGATTTCGGCCTTGTACTACGATTTCTCCAACAGTTCCTAAGGGTGCCATGCGTGTTGCATCATCTGGATCAACAATCCAACAAGAGCCGCCAATTGGCTGACCGATAACTCTAGGCGATTCGCTGACTGAAGTCCACTCGTGAATACATGCAGCAACGCAGCATTCAGTTGGACCCCAAGCGTTGATAAGTCTGACTTTACCAAACCAGGTATCGAGGATATCAAGCGTAGGGGCCTCGCCAGCAACTAATAGTATGTCTAGAGAAGAAACATCCTCAGGGCGGATAGTTCGAGCCAGAGTCGGTGTTAGAAGCGCACAGGTGATCTGATGCTTCCGGATGTATTCTGTTAACTGGTTCATCTGTTCATCCCATGAGGGAACAAACAGGCAAGCACCAGTGAGGAAGGTGGAGCCAATCTCAAATAATGCAGCATCAAATGAGTAAGATGAGAACTGGAGAACTCTAAACTGTTCCTGAAATTTAAGAGCCTGTGATAGAGAAGTTTGACTGGTGCAGAGCGACGCGTGTTCAATCACAACACCTTTTGGTACACCTGTGGATCCAGAGGTGAATAAGATATAAGCGGCATCGCTGGGGGTGATTTTAACGGCTGGTCTTTCGGCGCTCCATTGACTATCGAGAGCCAATTTGGCATCAAGTTCAGGTGTCAGTTCAATGACTTTTGGCAATAAACCCATACACCTGTGAGAATTTACAGCCGAAGTTAGTGCTAACTGAGAACCAGTTTGACTGATGATCTTCTGATATCGTTCAGTTGGATGAGATGGGTCAAGAGTTGACCAGGCTGCACCAGCCTTATTGATAGCTAGAGTAGCGATGAGGAACCAAGCCGACTTTTCGAAGCATACATGAATAATATCTCCGACTTTGACTCCGTGCTCGGCAATAAGATACTGAGCAATGCGATTCGTTGTCTCCGTCATCTCTTTATAGGTAAACGACTTATCCCAACCAGAAATGGCTAGAGAGTCTTTTCTAACCGACGCAACTTCGTCAACCATTTCATGGAAGCACCGTTCAACAGCGTTGGGCGTTCTGCTATTCAGTTGAAGAGCCTGGTCAAAATCCCACCTACTTGATAGAGATATACTACCAAGAAGCATGTCACCTCTGTTAGTAAGTGCTTGAACAGCATTATCAAAATGATGAGATAAGGCTTGCATCTTGCTTTCCGATAGGATTTGGGAATCATAATTGAGCATGAGGTTGATGGTGTTTTTATAAAGATGACCTTGGATAACAAGAGGATATGAGAAGTAGTTTTTCATGATGTCTGCCTCTTCAGTAATAGACGACTCAGCTGGAACCAAAAGTGCATCATCGCTGCGATATTCCAATTGATCGATGGGTTGGATAACCAAAAGTGAGGTAAAATCACAAGCTTCCTTGGCATCCAAGCTGATCTTTGAGATATTTTGTAGACCATATTGCTCGTAATGTATCATACCTAGAGCTTGATTCTGGACACTCTCTAAGAAAGCAGATACAGTCTGCTGCTTGTTAAGGTGAATTCTAGCAGGAACAGTTGCAACAGCAGGGCCGGCTATGTTAGTGATACCATCGACAGGAGCCTGACGACCGGAGATTGTGGTACCAAAGGTTACATCATTGCTTTCAGAGTATCGAGAAAGTACAAGAGCCCATGCCGCTCGTAAGAGGGTGGCCCTAGTAATTGATGAACCGACAGTCCGGGAGTAATTGATGGATTTCTCCAGAACATTCATCGCGTTAGGTCGAGAAGGCGTAACTGGAGGGAACGTGGCTTTCTTTGCGCCATGCAATTGGTCTCTCCAGTACTTGACCGTCTCTTCATTGTCAACTTCCATAGTAAACTTAACAAATCGAGCATAAGATACGGGTTGCGCTGGCTCTACGCGACGGTAGAGAGCATGCAATGTGTTCATCAATATTGGCACTGTCCAGCCGTCGAATATAGCATGATGAATTGACCACAAAAAGAAAGTATCGTCACCACTCTGCTGGACCAATGCAAATTGAGACAGGGAAGATCCGTAAGTCATCCTTGCTGACCTCATATCCGAAAATGCGGTACTCAAATCAAGGCTGTGTGCCCAGGTGACGGGCTCATCAGTAACAATTTGGGTGGCTCGTCCATCAACAAGGGCAATCCGGGTTCGAAGGTTGTCGCAAAGACTAACAGTCTGCTCCCAGGAAGCTTTAAAACGAGTAATATCCACATAACTAGGTATGCGATAGACAAACTTGGCAATATATGAGCCAGGTTGCTTGACAGACAATGCCATGAGGCCCTCTTGCAGGGCGGTGCACGGGTAGGCATCCACAATGGTTCCAGATGACAAATTACACTGGGCGCGAACATCATCGGCTATGGCCAATTGCTGTAATTTCTCGCTAAGAAGCGAGAAGGGAGCGATTACGAGAGCGTCTTGTTCATCTTCATCCGCCTTCTTAGCATGTGAGGCGACAGCAAACAATCTCGGGTCATCAAAAATATCCTGAGCCGTCAATGAGATGCCCTTCTCGCGGGACATAGTGACAAGGTGGATAGCAGTAATTGAATCACCGCCTAAGCGCAAAAAGCTATCGTCAAGGCCAATATTCTCAGATGGAAGAGATAATAGTTCAGACCAAATAGCTTGAAGGTCTTTTTCCATTATCGTTTGTGGTGTGCGTTTTTTCCCCATTTGAAGAGAGTACATCATAAGCTCTTCTTGGCTGAGTACAGCAGTTCGTCGTTTGAGGTCATTTCTATCCAATTTTCTTGAAGTAATGTAAGGCATATACCAGCAAGGAATAAAGAATGTTGGAACCATATATCGCGGCAATAAGATGTTTAGCTGGCCTATCACCTTGGTGAGAATACCCTGTAATTCATCATCCATTTGGACAAATGGACCACTATCATCAGAGCCTGCACGAGTACCCGTAATTCTTATTTCATCGGTAAAGCAAAAGTATGCCACCAGACTAGCACCGATGCCGGATCTGATGACATCGACAGCAATCTGTTGAGCGCCGCTCAGGGCTGTCTTGACGTGGTGTTCAACTTCGCCCAATTCAACACGGAGACCGCGGATCTTAATTTGCGTGTCCTTGCGACTCACAAATTGAATGGTTCTATCTGCATTATAAAAAGCAAGGTCACCAGACTTGTAGAATCGATTCCAATACTTAGTTTTACGGCTCGGGGCCCATGCAGGAAGGTTCTTAACCGTACTAGCTGATGTGCGAACCGGGTCGTCCAGGTATTCCCTTAATATTGTTGGTCCTTGGATAACGATTTCGCCCACTGCTCCAATTGGGGCGATTTTCTGGGGATTTTCTGGATCGATAATCCAGCAGAAACCACCCACGGGAGACCCAATTGTGAGAGGCGATTCATCAATGAATTTCCATTCATGAAGGGTAGACACCACGCAGGTCTCAGCTGGCCCCCATCCATTAACTAGGCGGACCTTGCCAAACCAAGCATCCATGATATCTCTAGTAACAGCTTCACCTACTAGGATCACCGTTTCTAGACTTGGTACATCTTTGGGCTTAAGAGTTCGAATTAATGACGGTGTAATCCAAGCCCAATTGATGCCGTTGTGTCGAATAAATTCAGGCAGCGCGTTCATCCTGTCGTGGTCTGACGGGATACATAAACACCCGCCGGTAATAAGTGTGGAAGCGATTTCAGCAACCGCAGCATCGAATACATAAGAAGCAAACTGTAGTGTCTTAGCGCTGGAAGGAAGCCTCAGACGCTTTATAATAGCCGTTTGTGCTGTGCAAAGGCTTCTATGCTCCATTACGAGTCCCTTTGGAGTACCGGTGGATCCGGAAGTAAAAAGCACGTAGGCGGCGTTGGAGGGAGAAATTTCGCGACCACGGCCCCGATCAGATGGCTCAGCCTTGTTCAAAATTTCATCTGTAGCAGACGAAACTTCTACCACGTGCTCTACAAGGTCAACGCACGTTGAAATGTTTGAACGCGAGACCAGAGCAAGCCGAGCTTTAGTTTGACCAACGACCTGCTGATGCCGCTGAGTAGGATGGGAAGGGTCTAATGGAACCCAAGCACCGCCAGCTTTATTAATGGCCAGAATAGCAACCACAAACCAAGATGACTTCTCGAAGCAAACGTGAATAAGCTCGTCATTCTTGATTTCATACTCTGCCACAAGGTGGTTCGCCAACCTATTGGCAGCCTGATCGAGTTGACTATATGTAAAATTCCCATCCCAACTGCGGACGGCAGGAGACTCCGGTCGAATCATTTTCTGTTGCTCAACGAGGGTATGGAAGCAAGATTCAATAAGATCAGGTACTTCGTTGTTCTGACGTATAGCATACTCGATGTCCCAAGAGCTTGATACAGACACATCCCCGAGAGTCTTATTGCTGCTATCCTCCATAACAAGCTGCTGTGCAACATGCTCAAATTGATGAGCTACAGCGAGCAATTGTTGCTCAGATAGAATGTCCGCGTCATATATAAGGACCAAGTTAACTGAGTCTTCATACACATGACCTTGCACAACAAGAGGATAGGAGAAGTAATCTTTCATATACTCTTCCAAATCTTCGGTCGTCGCACTCATGTCTTCCAGGATGGCTTTGTTATTGCCCGTATCAAGCAGCTTCTTCATGGGCTGAATGACTAAAAGCGATGCAAAATCACAAGCCTCTTTAGCTTCAATATTTAACTTCGCAATATTCTGTAGGCCGAATTGTTCAAAAGGAATCATTTCAGAAGCTTGATTCTGAATACCCTGAAGAAATTCCGGAACAGACGCAAGCTTATCCAGTCGAACGCGTACCGGGACAGTAGCAACAACTGGGCCTACCATTTCGGTTATACCAGCAACCGGAGCCTGTCTTCCGGAAATTGCAGTTCCAAAAGTTACATCATCGGTATCACAATGTCGTGCGAGGACAATAGACCATGTAGCACGCAGAATGGAGGCCATAGTGATCGAGGTCTGTTGAAATTGCGGCAGTTCAATGGCTTTCTCAAGTACTCGCGTTTTAGACTGGTTATTGCGGGAGAGGGCAGCAGGGAATGGCGCCCGCTTAGCATCCAACAACTGCTCGGTCCAGAAGGCCTTAGCGGCATCAGCATTAAGATTCGTAGTATAGCTGATGAAATGAGCATAAGAGGTAAATGGGGCAGGGTAATCACCCATATACGCGGAAAAGAGGGTGTTTAAGACCAAGCGAGTAGTCCAGCCATCAAAAACGGCATGATGAATAGACCACACAAAATAGCTGCTTCCATCGGCCTGTTCAATAAGAGCGTGGTGGCTCAATGCAGAGCCATAGCCAATGTGGCTCTGATTACCCTGGAGATAAGACTGGAGGGTCATATTCGTAGTGTCATCCCAGGGAGATACATCTTTCAAGATAACTTGAATAGTGGTGTCGCCTGAGAGTACGATCCTAGTCCGAAGGTTGCTGCATAGTTCCACAGTGGCCTCCCACGCAGATTTAAAGCGTGCGATATCAGTATTCTCAGAGAGCCGGTAGACATTTTTGGCCACGTGAGAACCTGATTGCTTGACAGTCAATGCCATAAGACCTTCTTGGAATGTTGTCACAGGGTAGATGTCTTCAATAACGGCAGTGCTGGATAACCCACACTTGGCACGAACTTCTTCCAGTAAAGAATCCAGATCCATCGTAGGTACCATTGAGAATGGTGCCACATCATGGACTGATTGTGAGATACCCTCTTCAGCTGTTAAGGCTAATGAGGATAGCTTAGAATTGGCAAAGATGCTAGCCACAGTTAAACCAACACCAGACTGTTGTGCAAGTGCGACTAGATGAATTGAAGAAATTGAATCACCGCCAATTTGAAGGAAACTATCATTCTTGCTAATATCGTTAGGATCGATTTTGAGCACCTGAGCCCACAAACCCGCCAGCTTCTTCTCCATGAAAGTGCTGGGGGCGATGTAGTCACGCTTCACCATAGAGAAAGCGGTAAGTTGTTCTAATGATAAAGCGGCGGCAGTGGCAATTAACTTCTTCCGGTCAACTTTCATCGAAGTGATGAATGGCATTCTCTTCACAGGTAAGATACTGGTGGGAACCATATATCCCGGAAGAGACATCTTCAAATGCTCCATAATAGTAGCCAAGGCTAGGCGTAGATCATCGTTGAGCAAAAGGATGTTGCCAGAAGATGCCATCTTTTCCTTAAACGAGATAAAAGCAATGAGAGCATCGCCAGCCTCACGATGAACCACATCAACAGCAACGTGTTCAATATTAGACAATGATCGCTTGACATGATACTCGATTTCGCCAAGCTCAAGGCGCTGTCCACGAAGCTTGACTTGTGTATCCTTTCTACCAAGATACTCTATATCCCCATTAACGTTATACCGAACAAGGTCACCAGTCAAATAAAACCTGTGTCGGCCGGGGACGGTGGATTCGGGCAAGCAGTCCATATGAGTTATGAACGAAGCTGCAGTGCGGTCGGCATCATTTATGTAGCCACGAGCAAGGGCATTTCCTTGAATAACCAACTCTCCAATGCAACCGATGGGAGTCAGTTCATTGTAGTCTGTCGGATCAACAATCCAACAAGCGCTGTTGAAGCCGCGTCCGATTATGCGAGGAGAGTCAGTAGCTTTGAAATCATGTGTTGTCGCATAATTACAAGCTTCAGCTGGCCCATAGCCATTGACCAGACGAAGGCGATCGCACCACGTCTCAAGAAGATCTTTAGAACAAGGTTCTCCGCCAAGAATGAGCAACTGTAATGATGGAACTTGTTCAGGTGTAAAGGTCCGAACGAACGAAGGTGTTAACATGGCAGTATTTACTCGGGCTCCTCGCATGAAAGAAGGAGCTCCTTGGAGTCTTTCGTCATCGGATGGCACGCAAACCGTACCACCGAATGAAAGAGTGGTAAAAATCTCTCCCAAACTTCCATCAAAAATGTAGTTGGAAAATTGGAAGACACGAGAAGACGGACTGAGGTTATATACGCGACCGTGTCCCAAGGTACTGGTGGCAAATGCAGAGTGCTCCATCAAAACACCTTTTGGTTTACCAGTAGAGCCGGAGGTAAATAGAACGTAGGCTGCACTGCTAGGTTTAACCTTGGGTTGAATCTCTCGGAAGGCATCATAAATCGATGAAAGCTCTTCAAACAATTGAGGTGTAAGCTCTACCATGGTAGGTGTCAAATTCTCACAAGAGACAGATGATGAAGGTGAGACAACCATAATCTCAGCTCCAACTTCTCGGACCAAAACTTCCCGGCGGTTGCGAGGATGTGATGGGTCAAGAGGTAGGAATACACCACCAGCTTTTAGAATGGCGAGCATGGTGACGATCGCCCACGATGACTTGTCAAAACAGAACGGAACAACAGATTCGGGCCTCACACCAAGTCCATGCAAGTGCTGGGCTAGGAGGGTCGAGAGACGATCCAAAGTAGCATATGTCATTGTGCCTTCATTTGAGTAGATGGCCTCATGATGGGGATCCCTGAGTGCTTGTTGGGTAATAAGCTCATGTACACAAGCACTGACCATACCAGGCTCTTTCACATTATAACTAATGGCCTGCTGCAGATCCCATGGTCCGGCAACGGTTATGTTCTCCAGCCTGGCCTCGGCATCTTGGGTAAGCAACTGCTGGACCACATGTTCGAATTGGGTGGACAATGCTTGGAGCTGATTCTCTGCAAGAACGTTGGCATCATATATGAGCAACAACTTGACCCCACCATCATCATTTATATGAGCTTGAATAACAAGGGGATAAGAGAAATAATTTTGTAATCTCTCTTCTGTAGCATCCTTGTCAAGGTCTTGGGGTACAAGAATAGATGTTGCATTACCGACAATGCTAGACATGGGCTGAATAACCATGAGAGATGAAAAATCGCAAGCATCCTTAGCTTCAGGACTAAGCTTAGAGATATCTTGCAGACCAAACTGCTCATATGGAATCATGTCGGTTGATTGAGTCTGCATACTTTCAAGGAATTCCGCGACCGTTTGTTCAGGATGTAATCGTACACGGACAGGCACCGTAGCGACCACTAATCCAGGCATTGTTTCAATTCCAGCAACCGCAGCATTACGACCAGAAACGTTAACGCCAAAGGTCACATCACTGGTATCGGAATATTTAGATAGAACAACCGCCCACGCAGCTCTCAAAATAGTTGCTTTGGTAATACCTGAGGTACCTGAATGAGTAAAGTTGAGAGGCTTCTCAAGAATGCGAGTAACAGATTGGGCTGCTTGAGACGACGAAAATGGCGGGAACGAGGCGCGCTTTGCATTCTGAAGCTGGTCACGCCAATAATCGGAAGCCGCAACCTTATCGATGTCCATAATATGCTTCACAAATTCAACATAGGGCCGGACAAGGGGAGCTTCAACACCGTGGTAAATCGACTCTAGCGTTGTCATAAGCATAGACAGCGTCCAACCATCAAATACGGCATGGTGAATGCTCAAAACAAAGTAGCTTTCGCCTGACGGTTCATAGACGATGGCATAGCGGAGTAGAGAATCACCGTATCCCATATTAAACGTTTGGGACAGGTACGCCTCCAGAGTCGTACTGGAAATGTCCCATCGAATTTCCTCATTTTTGATCACAACCTGTATACTCAAATCTCCGATAACCATAAGACGAGTTCTCAGATTGCCACAAAGTTCGATAGTACGCTCCCAAGCCGCTTTAAAGGTATCGATGTCAACATTCTTGGCCAATCGGAAAGCCTGCTTTGCAACGTACGAGCCTGGCTGTCGAGCAGATATTGCCATAAGACCTTCCTGAAGCTTTGTTGATGGATAAGCGTCCTCTACAATGATGCCGTTAGGTAGATCATATTGTGTGTTTGCAATAGCTGTAACAGCTGTCTGATCCAGATTAGGACTAAGTAGACTAAATGGTGCAACCATCACATCCACAACATCCGATTTGAGTCGAGAAGATGCAAGTTCTGCCAATTTCCAAAGTCGTGAGTCATCAAAGACATCTTTAACTGAGAACGAGATGCCAGATTTGCTGGCGGCTGCTACCAGTTGAATAGCAGCAATTGAATCTCCACCAATGCGAAGAAAGCTATCGCGGCGGCCGATTGACTGAGGCAGAAGACCTAAAATCCTGGCCCAAATGTCTCGAAGACGAATTTCCATCTCGGTTTCAGCAGCCTCTTTTTGTGTGTCTTCTAACGCATAAGATTGTAGCTGCTTTTGGTCTAATGCAGAAGTGAGTCTGCGGAGTCGGCCCATGTCGAGTTTGCCAGATGTCAAGAAAGGCATCTGAGAACATGGGATATACAAAGTAGGTACCATATAACGGGGCAACAAAACGCCAAGTTGGCTAGCCATAGCATCAAGGTCTTTTTGAAGATCATCGGTAAGAGGCATAAATATCGCATCTGGATCATCCAAATTCTTTTCGGAATATCCAAGGTATGCAACTAACATTGAGCCTGCTTCAAATTTGTGAACATCCACGGCGACGTGAACCAGATTCTCCGAGAGTTTGCGAATTTGATGCTCAACTTCTCCAAGTTCTACACGAAGCCCTCGGATCTTAATTTGGTTATCCTTCCGTCCATGGTACTCAATAGTCCCATCAGGGTTGTAACTACAATGATCGCCTGTCAAGTAAACCCGATTCCACCGTTGTTGCGGCTCAAGGGTTGGAGCCCAGCTCGGAATTGATTCGAGGATGCTGGCCCGCGTTCTTGTAGGATCATCGAGATACTCACGCAGGATAGTAGGGCCCTGTATGACAGCCTCTCCAATGGTGCCCACCGGAGCAAGCCGAAGGGGATGCTTGGGATCAACAATCCAGACGAAAGAGGCAACAGGTTTACCAACTGTGAGAGGGCTCTCGGCCGCCGACTTCCACTCATGTAAACTGCTGTATACACAGGTTTCGGCCGGGCCCCATCCATTGAACAATCTAACCTTGCCAACCCACTTCTCTAATATCTTCTTATCAGAAGGTTCACCACAGAGGATGACCAATTCCAAATGTGGGACATCGGTGGGTTCGAGGGTTCGGATGAAAGAGGGTGTGAAAATTGCCCAGTTGATGTTCTTCTCATGTATAAACTTTGCAAGACTATTCATGCGAATCTCATCTGACGGGATGACAAGACAAGCCCCGCGAATCAATGAGCAACAAATCTCACCAACAGAAAGATCAAAAACATGGGCGCCAAACTGCAGTAGTCTTACACCGCTGTGAAGGCCAATACGGGCAGTAATAGCAGTCTGGCTAGTACAGACAGCTCCGTGCTCCATCACTAGTCCTTTTGGTGTTCCAGTACTGCCAGAAGTGAACAGTACATACGCGGCATTGCGGGGAGAAACCGCTACATCTGGAGCTTGAGTACTGGGCTCTGTTTTGATCAGGGCATCGTCCAAAATCGGGCCGACTTCGAGAACAGTGTTCGATAGCTCCTTACCCAAATTGAGTTGCAAGGACGAAGCAAGAAGCAGCTTTGCTTTGGTCTGTCTTGCCACTTGTTGCAATCTCTGCGTAGGATGCGAAGGATCAAGTGGGACCCAAGCAGCACCGGCTTTATTAACTGCAAGAACTGTGACGACATACCGTAAAGACTTTTCGAAGAGGCAAAGAATAAGATCATCAGTCTTTATATCGAAAGTCTTGATAAGATAGTGAGCTAAACGATTGGCCATCTGGTCTAACTGGGCGTACGTTAACATTCCATCCCAAGCGTCGATAGCAATTGCGTTCGGGGTGGAAGCCGCGTTTCTTTCAATTAACTTATGGATACAGTCTTCGATAATCTCAGGGTTTTCCGTGTTCCACGCAATCGCCTGCTGGATGTCTTGTGGGCCGGCCAAGGAGAGGTCTCCAAGCTTGATGTGATCGGAATCAAAGAGTTGCTGAGCTATATGCTCAAATTGACCTGCTAGTCGGCCAAGATCATTTTTGGACAAAATAGTGCTATCATAGGTAAATATCAAGTCGATCCGATCGCCGAATACGTGGCCCTGGATGATTAATGGGTATGTGAAGTAATCTTGCAAAAGGCCTGCTGAGTCTTCATCGCTCTGTATGGTCGGGATAAGAATCTTGTCATTATCACCATCTCCATTACTTGAGTCTAAGTGAGATCTTGGCTGGATGACTAGAAGAGATGAGAAGTCGATGGCATCTTTGATATCGGGGGAAATCTTTGCGATATTTTGTAGACCATATTGCTCATATGGAATCATCTCTGTGGCTTGCGACTGAATATTCTCCAGGAATTCAAGCACTGTCTGCTCTTCATCTAGTTTTATACGAACCGGAATAGTAGCAACAATAGGGCCGGGCATATCCAGGATGTTCGCAACAGATGCTTGACGACCAGATACTGAAGTACCAAAACAGACATCATCAGTGTCAGAGTAACGAGCAAGGATCATAGCCCAAGTGGCCCGCAGAACAGTTGCCACAGTGATTGAGGACTGGGAAATTCTGGGCATTTGAATGGATTTTGTCATCATGCCAGTGATTGCCTTATGTTGCGTTTCGGATCTGGGGCGAGGCGGGTATGAGGCCTGTACTGCGCCATCTAGCTGCTGGGACCAGTATTTCTTGGTGGCAGGGTCTTGAACCACATCGGTTGCATATTGGATGAAAGCTGAATATGGTTTCAGCGAACTATTGTTTGAGCTCTGATAGCACTTCTGAAGTGTCTCAAGGACAAGACGAATAGTCCATCCATCATGAACAGCGTGATGCACAGTCCAGATAAAGTAGATACCGTCTGCTCCTTGGAATATTGTATACCGAGACAAGGAGCAACCATATGTCATTTGCACGTTGCTAGCTTCGACCATGGCAACATCGAATTCGGAAGTGGCAGACATCTCGAGCTTCGTATCTTCCTTGATTACTACCTGAATGCACTGGTCATCCAAGAGCACAATCCGTGTCCGTAGCGTAGGGCAGAGAGAGATAGTTTGAGTCCAACTAGATTTAAACTTCTCGATATCGGTATTATCAGCCAGTCGATAAACATGCTTGGCGACATGAGAGCCGGGGGATTTGACAGACAAAGCCATGAGACCTTCCTGGAACTTTGTACAAGGATAAGCATCTTCAATAAGCGCTTCAGGTCCTAGGTTACATTCGTCTCTCGCGCTCTCAGCAATAGAAAAGCGCCTCTGCTCGTCGTCTATTAAGCTGAATGGCTCAATGGTGACATCGTTAACAGAACTTAGTAAACTGGCAATTTTTGCTACTGAAATAAGCCGAGGGTCGTTGAAGATATCCTTGACTGATACAGAAATGCCTTTATCTCGACAAGCGCTAACAAGCTGAATTACCTTTATCGAGTCGCCGCCAAGGCCGAGGAAACTGTCGTCACGACCAATTGAATCCGGCGAGATACCAAGGGCAGTAGACCAGATCTGCTGAAGCTTGCGTTCTATATCAGTTTCTGGAGCTCTCTTACTTCCACTCTGCAGAAGGTATTCTGACAGTTGTTCACGCGTAAGGAGGAGTGTTTGGCGGCGTAATTCATTACGGTCTAATTTAGTGGAAGTAATTGACGGCATGAAGCTGCAGGGGATGTAAAGAGTTGGAATCATATATCGTGGTAGTGCCACCCCAAGTTCACCGACCAGAGCGTTCAGTCGATTCTGAAGCTTTTGATCAATTGAGAAGAATGGGCTGCTAGCGTCACGATTGACACTAGCAACACGAATCTCATCAGTGAAACAGATATAAGCCACGAGATTCGTACCACGCTCGTCATTATACACGTCGACGGCAATCTGGCGAACGTCTTGTAATGTGGCCTGGATGTGGTATTCCACTTCGCCCAGCTCGACACGAAGGCCTCGAATCTTGATTTGGGTATCCTTTCTAGAAGAAAACTCGAAGGTTCCATCAGCATTATACGAGCATAGATCACCAGATTTGTAGAAGCGACCCCAATGTTGAGAGTCGGGCTGAGGTGCCCACTTAGGCGCCTTGATACAAGAAGCTGCAGTACGTTCTGGATCGGCCAAATATTCGCGAAGCAGAGTCGGACCTTGGATAACAACTTCGCCTAATGTGCCGACAGGTGCTAGCTTATGAGGGTCTTCGGGGTCCACAATCCAGCAGAATCCACCAACGGGTCTGCCTATAGTCAAGGGACTCTCGTCTACTGACTTCCATTCATGCAAGGTACTGAAAACACAGGTCTCAGCTGGTCCCCATCCATTGATAAGGCGTACTTTACCAAACCAAGTATTCAAGATTTCTCTAGGAACAGCTTCACCGGCAAGGAGAAGTACTTCTAAATCCGGAATGTCCTTAGGCGACAGGGTGCGGAGAAATGAAGGTGTAAGGAACGCCCAATTAATTTGATTATTCCGCATATATTGCGTGATATTGTTCATTCGAACATCTTCGGATGGCACAAAAATGCAACCGCCGCTAATCAAGGTGGAAATAATTTCGCCAATTGACATGTCGAACACATATGAAGCAAATTGGAGCATTCGGACATTAGATGTATGGCCTAATCTTTTAGTTATAGCGACTTGTGAAGTACAGACCGACCTGTGGTCCATAACAAAGCCTTTAGGCGTGCCAGTTGAGCCAGACGTGAACAAAATATATGCAGCGTTGTCGGGCTTTACAACAACATTCGGAGCTTCGGAATCAGTCGTCTTGGCCAGCTCCCGGTCCAAGTTTGGCGTAACTAAAAGCACGTTCTCAACTAAAGCTGAGCAAAGATCAGAGTTGCTTGGAGAAGTCAGAATTAGGTTGGCTCTGGTTTGATCAACTATCTGACGGAGGCGTTGTTCTGGATGGGATGGATCAAGGGGTGCCCATGCTGCTCCTGCCTTGTTGATGGCTAGAATAGCAACAAAATGCCAAATTGACTTCTCAAAGCACACGTGAATAATATCATCTGGCTTAATTCCATAAGATGTAATGATATAATGGGCTAGTCGGTTTGCAGCACAGTTGAGCTGGTTATATGTAAACTCAGCATCCCACGCAGAAATGGCGACAGCATCGGGCCGACGCTCAACCTGGCGTTCAAAAAGCTCATGCACGCACGCATTAACGATTGCAGGAATTTCTCTATTAAGGGCAATAGACCGATCCAAATCCCAAGAAGAAGAAATAGATATTGACTCCAGAGTATTCTCGCTAGTGGCAGCTGCAAGCTGACATATAACATGGCCGAACTGTTGAGAAAGGGTCTCAAGCTGTCTCTCAGCGAGGATATTTGAGTCGTATATGGAAACGAGATTAATGTGATTTTCATATAGATGAGCTTGAGCAATCAGCGGGTAGGAGAAGTAGTTTTGTATGGACTCCGCCTTCTCCTGAAGTTCTCCATCTGCGCGTACTAGGATAGATCTGCTGCTGTTAGAGTCTGAAATGTGCTGCATTGGTTGGATTACCAATAATGATGTAAAGTCACACACGTCTATAGCGTCTTCGCAGACTCTGGCGATATTTTGCAGACCGAATTGCTCGAAAGGAACCATTTCTAATGCTTGCTTTTGAACATCTTGGAGGAAACCAGACGCTGGCTGTGTTCGGTCTACCCGAATCCTTATAGGGACAGTCGTAACAGCCGGACCAACCATATCCATCAGTTCAGGTACTGGGGCCTGACGACCAGAGATAGATGTACCAAAAGTGACATCGTCAGTATCACTGTACCTAGCGATGACTATGGCCCAAGCAGATCGCACAATAGTAGCGATAGTGATTCCAGACGAAGTCACAGGAGGAAGCTTAATCGATCTTTCAAAAGTTCGAGTAATGCTAGTCTTATTAAAGACTCCATTGGAGGCCGGGAAAGTGGCTTTGCGAGAACCCTGCAATTGCTCTCTCCAATATGACGCGGCGGCGTCTGTATCAAGGCCCAGCGTATACTTGATGAAACGGGCGTATGTCGGTACCTCAAGTGATTCGATACCCTCATAGGCCTTCTCAAGGATCCTCAAGACTTTTTGGGTTGACAAGCCGTCAAAAACAGCATGATGAATGCTCCACATGAAATACATGTTGCCATCTGTGTGCGCTGCAAGAGCATAACGGCAGAGCCGAGAACCGTAGCTCATTGCTATTCCCTGGTGCAGCTGGAGATACGAGTGGAGGTCTTGAGATTCAAGGGAATCCCACTCGAAGTCATCATGAATGATTATCTGCGTGTTGGTGCCCTCAGTAAGGATTATTCGAGTGCGAAGATTCGTGCAGGCATCCACCGTGCGCCTCCAGGCTTCTTTGAAACGGGAGATGTCAACATGATTGGGGAGGCGATACAGGAATTTTGCGATATACGAGCCAGGCTGCTTGGCAGATAAAGCCATGAACCCTTCTTGCAGCTTTGTCGTAGGATACGCATCCTCAATTGCCTGGGTTTTATTAAGACCATACTTTTCATAGACGCTAGGGGATTGAATCACGTCCCGAATACCGTCGTCGAGGAGGGAAAAGGCAGGGATAGGACCCAAATCGTCTTCACCCTGGTCGGCTGCGCCAGCCGTAGAGGCTATAGAAGACAATCGTGGGTCTTCAAATATAGCATCCACAGTGAGAGTAATGCCGAGTTCGCGAGCCATAGAGACCAGGCGGATAGCGGCAATTGAGTCACCACCAATACGGAGAAAGCTATCATCTTTGCCAATAGTTTGAACAGGAATGTTGAGAATCTCAGCCCACAGATGTTGCAAGCGTATTTCCATGGTTGTGTCAGGAGCGCGCTTGTTGGCATCAGTCAATGAGTAAGCTTCTAATTCTTCTTGAATCAGCGCGGCCGTGCTATTGCGGAGCTTAAGTCTGTCTAATTTCCCAGATGAGATAAGAGGCATGTAGTCACAAGGGATAAAGTAGGTTGGTATCATATAGCGGGGAAGCAGAGCATTCAGTTTGTTAAGGACGATGTTCAATTCGTGTTCGATGCTTTCGGTCATGGGAAGGAATATATCAGCCCCTTCAGGGTCGGTGTCTGGTCCGGGTGTTTTCGTCTCATTGCTAAAGCAGATGTAAGAAACAAGATTGGCTCCGGTCTCTGATCGGAGCACGTCAACAGCAATCTGCTGAATTGTGTCAAGCGAGTTACGAATATGATGCTCAATTTCTCCAAGTTCGACTCGGAGGCCGCGAATCTTGACTTGGGTATCCTTGCGACCAGAATAATGGATGGTTCCATCGGGGTTATAGATACCTAAATCCCCAGTTTTATAGAAACGACCCCAGTTCCTATCATTTGCGCGAGGTGCCCAGTTAGGTAACGAGGTCAACGTTGATGAAAGAGTCTTGGCTGAATCAGCCAGGTATTCACGAAGAAGCGTAGGTCCTTGCATGACGATTTCTCCGATACATCCAACCGGGGCTAGGCGTCGAGGATTCTCTGCGTCAACAATCCAGGCAAAGCTACCAACAGAGCGCCCAATTGTCAACGGTGATTCATCAGCAGATTTCCATTCGTGAATAGCGCTTAGCACGCAAGTTTCAGCTGGGCCCCAGCCGTTGACAAGCCTCGTTTTGCCAAACCAGAGGTCGAATACATCCTGACTAACGGGCTCTCCAGCAAGGACAATGAGTTCAAGACTGGGGACCTCGGTAGGGCGGAGTGTACGAGCAAAGGATGGCGTTAAGAATGCCCAAGAAACTTCAGTATCCCTTATGAACTTGGCTAGGTTATTTAGACGATCATGGTCGGATGGAATGCAAACACATCCACCATGCATAAGAGAAAGCATAATTTCTCCCACAGAAACGTCAAAAACGAAGGACGAGAATTGAAGCATCCTGACACTCTTTTTAAGACCGAGCCTCTTTGCAATGTCACGCTGGCTAGTACAAAGGGAACCGTGTTCCATAATGATACCTTTAGGTACGCCGGTACTGCCAGATGTAAAGAGCAAATAGGCGACATCGCTAGAAGCAACTGCAACAGCAGGCTTGATATCGCTGATATCTTGATCACTATTTAGTTGTTCATCCAAGGCCGAAGACACTTCAATAACAATGTCTAGCAGCTTGGAGCATAGAGGTCTGTGAATAGAAGACGTGAGTGCGATCTTGGCACCAGTTTGGCTAGCGACTTGTTGGAGGCGATGGAATGGATGTGCCGGATCCATTGGTACCCACGCGGCACCGGCTTTATTGATTGCGAGCACTGAAACCACGTACCAAAGAGACTTTTCGAAACACACATGGATGATATCACCGACTTTGACGCCGTAACTATCGACTAATAGATTGGCAAGCCTATTAGCAGCACGGTCAAGCTCACTATAAGTGAGAGTACCATCCCAGGCGTGAACAGCGTGGGCTTGAGGAGTCAGTTCAGTCTGTCGCTCGATCATGAGATGAGCACAGTCATCAACGATATCAGGACCATCGCCGTTGGAAGCCTCAGCGAGATCAAGGTCCCAAGAGCTAGCCAGAGATATATCACCCAGCTTGAAATCGTCAGCGCTTAAAAGCTGTTGCACAACACCGTTAAACTGATGAGACAATGCCAAGAGTTGTGATTCAGGAAGAACGAATGAATCGTAGATCAAGACAAGCTTGACCTTGTCGTCGTAGACATGCCCCTGTAAGACAAGAGGGTAGGAGAAATAATTCTGCACCTGATCTTCTTGATCATCTTGCTCAAAGACAGGCTCTAAAATGGTGTCGATATCCTCCCCAGTCAGATGCTGCATTGGCTGGACCAGCATTAAGGAGGTGAAATCGCAAGCATCTTTAGCATCAGCTCCTAATCTTGAGATATTCTGCAAGCCATACTGTTCAAAAGGAATCATCTCAGAGGCTTGGCTTTGAACATCCTGAAGAAATTTGGACACACGCTGTTCGTAATTGAGACGGACACGGACTGGAACTGTAGCAACAGCTGGACCAGCCATTTCGGTCAGACCTGGAACAGCGGCCTGCCTCCCAGAAATAGTAGAACCGAAGGTCACGTCGTCGGTATCACAATAGCGGGCAAGAATAAGTGCCCAAGCTGCCCGGAAAACCGTCGCTTTAGTGATGGCCGGGTTTGTAGATGTGGGAAAAGGAATGGAATTTGTCATCATGCGTGTTTTATGCTTCGACTCGCCGGAAGTAACACCAGCAGCTGGGAAGCTGGCCCGTTTTGCGTTCTCAAGCTGGCCTCGCCAGTAATCAGCGGCCGCATCAGCGTCCAAGTTTAGAGTATAATTAATGAAGCCATTGTACGGCGTGATAACCGGCGAACTTCTACCCTCATACTCTCGCCGTAAGGTCTCCAGAATAATCCTCAACGACCAACCGTCGTGAACCGAATGATGTATAGCCCACATGAAATAATTGGTCCCATTTTGGTCTTTAAGCATCGTATAACGAGACAGAGGCGTACCATACGTCATTCGGAGCGACTGAGCGGATACTATAGCCGTGCCAACGTCATCGACCTTGGTAGTCTCCCAGGGGAGCTCTTCGTTGATAACAACTTGGATGCAAGAGCCATTAATCATCACAAAACGAGTGCGGAGAGCCTCGATAGTAGATGAAGTGAATTCCCACGCTTGCTTGAACTCTTGGAGATCGACATGATCCGGAAGACGATAAGTGTACTTGGCGACGTACGATCCAGGCTGCTTCACAGACAAAGCCATGAGACCTTCTTGAAGTTTGCTGCAAGGATAAGCGTCTTCAATTTCCTGCATTTCAGAAAGGTTGAGCTCTTTTCGAAGGCCGTCGGAGAGAACAAGGTCTTGTATGTCTTCATCTAAAAGGCTGAATTGTTCAATCTCCTGAATCTCGGCCTTTTCGTTCATCTCTGTAACCTTACTAACTACAGACAGCAAGCGGGGGTCATCAAAGATGTCCTTCACAGTCAACAGTATACCCTCTTGTCGCATAGCATTGACTAAATGGATAGCAGTAACGGAATCACCGCCGAGGCTAAGGAAGCTATCGTCGCGTCCAATTGATTCCATAGAAATATTGAGAATTTCAGCCCAAATTTGTTGCAACTGGCTTTCCATCGGAGTCTCGGGTGCCCTCTTTTTGCCACTATTGAGTGAGTATTCCGATAATTCATCAACGGATAATAGATCGGCATATCTCTTCAGCGCCTTGCGGTCAAGCTTGGCGGATGTGCTAGATGGCATATAGCTGCAAGGAATGAAAAAGGCTGGGACCATGTAAGACGGGAGAACAACTTTCAGTTCGCCAGATGCGGCAATGAGGCGAGTCTGAAGGTCTTCATTAATCGACATGAACGGACCCTTGTCATCAGCTTGAACACGAGCATCAGCTGTCTTGGTGTCCTCGTTAAAGCAGAAGTAAGCAACGAGATTAGAGCCATTGTCACCGCTAAGTACGTCGACTGCGACTTGACGAATTTCATCAATAGCTTGCTGCAGATAGTATTCAATTTCGCCTAATTCAACACGGAGGCCGCGAATCTTGATCTGTGTATCTTTGCGGGTTGAAAATTCGAGTGTACCGTCTGGATTGTAATAGCCCAAATCGCCGGACTTGTAGAATCTACTCCAGTGCTGGGACTCACGACGTGGAACCCAAGCCGGCAGATCATATACCATCGATGATCTGGTCTTCCCAGTGTCTGCAAGGTATTCACGCAACAGAGTCGGCCCTTGAATAAAGATCTCGCCGACGGTACCCGTAGGCGCCAATCTCTGCGGATTTTCTGGGTCTACAACCCAGCAAAAACAGCCAACAGGCCGACCAATAGTACGAGGACTCTCGTCAATGGACTGCCACTCATGAAGCGACGATAAAACGCAGGTCTCTGCAGGACCCCAGCCACAGATGAATCTAAGCTTTCCAAACCAGCTGTCACAGACATCGCGACCGACAGCCTCGCCTGCCAAAACCATGAGCTCTAAGGAAGGGACGTCTTCTGGCTTCAGAGTACGAGCGAACGATGGCGTAAGGATTGTTGAGTTTATTTTGTTATTCTGGATGAAGTTTGATATGTCATTCAATCGTGTGTTTTCGTCCGGAATGTATACGGAGCCACCCGAGATCAATGTCGCCACGATTTCACCAACAGAAAGGTCAAAAACGAAAGCTGCAAATTGTAGCATGCGAACATCGGCAGTCATTCCAAGCCTCCGACTGATAGCAGTCTGCGATGTGCATACTGCCCCATGCTCCATCACAAATCCCTTAGGGGTACCTGTAGAACCCGACGTAAATAGGACGTAGCAAATATTTCGAGGCGTCACTTTAATGGCAGGCCCCGTGGTGCCGGTCACATCGCTCTCAGTAAGCTTCTGATAGAAGAAAGGGCTAATCTCAATAACAGACAGGCCAAATGCGTTGCAAAGATGGGCGTTAGATGGGGAACAGAGTATAATTTTTGCTCGAGTCTGACTAACAATCTGGCGCAAGCGTTGCTCGGGATGAGATGGATCGAGGGGAACCCAACCGGCCCCGATTTTGTTGATTGCGAGGATCGAGACGATATACCAGGACGATTTTTCAAAGCAAACAGGTATCAACTCATCAGCTTTAAAGGTAAAATTCGTGGCGAGGTAGTTCGACAATTGATTGACCGCTTCAACCAGTTCGATATAGGTAAAGCTTCGGTCCCAGCCTACAACAGCAAGGGAATTTGGCCGTTCAATAGCCTGTTTGTCGACCAATTCGTGAAGGCAAGAATCGATAATGTCAGGAATGTCGTCATTTGCTTTTAGGCTCTGCTCAAGGTCCCAAGGACCGGCAACAGAGACATCACCGATGAGTTTGTTTCCAGGATTCAAAAGCTGCTGTACCACATGTTCAAACTGATAAGAAACGGCTTCAACTTCAGCTTCAGACAAGACTTCTGGGTTATACAAAAATCTCTGATTCACATTCTCCTCAGCCATGTAGCTGAGCATAACCATTGGGTAGTTGAAGTAGTTGTTCATGGACTCAATCATCAGATGATCTTCTTCGACCTCTGCCTGCAGCAGACCATCTTTGCTATTGAATATGGTACTTTCTTGCTCCTTGGGCTGAATAACCAGTAGAGATGTAAAGTCACAAGCCTCTCGAGCTTCAGGGCTGAGCTTAGAGATATTGTGCAAACCATACTGTTCATATGGAACCATATCCAGCGCGTGGGCTTGGAGATCTTGTAGCAGTTGACTCACAGGCTTTGCAGCCTCCAAGCGAACTCGAATTGGAATAGTGGCAATAACTGCACCAGGAGTTGACAGAAGACCATCCATTGCAGCCTGGCGACCAGAAACAGTGGCGCCATAGCATACATCACGAGCATCGGAATGACGACCGAGTACGATTGCCCAGGCAGCTCGAATAATAGTAGCCATGGTGATTGAAGCATCTTTTTGATCAGAAAAGGATACCAGACGGTCAACAACACGAACCGCGCCCCCAGTCTTATCGGCAGCAAGGCGTTTTCCAGCGGCAGGGTAGCTAGGTCGTTGAGCACCAGAAAGGTTCGATCGCCAGAAGCTGGCGGCTGCCTCGCTATCCATCTTGCTAACATAGTTGATGAAGTTAGAATAAGGGGATATAGAGGAAACATCTCGGCCGTAGTACGTGTTGTAAATGCTGTCCAAGACGATGCGCATGCTCCAACCATCATTAATAGCATGGTGAATGACCCAGACAAAGTAGACATCATGCTTGTCCTCTACAATAGCAAATCGGGTTAAGCGAGTTCCATATCCTATATGAAATTGGGGAATCAAGCGTTTGTAGGACTCAAGGTTATGACCAGTGGTGTTCTCCCAGTCGTCATCGTTTGTGATGACAGCCTGAACTGCGCAGCCGTCTTCAAGCATAACTCTGGTTCTTAGTGTGGCGTTGCGCTCCACAGCTGTTTTCCAAGCAGCCTTGAATTTAGCAATATCGATGTGCTTGGGGACTCGGTGGTACCACTGCGATATGTAAGAGCCCGGTTGTTTTGCAGTGAGGGCCATAAGTCCTTCTTGAAGAGGCGTACAAGGATAAGCGTCCTCAATGATTTGGTCTTTCCCAAGGCCATACTTGGTTCGAATAGCATTACTTTGCATAAGTTTGCTCAGATTTTCCGTGAGGAGGCTGAAAGGCTCGACATGAGAAGATTTGCCCTTGTTGGCAAGAATAGTAGCCTTGGAAGCTACCTGGAAAAGACGAGGGTCATCAAAAACGTCTTTGACAGCGATGGATATTCCGGCGTCGCGAGCAGCGGAAACGAAATATATAGCAGCGATAGAGTCACCACCCATCCTCAAAAAGTTATCGTCTCGACCAATGGAGTCGGTCGATAGTTTCAGCAGGTCGGCCCAGATCGCTTGGATACGCGTCTCCATTTCGGTTTCCGGCTTGCGCTTTTTACTATCCACAAGAGAGTATCTTGAGACGTCTTCCTTGCTAAGCTTGGAAAACGCAAGTCGCAAGAGCTTCATATCCAACTTCGTTGAGGTAATAAAAGGCATATACTGGCAAGGGATAAACAGTGTCGGTATCATGTAGCGAGGAAGCGTCACGCTGAGCTGACCAACTAAGGCAGTAAATTGGCTTTGAAGCTCAGAAGTCATGGGGGCCAATACATCCTTCACGTTCGTCTCGGAGTTCTTGCCAGCAGTGCGAGTTTCATCTGTGAAACAGAAATAGGACACAATAATTGCGCCACCATCTCTGTTTACCACATCAACGGCCACCTGCTTAACGCCCTCCAAGGACTCACGGAAGTGATGCTCGATCTCTCCAAGCTCAACACGGAGGCCTCGGATTTTCACCTGGTTATCCTTGCGAGACCCAAATTCGATAGTACCGTCCGCGTTATATCGACACAAATCGCCAGACTTGTAAAATCGATCCCAGTGACTGGTGATACGATTTGGTACCCACTCAGGGAGATTCCGGATGATTGAGGCCTCGGTTTTGGCCGAATCAGCCAGATACTCTCGAAGGATAGTCGGTCCCTGAATAACAACTTCACCAAGAGTTCCGATAGGAGCCAATCGTTGCGGGTCCTGCGGATCAACAATCCAGCAGTGACCACCGACTGGTCGACCAACTGTTAATGAAGATTCGTCGAGACTCTTCCACTCATGGAGAGTTGAGAACACACAAGTCTCAGCAGGACCCCAACCATTGATTAGCCGCACCTTTCCAAACCAAGCTTCAAACACGTCTCGTCCAACAGCTTCACCAGCAAACAAGAGCAGTTCCAAACCAGGAATGTCATTAGGATTTAAGGTCCGTGTAAAGGAAGGAGTCAGATATGCCCAGGTGATTTTCATCGTGTTAATGAAGTCAACCAAGCTACCTGTATTCATCCTTGTTTCCTCAGATGGAACACAGAGGCAGCCGCCCACAACCCAGGGACCCACAATCTCGCCAATAGAGAGATCAAATACGAAAGAAGCGAACTGAAGCATTCTAACGTTAGATGTCATCCCAAGACGCTTAGCGATGGCAGTCTGTGAAGTGCAGACAGCTCTATGCTGCATGACCAGACCCTTTGGCGTTCCGGTACTTCCAGAAGTAAACAGAACATAGGCTGCATTGCGTGGAGACACATTACTGATCGGTCCATATGAGCTCGCCTCTGTCATAGCCAGTCTCTCATCCAAAACATGTGACACCTCGACGACGTTAGCAACCAACTTGGAACACATATCCACATTGTTGGCAGAAGCCAAGGCCAGAGTCGCCTTCGTCTGCGAGACAACCTGTTGCTGCCTCTGAAGTGGGTGCGAGGGATCAAGAGGAACCCATGTAGCCCCTGCTTTATTGACAGCAATAATAGACACAAAAAACCAGGCCGATTTCTCAAAGCAGACGTGTACAAGATCCTGATCCTTGACCCCACAATATTTAACAAGATAATGTGCGAGGCGGTTGGCAGCACTATTAAGTTGTAGGTACGTTAGCTCTAAGTCCCAGGCTTGAATAGCGGTGGCGTTTGGGCGATTTTCTGCTTGTCTCTCAATGAGGTCATGAAGACACAAGTCGACAATCATAGTATCCTCACTATTGGCCTTAAGAGACTGCTCTAAATCCCACGAGCCAGAAACCGATAGATCACTTAGAAGCATATCAGTGGCTGCAAGCAGTTGCTGGATAATGTGCTCATAGTGGAAGCATAGGGCCTCAAGCTGACCCTCAGTGATTGCATCCGCGTAATAGGTCCAATCCAGCTCAATGCTATCCTCACCAATACGAGGCTGCAAAACGAGGGGATAGTTGAAGTAATTGCGCATAGCTTCTTCTGAGAGAGCTTTTTCAACAGGTCCTTGTTGCAGAATAGCATCAGAGGCAGTATAGACAATAGATGTAAGATGGTTATTTGGCTGAATGACGATCAGGTTGGAGAAGTCGCAAGCTTCCTGGGCATCTTGGCCTAGTTTTGAGATATTCTGAAGACCATACTGTTCATGAGCAACCATTTCTGCAGCTTGAGCCTGAACTTTCTCAAGAAAAGAGGCTGTACTCATGTCGCGGTCAATTCTGATGCGAATCGGAACAGTGGCAATCATGGGTCCAGGAATCTCATTCAATCCAGGAACCGCTGCCTGACGCCCTGATAATGTGGTACCAAAGCACACATCATCAGAGTCACAATAGCGGGCGAGGAGAAGAGCCCATGCCGCACGAAGAATTGTAGCGGTGGTTATAGAAGAGTTCATCGTGTTGCGGAAAGGTATCGTCTTCTTCATTACTTTGTCTTCGGAAGTAGCAGAAAGTCTGGCAAGAGGGAAATGAGCCCGCTGAGCACCATCCAGCTCCTTTTGCCAGTATTCGCCAGAGGCAGCAAAATCAAGCGATTCAACATAACGAATGAAGCTGGAATACGGCTGCAGAGCCTTGGTGTCATTGCCATGGTAAGCGTGATAGAGAGCATCAAGAACGATTCGCATAGTAAGACCGTCAAATACCGCGTGGTGAATCAGCCACACGAAATAGACACTACCATTGCTATCTCGAACCAGAGCATGCCTACTCAAACGCTCACCATAGCTCATACCAATATCTCGCGTTTGGTTGAGGAAAGTGTGGATATCCAAACCAGATGGGAGATGTTCCCAAGCAGTATCCTCAGTCATCACAGCTTGGAAAGTTCGACCACCGAGAATAACCACTCGTGAACGCAAGCTGCCACATTGCTTAATGGTAGCCTCCCAAGAAGCCATAAATCGATCAACGTCGACATCAGGCATCAACTTATACACAACTCTGTGAATATAAGAACCTGGCTGCTTCATACCTAAAGCCATGAAGCCTTCTTGGAGAGTTGTACACGGATAGACATCCTCAATTACCTCAGTTGTCGTGAGCTTGCACTCTTTCCGAATCTGATCCTTGGCATCATCAACATTCTTTTCAGTAATTAAGCTAAATGGCTCTGCTTCTGCCGTCATTGCGCGATCTTCCTCAATTGTTGCCACAGCTGCCATTTGAGCAAGCTGGGTATTATCAGAAATAGCAGCCGGGCTCAAACGAATACCATACTGGTAAGCAGCGGTAACAAGCTCAATAGTTGTCAAGGAGTCGCCACCAAGCTGGAAGAAGCTATGTTTCTTGCCGATATCTTGTCTGCGTATCTGAATGACGTTTTGGAGGATATCAACCCAGATGGCTCGAAGGACGATTTCCAGCTCAGTCGTAGGGATTTCATCATCCGCAAGCTCAGTCTCCAAATAACTAGAGTCTTCAATAACGCGCGACCGTTTCTCACGAGCAGATAGATTGGCGTCGTCGGAGCCCTCGTCAGGACTATCGTGGCTCCAATGATACGGAGGCAATCCGGAAATTGCCTTACCATGGGCGAATAATGGAGTCAGCTCTAGAACAGCTGACTCTTGCCATAGCCGTCCAACAGCAGAAAGGAAGCTCACTACACCATCTGCGCCGCGTGTTTGGGACGAAACATAGTTGAATGGGACATTTGTTGCCGCACAAATCTGTGACAGAGGAATAGATAAGGCAGAGTGTGGGCCAATTTCCAAAAAGAGAGGCTCTTCAGCGCATAAGTTGAAGACGGTGGAGATAGCAGTGCTGAATCGAACTCGGGACACCAAGTTGGAGATCCAGTACGCGGCACCAAAATCACCCTGCTCTTCAAGGACCTTCTCACTGACACTAGACACAAAGATAGCCTTGTTCCTCTTAGGCTCCGATGAAGCGATGTTTTCAGCCTTCAAAAGGCCAAGCAGATCGTCTGCAAGCGAATCCATATGAGGAGAATGGTAGGCAGCATCAATGCGCAAAACGCGAGCAGTCACATCAGTCTTAGCTGCCTTGGCCGATTTCAATACTCGCTCAACTGCTTCACGATCACCAGAAATAGTGGTACTTGAAGGAGAGTTTTCGCAAGCAATCACCACACTCTGTTCCAGAAACTCCTTGATTTCTTCCACGCTCAAGCTGACCACACCCATGCCACCATCCTTCTGGTTCTTAGTAGTGACATAGCCATAGTAGTAAGCAATTGTGATAGCATCTTCCAAAGAAAGGAAGCCCGCAGCATAAGCCGCAGCGATTTCACCACTAGAGTGACCAACGACTACCTTAGGCGTAACACCGAGGCGTTCGAAGCGGTTAACTATTGCGATTTGTAGCGCGGTGCTCAGAGGGTAGGAGAGTTGCGACGAGTTGATCTGGTTCTCTGGATCGGCAGCATCACGAAGGAGCTCATCTTTAATCGACCAGGTAGATGGTACCTTCAGTTTCTTCAAAACGGCATCCATCTTCTCAATATCCTCTCGGACCTCTGGGTCAGCTTGGATGAGCTCCTTACCCATCCCCGCCCATTGGGCACCCTGACCGTTGAAAATCATGGTGATAGTGGGGGTCTGAGCAGAAGACTTGACAGAGGCTGAGGTATTGATGAAAGATGAATCTGAGAGAATGGTAAAGGCCTTGTATTCCAGAGCCTCGCGCCGCAGGGCACGAGTGTAAGCAATGTCCGCTGCATCAGTTGGGTGAGCCTGAGCATACAAACGGTGCTCCTCGATTTGCTTGGCCAAAGACGACGCGCTATGTGCAGAAAAAAGAACAAGTTCCTGTCGAGTCTCAGATCTAGGCGAAGGAGGTTGAAAGTAGGAGTCGATAACGAATTGAGCGCTGTATCCCTCAGCGTGAGAAGCATTGATGCTGATTCTCTCAGAAGAAACATTTGGAGGAATATTCCGGTTCTCCAGAATTACCACGCTCTTGATCAAGGTTGCAAGACTGGATGCACCCTCGTCAGGTGCATCGGATCCAGAGCTTTGGCCACGCGTAATGCTTTCTACACTGGACTCTCGAATGACAGCACGAATTGGGTTACCATCACGGATGACATCAGGCAACGTCTTGATATATACAGCTGACACTGCCTCACCCATTTCTGCTTCATTCTCGGAACCCAGCATCAAGTTGGAGCCTGCGACTACTGCAGATCTAGCATCTCCAGATCGCACAGCGCAGTAAGCCTTGTGTAAAGCCACAAGAGATGATGATGGTGTCGACGTAACCACAACGCTAAAAGAAAGAAAGGAAACAATAATGTTAGTAACAGAATACACGACTCTGGGGAGCAAAATGTGAAACAAACTTTGGTCCCTTCATATCATTTTTCGACAATACCATTGATACATCGTCCTCTCCAGACATGCCGATGTAGCAGCCAACACAAGCATCTTCGCTCCGGTAGTTGACCTCGCATGCATCCTCAAGGCACTCGCGAATAACTTCCAGAAGCTTCACTTGCTGTGGACCACAGCCCTTGGCCTCTTCATCGGTCATGGAGAAAAACGAGGCATCAACAATATCCACCTCTTTTTGATCAGCGCCACCCAGTCGCAGCGGACTCTGAGAGTCACGACTGTTGGCAATGGGCTCCCACAATTGACCAGCATTATGAATGCCTCCAGGGAGCCGAATACCAACACCGCAGATGGCAATTGGGGTTTGAGATTTCTCCCCATTATTGTATTCAGCTTTCGACGCCATTTTTTTTTCTCACTTGCGTTTAATTATCACTTTTTTTGCGTTTCCTCTGTTCTATATTGGGTATGTCGGTGTGTATGCCAAAGATGCTGTCGATACCGGTGGGCAGAAAAAATGGTCTCGTTTCTCGTTTCTCCAAGATCGATTCGTCGGTCGGAACACCCTTATCAGGAATGTCTCTAATTATATGGTTATAAGCAATAGGTGTTGTAAAAATTGAAGAATCAGCGATCTAGAAGAGAACAAGATCCTTCCGATTATGTACAACGGTTCCAGGAAAGAAGTTCGAGTAGACAACAATGTCTATATCGAGGTGAGGCGAGGTGCTTCAAAGCAGCACGTCTGCGTACTCGTCGTAGGAACGAGAATCTCAATGTGGAGAGTCTAAGTTGAAAGACGCAGCGGTCCAATGTAGCTATTATCAGGCCAGTATGTAGTCTCCACGTCTTAGAGTAGATACCAGATATTATTAAGATGGTACCCTAGCATTCGTTACTTATTACGAGCATTATGATATGCATGGGGTATCCGTAGCGGCTACGGTGCTACTCTGACAGACAATGTGCGGCCTAGCCATCAGTTCCTCCCAGCTATCAACAATACATAGTACTTCTTGTATTACAGTTGCGGCACACGGACAAGGCTTGGCACGTACATAGTACGGCCTGCTATTTTGTGCGTGTGTGAATCACCGGGGTCAGCAAACTGCAGGGGAATACATAGATTCCGATACTGATACTAATCGGTCGTAGCAGCGAGTGGCCGTCTTAGACATTGTGGTGGGCAAGAGTACGCGAGAAAGTGGGCTCGTAGTCAGGATTTTCATGTACTACTACTTCCAAGATCAAGTCAGATCTGAGCACCTAATACCGGGCTGGATGGCGGCTTCACGGCCCACGACAGGGATCCCCCGGCTTAGCTGAAGATGAAGCCGCCATAGCGGTCAAGGATCAGCTTGCAGCAGACTCGCAATGTCTCGCGTGTCTTCCAGCGGAGACGCGGCTGGCCAGAAAGTGGCACCTTGGGTCTCGGAGATAATTCATGTAGCACACTACCTGAATTTAATTATGTTTAATTTCACCGGTCTCAAGTATCTACCCGCTCTTCTAGTTGGTTCGACCTCGATTATGAGCTTTCATTGCGCAGAAACTACCCTACAGCGTACCTTGTCGTACTCGAGTTATTAAATCACCTCTTGTAAATCCAAATCGGCGTACTATCAAATATTCTTGCTGGAGTTCTTTTATCTGTTGTCAAGTTTGCTGTGAGATTCCGGCTAAAATAAAGACATCGTAAGAAGACATGCTATTTGACAGCATGGTACATGCTAAGAAATTTTGAATCTTGGCTTTTGATACTGCACGTCTACTGCACGAGTTGAGCTGCATGAGCAGGGTCCACATAATCACACATAATCCAAGGGAGTCGGATAAACGTGTGGAAGATGGTTGCCAGTATCGAATCTTACCTACATACCCACGAATCGTAACAGTGAATCCCACGCACCACGGCTCTGGCTCGTCTAGAAAAGCCTCTGAGAGTAGCTATGATAAACCACAAAAGATGAATCTCGCAATGAAAGAGGCGGTTTTCAGCTTTCAAGCCACACATATGCGGGTAAAGGGAGAGGTCGGCGCTTCGACAGCCCTCTTGTTGCCGCTTGTTTAAGCTTGTCTCCTGTCTTGCTTCGACCCGCTACGGGATACTAATTCATACCGACAGGGGACCCTAGTAACGCCGGGATCTCCACCATCCCGTCAGACGCCAGTTCTCAGGGTATCACTAGCTTTGCCTATTCCAGACGCCGGTCACTGTCTGACAACTGCCGCCCGGAGATATTACGTGGGAAGCGTTGATGGCGCTTTCGGGACTTACATGCTGTGGACGGTGTCACGAACAGCCCTTAGACCAACTTTAAGGGCTGAGAAACGTAGGCGTCATTTCTATGAGACATAATGAGTTTCGTCTGGATTCTCTCAACCTTTACGCTAGCCCAACCTGCGTCTCCGCAGTATAGATACGATGGCTGGATAGGATCATACGAGTATGAGCCGCGGGATCCAAGACAACCTCTTGGTGCTCACGTAATGTCACGACAGACGCGGTGGCAATTGTGATGGTAAACTATAGGCTCTAGTGTTGTTTGTCAGTATAGGACTAGCTATTCTTTGCTAGGTTCGAAACGCAATCCTGCACGATAGGCTCCCTGCGGCTTTGGTCACAGTCCTAATGTCTCATATTATAGCTGATCGGTTTAAAATTATACCGAATGAGAGCATTCGTATGGGTGTGAACAGTTGCTCATCTCCTCCCGTGTCTCAGCGTACGACTTTGGTCCGTCGGCCGAAGGCAAGAACACGACTGCTCATCTGCATGTGCGAGACATCGGGATTGTCAAATGTCATAAAGCACTATTCCAGCCTCACCGGATGAACCTTGATGCGCACTTTATGAGATGTCTTGGCCAGCCTGGCCATACATGGCTCGGCGCAGCGAATTACCGAATTCCACTTCTTCATCTGTGAGTATTTATAGTTACAAGGGAGATGCTGGACCATCCCTGTGGCGTGGCATCTAAGTTCATTAGGGAGCTCTGACAAATGGTTTCGCTTCAATGATCCATACGTCAATCGTGGCAATCTGTCTTTTCCTCTTTAAGAACTAACTATAGGGTTCTTTCTCGAACATTTTTACGAGTCGCTGCACCTGGAGATCTAGTCCATCCTGTTGGTCTAAACTTACATGCCGTGATTTGGATATTAATTGAGACGCAAAGCATTACCCTGTAAACGTCTAGAAAGGTGGATATGTGCGGAGTTCGCTTTGAACCCCGTGCAAGGTTAAAATCCTCCATTACTACCTATAGCGTATATAGGAAGCTTCCCTCCTATATCTACAGGTACCCTACCTTTTGGGTACCTAACTACTAAAAACCCTTACTCCGTTTAACTAGCTATTAAATAAAATAACCTTGATTTTTACTTTTACGGTCCTATCTAAGGACTTTAGAGAAATAGAAATATTTATAAACCCTTTGGATAATTAAAATAAAATAAACTTTATTACCCTTGGATTTATAATAGTTTTTTAACTTTAAAAAGAAGTAACCCCCTTAGGCTTAAAAATAAAAAAGTTTATAATCTTTTCCTTTACTTTTAAAAATTTTTTTTTAAAGAAGTTATTAATGTAAATAAAATACTTTTACTTAGCTTTAATAAAGTAAAATTAAATATAGTAGTAGTATTAATTATAATATAAATAATTTTAAAAAGCTTTTTAATTTTTATTTTTAAAAATATAAAAAAAACTATTACTTTAAATAAAAAAAAAATCTTTTATTAAAAATAAATTTATAAATTAAATTAAAAAAATTAATATATAGTAATAAGCTAAATAAAATATAATATTAAGTATAATTATAATTATTAACTTTTACTTAGTATAATATAATAATAATTTTTTATTTACAGTAGTTAAATAAATATACTTAGTATTAAATACTATTTTTAAAAATTTTATTATTTTTTATATAAACTTAATAAAAGGTTTTAAAAACTTTAAAAAGTTAGGTAGTAATTTAAAAAATACTTAATTAACTAGAATAATATTAGTTAATATTTAAAAAGATAAATTAAAAGTTTATAAAGGCTTTATTTAAATAGGAGCTTCTGTAGTTATTTAAAAAATAGCCTTGAAAGCTCCTGGAGTTATATAGGTGTAAGTTATATTATATAGAGATATTTATAATAAAAAAATATAAAAAAGACTTATATATAATAAGCTGAGCTCCTATAGGGTTAGTATAAGAGGGATTCCTAAAGGATAAACCTTATGCTAGGTTTATATTAGTAAATAGGCTAGGCTAGACTAATAGGTAATTAATAAGGATAGGGGGTTTATTTATATAATTAGTAGATAATACTCTATAGGTATAATTAAGTATTATTTTATATTTATAACTAGCTATTTAAACTATTTTAAATAAGCATTATAAAAGGTATATATAATATAATGTTTATTTAGTATTTATATTATTATAAGTAAATATTTTTTTAATTAGGTTTTTATTTACTAAGTATTTACTTAGTATATTATAAATACTTATATAATTAAGTAGGACGGTCTGTTTTTTATTTAAGTACTTACCCTATAGACCTGTTATTATAATTATAAATATATTAGTTTATAATAT
Organism: Trichoderma harzianum CBS 226.95; assembly: GCF_003025095.1. NCBI lineage: Eukaryota > Fungi > Ascomycota > Sordariomycetes > Hypocreales > Hypocreaceae > Trichoderma > Trichoderma harzianum. Next base: position 948,248 of record NW_020209263.1, read on the forward strand.
AATACTCCCTTTTTATTAATTTTACCCTTAAGGCCTAGGCTGCTTTTTATATAGGTATTACAGCCCCTTTATTAATTTAAGTAAGTATTTTCTTTTTAAATTATTTATCATACTTAATTATATATTTAAAACTAAGGCTAAATCCTAGACTATATAGTTTTATAAGTTTTAATTTAAGTTTATTTAGACCTTTAGTTTTAAAGCTATCTTTTATATATAATATTTTAATAGTAGACTTAAGTATATAGTAGTTAAGGGTTATAGTAAGTATAATTACTACTATATATTAAGTTATCTTTATAATAAGTTATTTATTTTAATATTTTTTTATAAATAATTTTTTTTTTTATATATTCTTCTACTAACTATTCTTAGTTAATTATATTATAAAAAAGCTAAAGTATTTAAAGTAGTAAAAGAAGTTAATTAAGTAAGTATTAATAAAATATTATTATTAGTAAGTTAAGCAATAGAAATAAGTTAATAAAGTACTTATTCAATTAATACGTTTATAGAAGCTTTATTATATACTTTATAATTATAATATAAAGATAATTAAGTATAGATGAAGTATAAAAAAGATAGAGAAGTTAGATTATTATAAAGAAGAGGCTTACTAAGTAGAACTAGCTTATATATAGTATAAGGAAGTATAACTTTTTTATAATATATAGTTTATAAACAGGGTTAATTAGCTTTTTTTAAATACTAATTTAATATTCTTAGGTTTAGATTTTTTTATTTTATTAAAAGGTACTTTTTTATTATTTTTTTAATTTTTATAAAGTATTTTAGTTTTTCTTATATTTATTTTTATTATATTTATAACTATTTACAAAGTTTATTTTAAAAAGTTTTTAAAGTAATATTAATATATTTAAAATTACTTTTTAATTCTTAGCTATTTATATTTCTATTATATTTTTTTTATTTTACTAAATATTAAAGTTTATTAATTACTTCATTTATTTTTAGTAATATTATTTTATTAACCTTATACTTAAGGTTTTTACTTTAAATAATAATGTTATTTTTAATAAGTTCTTTTATATTTTTATTTATTATTATTTTCTTTAATAGTAAAATATAAAAAATTAAGTAAACTGGTTTTTTATATTTATTTATTTATTCCAGAAGGTTTAGTTTATAATTAACTTTACTAATCTTTTTTAAAATTTTATAAAGCTTAACTTTTTTATAATCTAATTTATTACTTAGCTTATTTATTTTAATATTAGCTTATTTTTTCTTTAAGTATATTAAAGTAGGTAAGTTATATTTCCTTTTTAAAAAGTTAGTTTTTTAAGCTTTTTTTTATTTATATACTTTTTTATATATTTTTATATAAGTTTAAGTTATATATATAGATTTTAATATAGTTCCTTAAGCTTATTTACTTTAAGTATAGCTTTTTATATATTTTCTCCTTTTTATAATATTTTATATATTTATAAATAATATCCTTTATTAATATAAAATAGTAAAAGTTTTTTTAATTTTAAAACTAAATTATTATAAAACAATTCTATATTTAGTAAGTATTTAACTTTATTATCTTAGTTAAAGTTAATATAGCTTTATAAATATACTTTAATAATTTAGTTAATATATTTTATTTATTTATTTATTTAAAAGTAATAAGTAATACTAGTTTTATAATTAGTTTTTATTTTTACTATAGTGCTTTACTAATACTTAAATATAAACATTAATTTTTTATTAAAAATAATTTCTGTAGGTAATTTATATTTTAATACTATATACTTTTATATTATATAGCCTAATTCTTCCGCTATACTTCCTTTTTTATATAAAATAAAAATACTTTATTTTATTAATTTATTAATAATAATAAAAATACTATTATATATTATATTTATTATAGGCTTCTTATTACAACCTAGCTCTTATAGTCACAACAAGGGGCCTATAGGGTAGGCGCTCCTAGATTAATATTAGGCTGCGTAACTAATTAAGAAGCGGTTAATGGGAATTAATATTAATTTTAATTAATGTATAAATAAATTAATTAAGATTATAATTAATTTTACTTAACTTTAGAATATATAACTAGGTATATAAGTTTACTTTATATTACTTATTAAAATACTTAGATAGCTAGTTATTATTATAGTGTTTATAATATAATTAAATCAAAATATAAATATCTACTTTTATTTATATTACTAGCTAGTAATAAAATTACCTATTATTAACCTAATTACTTTACTAATATAAACCTTAGAATTATTTAAAGGTTTATCCCTTAAAAAGTACTATTTATACTAACTTATAAATACTAGTTTATTATATAATAATAACTTTTATTTAAATAATTACCTTAGACCTATAGGTAATAAAATATAAAGAACTTAGTAGTTTATAAGCTTTAGAGTTCTAAATAATAATACTAATTACAAAAGTAAAGCTTAAAGTAATTATAATAGTAATATTAAAATATAAAATAATTTTAAAAATAATACTAAAAATATTATAATAACTCCTTAACTACTAAATAACTAAAAGGAAGTTAAATAACGTTTTTTAGTACTTAAAAAGTTTATAGATTAACTATACTAAATAATTACTATTTAAATAGCTACTATAGTAATACTTTAAGGTTAATAATTAGTAATATAACCTATAGTAAACCTAGCCTCTATAGTATAATAATAGAAACCTAAAGAAATTATTAAACTATTACTATTAAATAAATTTAAAAAAGATTTAGAGTAAATTTGAAAGTTTTTTACTAATATAAAAAACTACTTTAGCTACTTCTTAACTACTATAGTTAATAATATTATAAAAATTTAAACTATAAGAAGCTATTTAACTAAAACTATTAAAGATTAGTTTAAACTTTATCTTAGGGACTATAAGTAAACTAAAACCCTTAAGAAATAGTATATAAATAACTTATTTATAAGCTATACTATATTTAAATAATAGCTTAAAAAACTATATAAAAAGTCTAATAAAGCTAGAAAAGCTAAAGATATACTTCTTTAGATTAAATAAAAAGGATCTTATATAAAGTATATATAACATCCTGACCTAATACTTATAAAGTATAAGGTAAGTTCCTAAGGTAATAAGCTAAGGTTAATTAGTTTATATTAGCAAAAAGAATAAGAAGTAGTTTTAAGTAAATATAATTATAAAGTAAATAAAATATAATAAAAATTTAGTTTATATTTAATTTTAATATTTTATTAATAACTATTTATCTAAGTTATTTAAAAAGTATAAAAAATTAAATCTTATATATTTAATTATTTTCTTAAATTATTATTAAATTATAGTTCCTTTATATTATAATAGCTTACAGTTATAATTTATTAAAGGTATATTATATAAGTAATCCTTTCCTAATTAGCCCTTTAGTCTATACTTTATTTAGGGTATATACCTTTACTAAATTAGGTTATAATATAATATTTCTTTTTTATTAGTTTTATCCTTAAGGCTAATATAAATAAATATTATTATCCCTTTATTACTAATTTATAACCTTTTTTTTTCTTTACTTAATAATATAATAGTATATTTAATTAAGTTTTAAAAAACTTATTATATAAATCTTATAAATACCTTTCTTTAGTAAATATTATTAAAAAATTAAGGTTTTTAGTAATAATATATTCTTTTTATTAAAAATATAATATAAGTAGTTATTATAAAATAATAAATAGGGTATTTTATTATAAGGAATATATTTATTATAATTATTTTTATAATAAAAGTAGGGTTTTTATTAATATATATAAGTATTTTTTATTTTTCTTAGGATTTTTTAATAATTATAGTAGTAAATTAAATAATATTTAAATATAAGTAGTTATATATATAAGAGAAGGAGGCTAAGGAGTAATTAACTAAGTATTAGTAAAAGGCTATAGAAGCCTTAGCTTATTTATTATATATTTACTTTTAAAAGGAGTCTTTAATATATTATAGTATAAAAATAGTTAATTAAGGTTTAAAAAGCCTAAATAAGTTAAATAAAGTAAAGTAAGCGGAGTTAAAAGTTAAAAGTAGGAATTAATATTTAAGTAGTAGGGGTAGTAGATATTATTAATTAAAATATAGTTTTTAGTAATACCTTTTTAAATCTTTTTAAAGTTATTATTAATTTCTTTTCCTCTTAAATCTTTAATTTAAAGTATAAAGCTTTAAGTCTTTTTATAATATAAAAGAAAACTTATAAGGCTTCTTTTTAGTTTTATTTTTTAAATTTATTTTTAAGTAGCTAATATTAAGAGTTTTAAATATAATCCTAAATTTTTTTAAAAATCTTAAATTAATTTTATTATATTAAAGCTTTTAATAAGTTCTTAAGTATTATAAATTAAATTATATTTTTTTTACTTAATTTAATATTTTATTTTATTATTTTCTTTTAAATTCCTTTATATTACTAAAACTTTTTTAACTTTTTATTTTTCTTTATTTTTTAAAATAATAATTTTATTTAAAATTAATCTTCCTATTACTTTATTAATTTATACTTTTTTTTAAAAGTAATATATAAAATATAAGGTATTTTAGTACTTTCTAATATTTTTAATTTATAATTAATATTACTAATTTTTTTTAAAATTTTAAATAAATTAATTTTCCTAAAGTTAAATTTATTATTTAATTAATTTATTTTAATATTTAATATTTTATAGCTTTATGTATATTAAAGTAAGTAGATTATATTTTCTTCCTAAAGGTTTAATTTTTTAATTTTATTTTTATTTATATAGTATTTTATATACTTTTAAATAAGTTCTAGTTATATTTTTAATTTTTTATATAAGTTAATTATTAATTCTACTTAAAGTTATACTTTATTAATATTAAGTTTTTTTTAAGGTAGTCTATATACTAAAGAAGTATATTTATATAAAGTATAATATAATATTAACTTAGTAAATTTAAATTTTATATTATTATAATATAATTAAGTAAAAGGTAGTTTATTAATTTAATTATTTTATTATAAATTAATAAAATATTTTAAGTATTACTTTATAATTTAATTTAATTATTTTATTTAATTATTTATTTTAAAATAATATATATTACTAAATTTATAATTTACTTTAAATTTAAATATAAATTTTTACTAAAACTTAAAAGTAAAAGTTTATTTTTTATTTAAAATAATTTCTTAAGGTATATTATAGTTAACTATTATTATTTTTAAATATATATATATAAAGTCTTTTACTAAGTATAATTTTTAATAAAGTAAAATATATACTTACTTTATAAATTTATTTATTATTATTAATATATTATTATAGATTACTTTAAAAAAAGGTTTTTTAAAGGGTAGTAGGTTAGTAATATAATTAAAAATAACTATTTTTTATAATAGTTTAAGTATTAGTAAAGGTTATAGTTTTTTATAAAGTTTATATTTTTTATATTTAATATATTAATACTTATTATAAATTATTATAATATTAGTAATAGTTTTTTTTATTTTTTTAAATTAATATATTATAAGTATTTTTAATATATAATTATAATTCCTTAGTATTTAAATAAAAAATATTTATAAATATATTTTATAACTTTTTTTTATAATTTAAAAAGTACTTAATATTTATTTTTATTTATAAAATATTTATTTTTTAATATAATTTAAAATAAAAACTAATATAGTTTTTAGTTTTTTATATATTTTTTAATTTTTTAAAAAAGTTTATTATATTTTTATACTTTAAAGATTATATTAAGGGATTTTTATTTATAATTACCTTATATATTTTAATATAATATAGTACTTTAGTAATTAAGAATTTCTTAAAAATAGTTAATTTTTTTATTAAGTATATTAGCTTTTTTATTTTTTAATCCTTTATAGTATATAAGTTTATAATTAAATTTACTTAAGAATTTAAAGTATTTTAGCTATTACTTAAATAATTTTTAAGTAAATATAAAATAAATAATATTTTAATAATTAATAAAAATTTTAATTTAGAATTTACTTTTTTTATAATATTAACTTTACTATTTTAAATAACTTTTAATTTTTAAGAATTTTTTATTATAAACTTTATAATTAAATTTAACTTTATTAAGTTTTTATAAATAAAATATAATAAAGTAAAGTTTTTTTTTATTATTTTATTAATTTAGTACTTTTTTAATTATATATTTTAATATATTAATTTCAATTTTTATTAGTTTTTTATAGTTATATATAGCTAGTATAAGTTCTAAGGCTATAGCTTACTTAATTACTTAAAATATTTATTTTATTTTCTTTATTTATTTAAACTTTTAATTTTTTTTATTATATTTATTAAAGGTTAAACTAAAATTAAGAAGTTTTAAATAAAGTATTAATAATAATTAACTAGTTTATAGAAACTTTATACTTCTTTAATTAATATTAGTATTAGTTATTTATTAATTATAGTAACTTTTTTTAAATTTATTTATATAATTTTAAAAGTAATAATATATTTTAAAAATTTTACTTTTTAAATATAAAATTAGTACTTCTTAGGATTTATAAAAAAAGTAATTATTTTATAATACTTAAAGTACTAAATATATATATTTTTTATATTTTTTTTTATTTAAGTTAATTTATAAATATTAATAAAATTTAATTATATATATATTATAGTTTTTTATAATTAATTTTTTACTTTAAATATTAATAATAAGGGAGTTTAATTTTTAATTATAATATTATTTAACTATTTATAATTAATAATTAATTATAGTTTCTTATTCTTCTTTAGGATACAAATGATAGAGTATTATATTAAAAAGTTAAGATTTTAATATATATTCTTTTTTTTATATATTTATTTATTAAAAGTATTTAATTTTAAATAATTAAAGTTATATAATAAAAAATACTTTAGTTATTTCCCTTCCTTTAGTTTTATTATATAATTTTATTTAATATAAAGTAGTATTTATATATTTTTATTAGGATTTTTTAAAGTCTTTTAAAAAAAAACCTTAAATTTCTAATATTATTTTAGAATATTAATTATTAAGTTTATAAATTCTTCCTTCCTTTTTTCTTAACTATATTATTTTTCCTTTATAATTTCTAAAAATTAATTAAATTTATATAGGTTTTATTTTCCTTTAGTAAACTTTTTTAAAATTTAAACTTCTATAACTTTTATTTATTATTATTATTTTTATATAAGAATTTCTTTAGGCTTTAAAAGTTAAAATTTTTAACTTTTTCTATTTTCCTTTTAATTTAAAGTTCTTTTATTATTTTACTAATAAATTAAACTTTTACTTTATATTATTAAAGGTTTATATTAATATAATTATAATATACTTAGAATAATATTATAGTTTAAAGTATTAATTATATTATATATTACTAAAGTAATTTAATTAAATACTTTAAAATATAAGTAATTAATTTATTTTTTTACTTATTTATTATTATAATTAAATTATTTTCCTTTTTTATAAAAAAGTTAATATCATTCTTTTTTTATATTTATAATAACTATAGGTATATTATAATTATAACTAATATATAATTTTTATTTATTTTAAAGTTTACTAAGACTTTAAGTAATTCCTTATTTTATATTATTATAAAAGTAATCTTTTTTTTAAAAACTCTTTATTTTCTATTATTATTATATTTATATTCTTTTTTAAAAAATATAAATTCTTTATTAATTTTATAATACTTTTTATTTAAAAACTATTTTAGTTTTGTCACGACCCAACACGTATGGTCGTAACAACGGGCCTCCCGGGTAGGTAATACCCGGTTTAACTCCGGATGATCCAACTAATAAGATTAAAGTTGTTCTAAGTTAACACAACTACATACGATCTAAGTTGTTTATAGTTAATACAATTATAAACGACCTTACCTAGTATAACTAAATATATAAGTTTTATTCGTATACTTATTTAAAATAGTTTAAATAGCTAGTTGTAAATATAAAATAATACTTAATTATACCTATAATATATTATCTACTAGTTATGTAAATAAACCCCTTTTATCTTTATTAATTACCTGCTAGTTTAGCTTAGCCTATTTGCTAATATAAACCTAGTATAAGGTTTATCCCTTAGGAATTTCTCTTATACTAATACTATAGGAGCTTAGCTTATTATACGTTTATAACTCTTATTTAAAGGTTACCTTAGACTATAGGTAATATTATTATAAGGATATTAAATAGTTAAATTTTATATACTAGACGTTAGAATAGATTAAGAAAGTGTTACCCTAAGTTATAAAGATAGTAATATAGAACTTAAAGAAGTATTTAAAGTTAAAATAGCTGGCGAAGATCCTTAACCCTAACTATAACTTTCTTAGGAGTAATAGCAGGCTAAGATTCTAGCTCTTAAGGAAGAAATTACTAAACTTAAAGCTAAGAAAAAGAAAAAAGGAAAGATCCTTTAACTTAAGCGCTTTAATCCTTATAATAGAGAACCTAAGAATATAAAAAAATACTTTACTAAATTTAATATTTACTTTAAATACTTTTTAAATACTTTAGAAAATAATAAAGATAAAATAATCTTTACTATTACCTACTTTACTAAAGTAGCTAAAGAATAGTTATAACCTATTATATAAGACTTTAAAAAAAATGCTTTAAGTAAGTGGAAGACTTAAACCTAAGAAGTCTTTACATCCTACTAATACTTCCGTAATTAACTTAAGAAATTATTTAAAACCTTAAACAAGGAATAAGAAGTAGAACGGAAACTTTGATTTATTAAATAAAAAGGATAATACTTTAAATATATAATTATATTTATATAACTCCTTACTAAGGTTAATTAAACTAAGGATAGTAAGAAGGAAGTATATTATATAAGCCTTAAACCCTTAGTTAAGGATAAGTTATATAAAGTTAATAAAAAGATAGTAAGCTTTATTAATTATACTTAAATAGTAATTAGTATTAATAATTGCCTTTAGGAAAAGGAGTAAGAAAAGAAAGAGGAAAAACGTAAGAATTTTTAATAACCTAAATAAAACTCTTAATAATATACTAACTAAGGAAGGAAGCGTAATATAGCTTTATATAATAATAGAAAATTAAGACTTATAGATCTGGATATTATTAATACCCGTAAGTTTATAGGTAAATATAACTACTGTAGTAAAATAGGCTATAAAGAAAAGGACTACTAGAAGAAGTATAGGAGACCTAATAATTCTAAGAAGTTTAATAATAATAAGAAGGTTAATAAGGTTTAAGTTAATATTATTAAAACAGTACCCTATAACCTGCTTAGTTAGACTGGGTGTTATAATAAGTAATACCTTATATATAAAGAAGAAAAGGAAATATTAAACTAATATCCTAAAGCACCTAAGAAAACGCAGCTAAAATATATTATAGTTAATACTATAACTTTTAAAAAAGTTAGCTAATAAATAATTAACTAGGCTATTAACGATATACCTATAGCTATTACTACCCTAGGAAACGCTAATATAACTTAGGATAAATATAAAGAAGTATAAAACAAAGCCCTTAACGTTTTACCTATAGAAGAAGAAAGGGAATAAGTAAACGCTTTTATCTGTAAATAGAGGGAAGAACCCGGACAAGAGACGGGTTATACCGACCTTAATATTGCAGAACTATGCGAAAACTGTAGATTATAAGAACCCTAGGGACCAAATTACCCCTACGGATGGAAACCCTCTGACCACGGTTTAGAAGAAACTTAAGAATAAGACCTAAGTAAATTTTAATAAATGCTTAAATAGCATAGAATTACTTAGTAATAAGTACTAAGTAATAATAGGTTAGCGGAGTACGCTAGCGTAGATCCCTACTACCTTATTATAACTAGAGATTAGTTCCTTAAATAAGAAAAAATACAGCTTATATATAATACCTTATTTACAGAAGACTATAGGTATTTAATAGTAAAATAATACTATAAAATACTTTATAAAGAATACTAGGAATAAAAGATTTATAATTAGCACCTCTGGATTTAATATAGAAACCTATATAATAAAATTTATATAGAAATTAATCTAGATTAGTACCCTAACTAAGGATGTAGATAATACCTTAACTATAAGGTTAAAGAATAGTATATATAAAGGGAAGCCTGTTTTAAAAACAACCCTCTGTAATATAAGGATAAACATTGTAAAAAGTATTATAGAGAAAAAGAAAAATATATCTGACTTTAATACTGGTTATACTATAACGGATTTAACTTTAAGACCTATAATAAAGGTAATGCCTATAAAAAGAATATTAAACGCTTTTATAAATACTATATCGACGAGATTAATACTAATAAGTGCTAATAGTGCCAAAAACTTTAATAATAATAAAAACGATAATAGATAAGTAAGGATTTTAATATTATTATTAAGGATAACTATAATCCTAATTAAAAAAAGGATATATAAATTAATATAGTTAAAATAACTGGAATAAAGAAATTTAGAATTAATATATAATTTAATAATAGTACTGTTACTGCGTATATTAATAGTAGAGCAGACTGTAATCTGATTTTACTATAACTAATTAAGGAACTATAAATTCCTACCTAATAGAAGGAACGAATACTATAAATTATAAGCGTTACGGGAGCAGAAGTAGAAGAAAGACTTATTAAATATAAGACTAATTATCTCCCTATAACTATTAATAGGAATACCTATAATATCTAATTTAGTATTTTAAATATATTAAAAAATAATATCTTTTTAAGCTATCCTTAGTTACTTAATAATAACCCTATTATTTAATAAAAGACTAAGAAGGTTTATTAGGATATTAAAGATATACCTAAATATTAATTATATTAAAGGGAATAAAAGGGCGAAGCTGCGCTACTGAAAGATTTAAAATCCTTTGCGTTAATTATAAAGAAAATAAAAACAGTTAGATTTAAAGAAAATAAATTACTAGTACTACTATAATATAATAAACGACATAAGAAAGTAGAATACATTTGCATTAATAGAATTATAATATAATTTAAAGATAAGCTAGTAGTACTTAATAATACACTAAGTAAAGTATAAAAAAAAAAGGAATTAGGAAAACTTAATAATACTTTTGCTAAAATACCTCGCTAGTATAAGAAGTTCCGAAAACTATATAAGGTAATATTAAATACTAGGTTACTACTATACTTACAGTAGGACTACTATATTAAGTTAGTAGATAGAAAATAACCTAAGACCTATAAGATTTATAACCTTAATGAAAAAAAGCTTAAGATTCTAAAGGAATAGTTAAATAAGTAACTAAAAAAAGGATATATTTAAGTTTTTAATTTATTAGTAAAATACCCTATAATATTTATACTAAAGAAAAATAGGAAGTTATAATTAATTATTAACTACTAATAACTTAATAAGATTATTATTAAAGATTAAATACTACTACTGCTAATCTCTAAAATTAAAGATAGGCTAGCTACTGTAAAATAGTTTACGGCTTTTAACTTAAAAGGAGCCTATAACCTTATCTAAATTAAGGAAGAAGATAAATAAAAAACAGTATTTAAAATACGCTATAGGTTATTTAAATATTTAATTATACCCTTCGGACTTACTAATACACCAGCTACATTCTAAAGAATAATTAATGAAGTCCTTAAGGAATATATTAATAGGTTTATTATTATCTACCTTAATAATATACTAATCTACTTTAATACTTTAGAAGAGTATAAACAATATATATATTAAGTCTTAGAAATACTATAAGTAGTAAATTTACTAATAGAACTAAAGAAATGCTAGTTCTATATCTAAAAAGTTAACTTTTTAGGATATATTATTTCACCGGGATAAATTAAAATAGACCCTGCTAAAATAGTAGCTATTAAGGAATAGAAGGTCCCTAAAACCGTAAAGGAAGTATAGAGCTTCCTTAGTCTAGTGAATTACTACTAAAAGTTTATTAGGAACTATAGTAAGATTATAATACTACTTATAGATTTTACTAAAAAAGATCCTAACGATAAGGTTAAGAAGAATTAACTAATTAAATACATAAGGAAGGCCTTAGAAGCCTTTAAAGTGCTTTAAGAAGCTATTACTAGCGCACTAGTACTATAAATATACAACCCTAAGAGGCCCGTTATTATTAAAACAGATGCCTTAAACTACGCAATCAGAGGGGTTCTTAGCTAATAAAATAACAAAGGAATACTATATCTAGTAGCCTTCTTTTCTAAGAAACTCCATAGCCCTAAATTATAATATTCTATATATAACTAAAAACTTATAGTTATTTTTAAAGTATTTAAAAAATAGAGATTATATTTATTAAGTAATAAATATAAGATTACTATATATTCCAATTATAAGAATCTTATAAGCCTAGCTATAAAGGAAATAAATATCTTTATACAGTAAGAAAAGTATCTTAGGCTTATAGCTAAGTATAACTTTAAAATTATACTTTATAAAGGATTAGAAAATAGTTAAGTAAATACTTTTAGCTGTAGAAAAGACTACTTTAAACTAATACTAAAACTTACCTCGCTAATATTTTAAAAAACAGCAGAAGGCTACTATAAACTAATAGCTATTAACACCCTCTTTATAATTAAAGACGGAAACCCTATTCTTAATAAAATTAAGGATAAAGTTAGTAACTGGATATTAAATTAGTTCCTTAAAGATATAACCCTTACCGAAGGAATTCCTTATAAAAATAAAAAAATCTAGGTATTAGAATTACTATAAAAGGAAGTAATAAAGATAGTTTATAAACATCTACTATATAGATATAAGGGAGTTACTAAGATACTGTAATAAGTATAATAGTATTATACCTTTATAAGTATAAAGAAAGTTATTAAAGGAATTGTTTAATTATATATTTTATATACAAAAATAAAGTCTAGTTAACAAAAACCTTATAGTAAACTACAACTATTACCAGTACTAAAGTACCCTTAGAGCTTTATCTTATTTAATTATATTATTAAGCTGCTACTATTAAAGGAGCCTATAATAAATATAGTATATAATAGTATCTTCGTTATTATTAATAAATTAATAAAACAAGGAATCTTTATTTTATATAAGGAAGGTAGTATAGCAGAAGAATTAGGCTATATAATATAAAAGTATATAGCCTTAAAACATAGATTACCTATAGAAATTATTTCTAATAGAGGATTAACGTTTATATTTAAATACTAGTAAAGCGCTATAGTAAGAATAGAAATAAATTATAAAGCTAGTACTGCTTACTACCCTTAAATAAATAGATAAATAAAATACGCTAACTAAATCGTTAAAGTATACTTACGAAATTACATTAACTTTAACTAAAATAACTAAGTTAAGTACTTACTAAACGCAGAATTCTCCTATAATAATTTAGTTTTAGAATTAATAAAGCTCTTGCTATTTTACGCTAATAAAGAATACTACCTATAAGTATATAAAATACTATAAAAAGGAAAAGATATATAAAAAGCTATACTTAAAGTAAATAAGCTTAAGGAATTATACTAAGAACTACGTACGTAACTTAAACTTATGTAAGAATGTATAAAGAAGTATATAGATAGGAAAAGGCTTAAAGAACTAACCCTTTAGGAAGGAGATATAGTCTACCTACTTTAATATACTTAAGGAGAAAAATAAGCTAATATTAAAATAAATAGGCTAAGCAATAAGCTAGACTATAGGAAAGTCGGGCTTTATAAAATTTTTAAAAAAATTAGCGAAGTTAACTATAAACTAAACCTCCTAGAGTAACTAAGTAAATAAGGAAAACTAATATACCTGATTTTTTACGTCTTACTATTAGAAAAAGTATTAATAAATAAAAATACAGGAGAACTTATTAAGGATAAAATTATTATTAAAGGTAAAGAACTTAAATATAAGGTTAATAAAATAATATTACTAAAAATAAATAAAGTAACTGGTGAATTTTAATACTTAATAAAATAGAAAAAATATAATAGGGATATAGATAGCTGGGAATTAAAAAGTAATTTTAAATACGCTAGCGTTACTTTAAAAACCTTTTAAAATAAACTTTATAAATAAT